>NW_027513208.1:1285705-1638910 GCF_048772815.1 Callospermophilus lateralis | reverse complement strand
TTCTGTATGTGCTTATAAAAATACATGTGATGAATAGGCTACAGAGAAAGGGAGACAGTTATTCACATATTTGTTAACTTTGAAAACACATGGAGAACTATTTCAATTAAAATTCGCTAGATTTATAACACCTACAATTTATCATACGAAAGGCAAGTCCAATTATTCACCATGCCTCCTGTGAACCTCTTGTATTTGTATTCTGTTTGGGTTATTATTCTCCATCAAATTAGGATAAGAAGTCAAAGTCTAGTAGGGTATGTGTTAGTGTCAGGGATTCAGTATTTCGAATGGAAAATTGGAAAATGTATCCAATGTGTATGCAAATATGTGCTACACAAAAATCTTCCCACTCTCATTCAGAATAATGCCTTGACATTACCTTCGCCCTACATAAGACACAATTAGAGGAGAACATTTAGAAAATCTGTGAATACATATGTGGAATGGAAAATGCTCAGAAGTTCACAAATTTGGAGTTGGTAGAGGAGTTTCCAAAAGTAAGGGACAGGGTAATCACTCCAAAAACATGAAGTTCTGCCAGCCTAACATCTGAAGAAACTGCCTGTGAGGTTGGGCAATGAAATATATGCTGTTGTCAGAAGCTTTAGCTTCATATGTAGTGAGACCATCAAATCTGGTTCTGCATCTATGTGACCTGGATGACATGGTTTCTTATTTTCCAATAAACATGAGGCAGCAGTGCTGAATTTTCTATTTGTAGGTATACTGTGGCCATTGGATTCTAGGTGTCTCCCCGTGTGGACTGTAAATTCATTTGGTCATCCTCCACTTTCGTGGTGTTTCTTGCTGCTGCACTGGGAGTTTGGTATTTGCTTCATTAAATACAAGGGTTCACCTGGGACACAGTGCTGAAGTGAGTTCTGTCAAGTGTGGTGTGTCGAGTTCTGCAGGAGAATGCACCAACCAGGCTTCTATCCCACATAACTTGCCCTATTGACCATAGCATCCTGATTCTGAACATTGCCCTGAAACCTCTCCATATAACAATATGCTTTTACATATAAGGTTCTACTGACTGCAAAATGTCAGTCACAATCCATTTGGAAGCCAATGGCAGATCCACATGCCCCCACCACAGATGTTTTATCACACACCTGCCAACCACTGCTCTAGAACAACTACTCAGCAAGATCCAACTTACTGGAATCTCTGTTCTACACCATTTTCATAAAACCCAGTCAATCAAGGCACTGTCCTGTATACTCATGATCAGCAAGAGGACATCCAAATGTTCTCCAGTGCTACCCGGTCATGGGAATTTCAAAAATTTCATGATATTGATATAGCCAATTTTCAAGGATGAAGTTGGAGGCACTGTGGATTTCAATTCACTCAGAAACCATTAAATGAAAACTCTGGAGAATTCTTACAGGCAAGGCTTCCAAAAGTGGCCAAAAGTCAGATTAAGCCAGGCCCATTGAGGTCTACAATGTATGGTCCATGTGTGTTTTGACTCTCAAATATGGCTGCCAAGTCTTTAAGAATAATATCATGTGTTATCCTGGCTGAGATTCCCTGTGCTCTGTGGAAAGTCAACTAGGGCCTAGATGTCACTTTCCAAGGGCAACTCTCATGCATGGCCATCTAAAATTCCAACACAATTCCTGGCAATAATTCTCTGAGATCAGTAAAAGAACTCAGTCTCTAAGGGGAATCACACCAGAGTGCAAGCCTAGGTGGACCCAGTGATCTCTTCCAACCGCCAGACAAATGTCCACAATTAAAACCAAAACACTCTCACATGGCCCTCATCTTCTTCCATATAGACACTCATTATATCCTCTGGCTGGAGGTTTCCATAAGGGACGCAGCCCACGACAGTGTCCAAAATAAGCTCCTTGCACCGCATTTGCCTAAATTAAGGGTGGCCTGGACTCTCTTCCTGTGAACCAGGAGTGATCAAATAGGCCTACCTTTAATATTGCTTGGCTTCTCCAACTTGAGGCCTTCTAGCTTTGGGGTTTAGATTCTTTAAGTGAATTGGAGTCATGATAATCAAGCACCTATGGCCTAGCCTCTGCAGGGCTTTGAAGAACTCATTTGACCCAAAGAATCCCTATTCTCACTTGATGGATATCTGGAACCTACCAGAGGAAGGCAAGAGAGTTCATCAACAATATCTGATCTTTTTGCCATTTTGGTTTTGGATGCACGCATGGGATCTATCTTTCGATCCATCAGGTGATGAGAATCTAAGCCACAGCCTCACACAATGCCAACAGGCTGATTCAGACATATCCCAATCCTAAGCAATTAAGCAAAGAGCCACAGGTGATGCCCATTCATTTCCATTTGAAAACTGTTTTCTTCAGGGTTCACAAAGTGGTGGCTTGAGGCAAAAAACTTCCTGACATTCAACAGAACAATAGTTAAGCAAAAGGACCAAAGCAGGGTTTCTCCACTGAGACTTTCCTGGTAAACAGATATCTGAGATTTCTGAGATGCTAGCCATTTCCTTCAGCTATCCAGTACATAGCCATGTCACAGATCTTGGAGGTGGTACAAATCTTGGACACAAAACCATGATACCATTCTGGAGAGTGGGCTGAATTGAAAGAGAAAACAGGAAATTATGAAGCTTGTAGGTGTTGCCCATCCATAAGGCAAGCCAGAGTCCACTCATGAATTGGGCAGGATGAATGCTGGGAAGATTTCTACTAGACAGGACACATCCATTGATGCATTGTCTTTTCTAATGTCTACAACAATGGACTCAGTGGGATACACACACATAGAAACACTCACCTTGTCAAAGGACTTAATAGAAATATTCCACACCATACCAAACAAACCGCCTTTCCTACCTATTCTCAGAAAATGATCCACTACCTGCTTTCTCAGGGAAAGCCCCTCTTCAGAGGTTTCCTGGCATTTGGCCATCCTCACATCTGTAGGTACCAAGAAAGACTGACTCTGTTTTTGGTAATTCCAAACATGTGAGACCACTGGGACTAGAACAGGGACTGTCTCTGGGTGCCTGGCTTCCTGGATCCCAAGTTCAGAGAGTTCCCTCACCAAGGAAGTGAGGTGAGATCACTTTCTTCAGGATCTGAATGATGTCACTGCCTTGGCAACCACTTTGTTGCTTCCAAAAGTACCATGAGGTGGAGGCTGCCCCGATTTTCATGTGGCACTTTCTCTAGTTAGAATGTTATATCAACCATAAGCACCAGGGAACAGCTTCCACACAGGACTGGTTTGGTCCATGTTCTATACATTAAGAAGAGAGAGAATGATTCAGACACAACCCTTCATCCTGACCAGGATGATTGCCATGGAAGTTGACTTTTGCTTTCTGAGGTACTTCATAGCTGCCTTCATCTTCACCAGGGATTATTTCTGCATGAACATTTGAGTTTCTCAGCAGGTGAAGATCCCCTAGATTCCTGTAGTTTAATACCCACACTGTTCCTGCTCTCCTGCAAAGTTAGTGTATGGTTAGGGTTAATAATATTTTCGATTTGGGTTAGGAATCATTCTGCAGGATGAATAATGGGATTGGAAACCTGTGATATTTATAAGAATATATAGGTGAAATATATGTATAAAAACGGGAATCTAAGAAAGATTTGAAGCCCAGAAGGGCATTGGGCCCTTGGTTTGGATACTTAGTGTTGAATAATGTTCTGTACAATTGTCTCAGTTAAATCGAAATACAATGGCATAGGACCTTGTACCTTGGATGATTGAATGTAGAAGAGAACATCCAGTCAAAAAGGGATAGTTGGTAGGATTAGGAAGATAGTCAGTAGGTTTAGGAAGAAGAGTGAGTATATGATTTGGAAAAAAAAGCTTCTTTAGCAATAGGGTTTCGTTTAGAGAGTGAATGTAAATGTCAGCACATGTGAAGAGTAAGCCAAAATGATGAACTGGGGAAAATATGTAGGAAAGCAGGTGTCAATAGAGACATTACTAAATCAGGCAAAGTATAAAGTGAGGGATAGGATTAGACATTTTCAACAGGCTTGAGTTTGAATATATAATCATAGGAAAAAACAAATATGTCGTCATGAATGGGAATGACATTTGAGAGCATTAGGCAACCTGGACATGGATGCTATTAGTTATCAACATTCACTTTCCTTTTAGGCTTTGGTACAATCATAAGTGTGATATTTTATTTTTTTGTTGTTCAGAATATTACTGTGATAAAATGTATATGTAGATCAGGTGACATGAGTATTTCTTTCACCATTTCTGGGAGCAATAATTTGAAGACGCATACATTAGTATTAGGGGCACAAAGAGGTGTAACCTCTGTCTATGAATATAGAGATAATGCATGAATAGACCATACTATGAATAAATAACATAACTGATTCCACTTTAAATAATGGATTGAATTGACATGTGAAAATATATAAGAAATCTTATATTGATATACAATCATTCATTCCAACCAGTTATATATCTAATGGTAATATTAGGATTATGATTTATGATGAATGGTGTTTGAGGTTTGCTTTATAAGTGATGATGTTAAACGAAAGTAATGTGTTTGGAAAGAAGTCTCATGAAAAGACCAGTCAAGAAACATGGAAGAATGCATGTGTTCTGATTCAGGAAGTGATTGATCGTGAAACAAATGCCTATAAATTTTCTAATTTGTGACTGAAATATATATCCTATGATGTGGATAAACTGAAGACATAGTAACGTACAAGTGTTGAATAAAAATGAAAGTCAAAATACACATCATGTCCCCTAGGAATCTACTTGCATTGATTTTAAACTGGCTAAGTAAATGTAGAAATAATCTGGTTTGTATGCACCATTCACTGAATTTAGTTTTCAGTACTAGGAAACAATATGTATTGCAAGTGGATGATTATTATGAGAATAATCTTGTGGAAAGTTGATTATAAATCCACAGATATGAATATGAATGAATTTAGGGAGTGTATAATAAGACACATATATTTCATATTTTGAAAAATCTGAAGAGTGTGTATATATAAATATAAATATATTTATATATATATGTATATATATATATATATATATATATATATATATACAAACACGCACATGCACAGATATTAAAAAGTAGCAATACAGGAGATCCATTATTAAGGCAGGCATGGAGAAATCAAGTCTCTGATCTCTTCAGCTGCGCGGGCATAGGAAGTCGTAAACTGTCTAAATGCTGTTTGCTCAGAATCACTAGGCAATGTTGACCTGTTGTGAATCTGGGGCGAACAGTCTGGGCCCCTCAGAACACACACAGAGCCCGGATTGGCTGCATTCAAGCTTAGATTCGTCTGGTTTTTGTGACTCAGCACTAACATTCCCGCTGAAATAACTGGTTGGGCTTTCTGAATGGACAGAGTTAAAAGACAACTGAGCCTTCATAGGCAGTGGCCACAGGATTGAAATGGGGCTTGGGAGAGATAGTCAGGACCCACCCATTGCATTGGTCACCCAGCAAAGGGAACGAATGGTCACCATTTTAATGGGATACCACCATGGAATAGAACTGACATTACAGGCGGAGGAGATAACTTCATTGAAACCAACGCGACAAGTGTGTAATCCCATTGCCATCTCTCTCAACACCACGGGGAAACCTCAAGGGCCCCTCCCAGCTCTCCCAGGAGCACGATAGCCAGACCTAGGGAAACAGGATTGGCTCGGGACTTGCGGCGTGGAATTCCCGGCTACCACTCCCACCAGTGCTGACAATTGAGGTCTCTTACACCACCTACCAGGGGCATGGCTCCCGGAAGACAAGAAAATTCGCTGGCGGTTCTCAGGACAAAGCTCTACAAAGTTAGGGTCTGAGGGAGGCAAACAGGGAGAGTGTGCCCAGGCGTTCATTAAAACAGGGCTACCAGGAGCAGAGGCCTGGCGTGTAACCAGTATTGTGGTGAGCGTCAAAGGTGAGCGGGGCCTGGCTTGAGGAAGCACAAGAGAAGGCCCTAGGCAGTCAGGATTGGAGACCCGCCGAGTCTGGGAGGAAGAGCTGCTGCACAGTGATTTGTTCCCACTTATTTAGAGGAGAAGCTTGGCCCAGTGCACACAGCTCCACCTACTGGAAGAGAAGTTAATTGAACTCTAGTACTGCATCTATTATTATTATTATATTATTTGTATGTTTTTCTTTTTCTTTCATTTTCATTTTTGTTGTTGTTCTTTAACTTTTTTAATGTTTTTTATTTTTTTAATTTTTTATTTCATTATTATTATTATTATTTTAAATTTTAATTTTCATTTTTTAATTATCATTATTACTTAAAATTTTCTTTCATTATTTTCTATTTTTTTCTTTTGTCTTTTCATTTCTTTTCAATTTTATTATACCCCCTTCCTTGAATTCTACCTGGCTACTCTCATTCTCTTTAGTGACTTCTTCCCTTCCCTTCTAATATCTTTCCTTCCAAGCATCAAATAAATTTATAAGAGTAAGCAGTAACTCAGTAGTCAAACAGAACAAGAAGTAACATGAGCAGCAAAAAAAAGCAAGGAAGAAAAAAAGTACAAACAATGAAGGACAGCCTAAATATTCAAGAGCATCTGGAGTCATCAGAAAAATGGTCATATAAAGAACTCAAGGAATACCTTAGACAGATGTAATGGAACATTAAAGAGGATACGAGACAACAAAAACAAACAGTGAAAGAATGCATTGAAAATGAATTACATAAACAGATAAAATAAGAAATTAAGCATCTTTATCAGGAGATAGAGATTATTAGAAAAATCAAACAATAATTCTAGAAATGAAGGAAATGATAAACCAAATTAAAAACTCAATTGAGAGTATCACTAACAGAGTGGAGCAAGTAGAAGACAGAATGTCAGATAATGAAGACAACATATATCATCTTGAAAAAACTCTATCCAAGAAAGAAATGCTGTAAAAAATTATGAGAAAACATCCAAGAGATATGGGATAACATTAAAAAAAGAAACTTATGAGTCATCCCGAAAGAGGAAGGTACAGAGATTCAAACCAAGGGAATGAGTAACTTGCTGAATGAAATAATTAGAGAAAACTTTCCAAAAATAAAAATGGAAACAGATAAACAAATTGTAGATGCTTACAGGACACTGAGCACACAAAATCACAGTAGACCAATGCCAAGAAACATTGTTATGAAGATATCCAATATAGAAAACAAAGAGAAAATATTAAAACCTACCAGAGAAAGGAGGCAGATTACAATCAGGGGTAAAACAAAAAGGTTAACAATGTTTTTTTTTTTTTTTTATCATAGATGCTGGAAGTGAGAAGATCCTGGAATAACGTACTTCAAACACTGAAAGACAATGGATGCCAACCAAGAATTATGTATCCAGCAAAATTAAGCTTAATGTAAGACAACAAAATAAAAATATTTCATGATAAACAAAAGCTAAAAGAATTTGCAGCCAGAAAACCAGCATTGGAAAGCATCTTGAGCAAAACACTACACGAGGAAGAAATGAAAATCAACAATGTAAACCATCAGTGGGAAGTGCCTCACTAATGACAGAGGGCGGGAAAAGCTAATCATGGAGAAACAAACTAATTTAAAAAAAAGATATAAGCAAACATGGGTGGCAGTACAAACCATATATTAATAGTAACTCTAAACGTTAATGGCTTAAACTCTCCAATAAAGTGACATAGGCTTGTAACTTGAATTAAAAAAAAACAAATCCAACAATATGTTGCCTCCAGGGGACACATCTGAATGGAAAAGACATACACAAGCTGAAGGTGAAAGATTGGGAAAATTTATACCATGCACAGAGTCCTCGTAACCAAGCAGGGGTGGCCATCCTCCTATAGAATAAAATCGACCTCAAGACTAATTTAATCAAAAGGGATAAGGAAGGACATTATATACTGTTAAAAGAAACCATTCACTGACAAGACATAACAATTATCAATATTCACGCAGCAAATAATGGTGCTGCGACGTTCATTAAACAAATTCTCCTCAAGTTCAAGAATCAAATAGACCAAAGTACAATAATTGTGGGTGACTTCAACTCACGTCTCTCACCATTGGACAGATCCTCCAAACAAAAGTTGAATAAAGAAACTATAGAACTCAATATCACAATCAATACCCTAGACTTAAGTGACATATATAGAATATATCAACCATCATCAAGTGGATATACTTTTTTCTCAGCAGCACATGGATCCTTCTCAAAAATAGACCATATGTTTTGCCATAGGGCAACCCTCAGTAAATATAAAGGGGAGGAGATAATACCATGAATTTTTTGTGATCATAATGGAATGAAACTGGAAACCAATGATAAAAGAAAAAAGAAAAAATCATACATTACATGCAAAATGAACAATATGTTACTGAATGATCAATGGGTTACAGAAGACATAAAGGAGGAAATCAAAAAATTCTTAGAGATAAATGAAAATACAGACACAACATATCAGATTCTATGGGACAAAATGAAAGAAGTTTTAAGTGGTAAATTCATCTCCTGGAGGTCATTCCTCAAAAAAAGAAAGAAAAAAAAAACAACAAATAAATGAGCTCACACTTTATCTCAAAGCCCTAGAAAAGGAAGAGCAAAACAACAGCAAATGTAGCAGAAGGCAAGAAATAATTAAAATCAGAGTGAAATTGAAACAAAAGAAACTATTGAAAAAATTAACAAAACTAAAAGTTGGTTCTTCAAAAAGATAAATAAGATCGACAGACCCTTAGCCATGCTAATGAAGAGAAGAAGAGAGAGAACTCAAATTACTAACATACGGGATGAAAAAGGCAATATCACAACAGATGCAACATAAATACAGAAGAAAATTAGAAATTATTTGGAAACCTGTATTCCAATAAAATAAAAAATAGTGAAGACATTGATAAATTTCTTAAGTCATATGATTTGCCCACACTGAGTCATAAGGGAACACACAATTTAAACAGACCAATATCAATGGATGAAGTAGAAGAAGCAATCAAAAGACTACCAACCAAGAAAAGCCCAGGACCGGATGGGTATACAGCAGAGATTTACAAAACCTTTAAAGAAGAATTAATACCATTACTTTTCAAGTTATTCAGGAAATAGAAAAACTGGGAGCTCTGCCAAATTCGTTCTATGAGGACAACATCACCCTGATTCTGAAACCAGACAAAGACACCTCAAAGAAAGAAAACTACAGACAAATATCTTTGATGAACCTAGATGCAAAAATCCTCATTAAAATTCTGGCGAATTGGATACAAAGGAAGATCAAAAAAAAATTGTGCACCATGATCAACTAGGATTCATCCCTGGGATGCAAGGCTGGTTCAATATATGGAAATTAATAAATGTTATTCACAACATCATTGGACTTAAAGATAAGAACCATATGATCATCTCGATAGACGCAGAAAAAACATTCAACAAAGTAGAGCATTCCTTTATGTTCAAAACATTTTAAAAACTAGGGATAACAGGAACTTACCTCGACATTGTAAAAGCTATCTATGTTAAGCCTCAGGTTAGCATCATTCTGAATGGAGAAAAATTGAAGGCATTCCCTTTAAAATCTGGAACAAGACAGGGATGTCCTCTATCACCACTTCTATTCAATATAGTTCTCGAAAAACTGGCCAGAGCAATTAGAGAGATGAAAGACATTAAAGGCATAAAAATAGGAAAAGAAGAACTTAAATTATCACTATTTGCAGATGACATGATTCTATACATAGAAGACCCAAAAGGGTCTACAGAAAAAACTACTAGAACTAATAAATGAATGCAGCAATGTGGCAGGATAGAAAATCAACATGCATAAATCAAAGGCATTTCTGTATATCAGCGACAAAACTTCTGAAACAAAAATGAGTCAAAACACTGCATTCCCAATTTCCTCAAAATAATTAAATACTTGGGAATCAACCTAACAAAAGAGGTGAAAGATTTATATAATGCAAACTACAGAACCCTAAAAAGAGAAATAGAATAAGATCTTAGAAGATGGAAAAATATACCCCGTTCATGGATAGGAAGAACTAACATCATCAATATGGCTATATTACCAAAAGTTCTCTACAGGTTTAATGCAATGCCAATCAAAATCCCAAAGGAATTTTTTGTAGAAATAGATAAAGCAATTATGAAATTGAAATGGAAAAATAAAAGACCCAGAATAGCAAAAGCAATTCTAAGCAGGAAGTGTGAATCAGGCAGTATAGCAATACCAGATTTCAAACTATATTACAGAGCAATTATAATAAAAACAGCATGCTACTGGTACCAAAACAGGGGGGTGGACCAATGGTACAGAATGGAGGACACAGAGACTAATCCAAAAAGCTACAACTATCTTATATTTGATAAAAGAGCTAATGGCCTGCAATGGAGGAAGGATGGCATCTTCATCAAATGGTGTTGGGTAAACTGGAAATCCATATGCAACAAAATGAAACTGAATCCCCTCCTCTCGCCCTGCACAAAAGTTAACTCAAAGTGGATCAAGGAGCTAGATTCAAATCAGAGTCTCTGCGTCTGATAGAAGAAAAAGTTGGCTCAGATCTACATATTGTGTGGTCAGGCTCCAAATTCCTTAATAGGACACCCATAGAACAAGAGTTAATAACAAGAATCAAGAAATGGGACTTACTTAAACTGAATTTTTTTTTCTAAGAAAGAGAAACAATAAGAGAGGTAAATATGGAGCCTACATCATGGGAACAAATTTTTAGTCCTCACCCTTCACATGGAGCCCTAATATCTAGAGTATACAAAGTATACAAAGAACTCAGAAAATTAGACACTAATATAACCAATAACCCAATGGGCCAAGGACCTGAACAGAAACTTCTCAGAAGAGGACATAGAATCAATTAACAAGTACATGAAAAAATGCTCTCCATTTCTAGCAGTAAGAGAAATGCTAATAAAAACCACCCTAAAATACCATCTCAATCCAGTGAGATTGGCAGCCATAATGAAGTCAAACGACAACAAGTGCTGGCGAGGATGTGAGGAAAAGGGTACTCTTGTACATTGCTCGTGGGACTGAAACTGGTGCAGCCAATTTGGAAAGGAGTATGGAGACTCCTGTGAAAGCTTGGAATGGAAGCACCATTTGACCCAGCTATTGCCCTTCTTGGACTATTCCCTGAAGACCTTAAAAGAGCGTACTACAGTGATACTGCCACATCGATTTTCATAGCAGCACAATACACAATTGCTACACTGTGGAACCAACCCAGATGCCCTTCAATAGATGAATGGATAAAAAAAAATGTGACCTTTGTATACTATGGAGGATTACACAGCACTAAAATATGACAAAATCATGGAATTTGCAGGGAAATGCATGGCAATAGAGAAGATTATGCTTAGTGAAGCTAGCCAATCCCTAAAAAACAAATACCAAATATCTTCTTTGATATAATGAAAGCAACTAAGAACAGAGCAGGGAGGAAGAGCATGAAGAAAAGATTAACATTAAGCAGAAACATGAGGTGGGAGGGAAAGGGAGAGAAGAGGGAAATTGCATGGTAATGGAGAGAGACCCTTATTGTTACACAAAATTACATATAAGAGGTTGTGGGAAAATAAACAACGAGAGAAATGAATTAGAGTAGGTATGGTAGAGAGAAAAGATGGGAAGAGAAGGGAGGGGGTATAGTAGAGTATAGGAAAGGTAGCAGAATACAACATTAACTAATAGGGCATTATGTAAAAATATGGATGTGTAACTGATGTGATTCTGCAATCTGTATTTGGAGTAAAAATGGGAGTTCATAACCCACTTGAATCTAATGTATGAAATATGATATGTCAAGAGCTTTGTAATGTTTTGAGCAACCAATAAAAAAAGTAGTGATATATATGCCAATAGAAATTTATCATGAAATATATATTATCAACAGATTGAAAAATATTAATTTTACTGAACATGAAATTATGAATAATGTTATTCAACTAGGAAGCTCACCCATAGGTTGAATTTTCAGTTCCAACAGCGTTTAGGAGGAGTGATCTCCTCTCAATTTGCATCTGCAAATTCAGCCACCTCACAAGTGTATACGAGTGATATCAGGTAGGATTCTATATGTGCATATAAAAATACATGTGCTGAATAGGCTACAGAGAAAGGGAGACAGGGATTCATATATTTGTTAATTTTAAAAACACATGTAGAACTATTTCAACAAAAAATTGACTAGATTTATAACTCCTACAAAATATAATGCAAAAGGCAATTCCAACTATACACCATGCCTCCTCTGAACTGCTTGTATTTCTATTCTTTTTGGGTTATTTTTCACCATCATATTAGGATCATAATTCAGAGTCTAGTAGGGTATGGGTTAGTGTCAGGGATTCAGTATTTCAAAATAAAAATTGAAAAATGAATCCAGTGTGTGTGTAAATATGTGCTACACAAAAATCTTCCCACTCACATCCAGAACAATGCCTTGACATTACCTTCACCCAAGTAAGACACAATTATAGTAGAAAAGTGTGAAAATCTATGAATACATATATTTAATGGAATATGCTCGGGAGTTCACAACCTTGGAGGTGGTAGAGGCGTTTCCAAAAGTAAAGGACAGGGTAAATACTCCACAAACAAAGAGCTCTGCTGGCCTAAGACTTCTTGGAATACGGCTTCTGAGGTTGGGCACTTGAAATATATGTTGTTGTCATGAGCTTTGGCTTCCTTTGTCGTGAGACCATAAAAGCTGGGTCTGCATCTACGTGACCTGGAAGACATGATTTCTTATATTTCAATGAACATGAGGCAGCAGTGCTCAATTTTCTCTTTGTAGGTAAACTGTGTCCACTGGAGGCTAAGTGTCTCCCGGTGGGGACAGTGAAGACATTTGATCATCCTCCAATTTTCGTGGTGTTTCTTGCTGCTACACTGGGAATTTGGTACTTGCTTCACACAATATAAGAAGTTCATCTGGGATACAGTGCTGGAGGGTGTTCTATCACGTGGGGTGGGTTAGCGTCTGCAGGAGAATGTACCAACCAGGCTTCTATCCCACATAGCTTGTCCCAATAACCATAGCAACCTGATTATGAACATTGCCCTGAAACCTCTCCATATAACAAGATGCCTTTACATACAAGGGAATGGGGGCTGCGCCATATCAGTCACAAGCCATTTGTAAGCCGATAGCCGATCCACATGGCCCCACCATGATGTTTCATCACACACCTACCCACCACTGCTCTAGGCCCACTACTCAGCAGGCTCCAAATTCCTGGCATCTCGTATTCTACACCATTTTCATGAAACCCAGTCAAACAAGGCACTTTCTGGTATACACATGATCAGCAACAGGACATCCAACGTTTCTGCAGTGCCACCTGGTCATGGGAATTTCCAAAATTTTATGGTATTTATCTAGCAAGTTTTCAAGGATGAAGTTAGAGGCACTGTGGGTTTCAATTCATTCAGGAACCGTTAAGTGTTGAGAAAGCTCATTTCAATGAATGCTCTGGAGAACTCTAAAGTCAAGGCTTCTCAAAGAGTTGCCAACAGGTCACATGAAGCCAGGCCAATTGACGTCTACAATGTGAGGTCCATGTGTGTTTTGACTCTCAACTATGGCTACCAAGTCTTTCAGAATAAAATCATGTGAAATTCTGGCTGAGATTCCCAGGCCTCTGTGGAAAGCCACCCTGGGCCTAGATCTCAGTTTCCAAGAGTGAGTCTCATGCGTGGCCTCCTAAAATCCCAACACAATTCATGGCAATACTTCTCTGAGGTCAGTTCCAGAACTCAGTCTCTAAGGGTAAATCATACCAGAGTTCAAGCCCAGGTGGACCCAGTCATCCCTTTCAACTGCCACAAAAATGACCAAAATTAAAATGAAATCACTCCCACAGGGCCATAATCTTCTTCCTTGTAGACACTCATCATAACCTCTAGCTGGAGGTTTCAATGAGCACAAGGTAGTGTCCAAAATAAGCTCACTTGCCCCTCATTTGCCTAAAAACATGGTGGCCTGAACACTATTCCTGTGAACCAGGAGTGATCAAATATTGCTGCTGTTAAAGTGTTCCGCTTCTCCAATTTGAGGCCTACTGGCTGAAGCCTATAAATTCTTGATGTGATTTGGAGTCATGAGAAAACCCAAGCACATATGGGCTAGCCTCTGCAGGGATTTCAAAGACTCATTTGACCCAAAGGATCCCTATTCTCACTTGATGGAGGTCAGGAACATAAAACAAGAAGGCAAAAATATTCATCCACAATGACTTCTCTTTTTGTCATTTTGGTTTTGAAATCACATGGGATCTTTCTTTAGATCCATCAGGTGCTGAGAATCTAAGCCACAACCTCATTCAAGGACAAGAGGCTGAATCAGACACATTCCATTCCAAAGCAATTAAGCAAAGAGCCACAGGTGATGTCCATTCATTTCCATATGAAAACAGTCTTCTTAAGGCTACACAACAGGGTGGCCTGAGGCAAAGACTTTCCTGACATTCAGGGTAATAGAAACAGAAGTTAGCAAATGGCCCAAAGAAGGGTTTCTCCACTGAGACTTTACTGGTCACACTGATATCTTATTTTTCTGAGATGCTCCCATTCCCTTAAGCTATCCAGTACATGGCCATGTCACAGAGCCTTGTGGTGTTACATATCTGGGACTCAAAACCATGAGCCTATTCTGGAGAGTGGCTGGAAAACACGAAGAAAACAGGAACTTAAGAAGATAGTAGATGTTGCCCATCCATAAGGCAAGCTGCAGTCCATTCATCAATTGGGCAGTAAGAATGCGGGGAAGCTTTCAACTAGAGACAACACATCCATTGATGCATTGTCTTTTCTAATGTCTACAACAACGGATACAGTGGAATACACAGACATAGAAACACTCACCATGTCAAACGACTTACTAGAAATAGTCCACTCCAAACCAAACAAACCACCTTTCCTAGCTATTCTCAGAACATCAGAAAAAAACACAAACTCACACCTACAATGGCAAAGGTAATACTTTCCCCCAAGTAGGTCTGTGATTATCCGGAGTGTCTTCTGACTGGTGGGCCATATTATGTTCCCCAAAAATGTCCTGTCCTGTTTCAGTTCTGGTCTCCTTGGCCAATTCTGTGAAGTTGTCAGGAGCCAGTGGTTCGCCACTACCTACTTTCTCAGGAAAGGCCCCTCTTCAGAGCTCTGCTGGAATTTGGCCATCCTCACATCAGTAGGTACCAAGAAAGACTGACTATGTCTTTGGGAAAAGCAAACAAGTTAGCCCACTGGGACTCAGAGTGAGACTGACTCTGGGTGCCTGGCTTCCTGGATCCCAAGTTCAGAGAATTACATCACCAAGGAAGTGAAGTGAGGTCACTTCTTTCAGGAACTGAATATGGTCACTGCCTCGGTAACCACTTTGTCCTAACAGTTGCTTCCAAGGTTCCCATGAGATGGAGGCTGCCCCAACATCCTGTGACACATTCAGAAGTTAGAATGGTATATCAACCATAGGCACCCGGGAACAGCTCTCCACACAGGCCTGGATTGGTCCATCTTCTCTACTTTAAGAAGACAGAGGCTGATTCAGACACATCAATTCACCCTGACCAGGTTGTTTGCCATGGAAGATGACTATTTCTCTCTCAGGTCCTACATAGCTGCCTACATATTCTCCAAGGATCATTTCTCCATGGATCTTTTAGGTTCTCAGCAGGTGGAAGATCATCTACATTCCTATATTGTAAGACCCACTCTGTCCCTGCTCTTCTGTACGTTATATTGAAGGAACAGTGTATATTTAAGGTTAATAATAGGTTTGATTTGTGTTACGAATCATTCTGCGGGATGAATAATGGCATTGGCAACCTGTGATATTTATAAGAGTATATATGTGAAATATTACTATGAAAGCAGAAATCTAGGTAATATTTGAAGTCCAGAAGGGCACTGGGGACTTGAGTGGGATACTTAGCTTTGAGTTATGTGCTGCACAGATGTCTCAAATAAATCAATATACACTGGCATCGGACCTTGTACTTTGGATGATTGAATGTTGAAAAGAACATCCAGTCAAAAAGCGATAGTCGGTAGGATTAGGAAGGTAGTCTGTAGGTTTAGAAAAAAGAGTGAGTATAGGATTTGGACCAAAAGTTCTTTAGCAATAGGGTTTCGGGTAGAGAGTGTATGTAAATGTCAGTACATGTGAAGAGTCAGTCACAATGATGAACTGGGGAAATCATGTAGGAAAGCAGATATCAATAGAGACATTAGGAAATCAAGCAAAGTATAAATTGTGTGATAGGGTTAGACATTTTCAACAGGTTTGAGGTTGAATAGATAATCTTAGGAAGAAACAAATATGTAGTCACCAATAGGATTGATATTTGAGAGCATTAGGCAACCTGGACATGGATGTTTTTAGTAATCCATGCTCACTTTCTATTTAGGCTTTGGTACAATTGTAAGTGTGACCTTTGCTTTTGGTGTCCAGAATATTTCTGTGATAAAATGTGTATGTAGATCAGGTGACATGAGTATTTCTTCCACCATTTCTTGGAGCAATATTTTGAAGACTTATAAATTAGTATGGTCGTACAAAGATATGTACCCTGTTTCTATGAATATACACATAATGCATGAATAGACCATACTGTGAATAAATAATATAACTGGATCCACTTTAAATAATGGATTGAATAAATATCTGAAAATATATAAGAAATGTTATATTGATATACAATCATTCATTCCAACCAGTTATATATCTAATGATCATCTTAGGGTTACGGTTTATCATGAAGGGTTTGTGAGTTTTGTTTCAAAATTGATTATGGAAATCGAAAAAAATGTATTTGGAAAAAAAGTCTCATGAATAGACCACTGAAGAAACGTTGAGAAATTCATGTGTTCTGGAGCAGGAAGTGATTGAAAGTGAAACAAATGCCTATAAATTTGTTAACTAGTGAATAAAATATATATTCTATGATGTACATAAACTGAAGGAATAGTAATGTACCAGTGTGGAATAAAAATTAACGTCAAAATACACATCATGTTCCATAGTAACCTACATGCATTGATGTTAACCTGGGTCAGTTAATGTAGACATATTAGGATTTGTATGCACCCTTCACTGAAGTTAGTTTTCAGTACTAGGAAACAAATATGTATTTCAGGTGGATGAATATTTCTAAGAATAATCTTGTGAAAAGTTGATTATTAATCCACATACATGAACATGAATGAATTTAGGGATTGTATATAAGACACATATATTTCATATTTTTAAAAATCTGGAGAATATATATATATATATATATATATATATATATATATATATATATATACACACACACACACACACACACACACACACACACACACACGAACAGAGACATTAATAAGTAGCAATATATATGCCAATCGAAATTCATCATAAAATATATATCATAAAGATGCAAAAACATTCAAATACTGAACATGGGTTTATGTATAATGTTGTTCTACTTGGAAGCTCACCCATAGGTTGAATTTTCAGTTCCAACAGGGTTTAGGAGGAGTGGTCACTTCTCACACTTTGTATCTGCTAAGTCATGTAACTCACAAGAATGTAGGTGTGATATCACGCAGGATTCTATTTGTGCATATAAAAATACATGTGCTGAATAGGCTCCAGAGAATGGGAGACAGTAATTCACATATTTGTTAACTTTGAAAACACATGGAGAACTATTTCAATTAAAAATTGACTAAATTTATAACACCTACCCTTTATCATGCAAATGGCAAGTCGAACTCTGAACTGCATGTACTTATGTACTGTTTGGGTTATTTTTCTCCATCATATTAGGATTAGTAGTCAGAGTCTAGTAGAATATGGGTTAGTGTCAGGGATTCAGAATTTCGAATGGAAAATAGGAAAATTAATCCAATGTGTATGCAAATATGTGCTACAACAAATCTTCCCAGTCTCATCCAGAACCATGCCTTGACATTACCTTCACCCCAAGTAAGACACAATTAGAGGAGAAGAGTTACAAAATCTGTGATTACGTTTTTGGAATGGAAAATGCTCAAGAGTGCACAAACTTGGAGGTGGAATAGGAGTTTCCAAAAATAAGGACAGGGTACACACTCCACAAACATGGAGCTCTGCTTGCCTAAAACTTTTTGAGAAACTGCCACTGAGGTTGGGCACTGAAATATAGGTTGTTGTCACGAGTTAAGCTTCCTTTGTAGTGAGACCCTCAAAGCTGGGTCTGCATCTATGTGACCAGGAGGAAAAAGTTTCTTATTTTACAATGAACACGAGGCAGCAGTGCTGAATTCTCTCTTTGTAGGTAAACTGTGGCCACTGGGGCTTAGTGTCTCCAAGTGTGGACTGTGAAGCCATATGGTCATCCTCCATTTCGTGGTGTTTCTTCCTACTGCACTGGGAGTTTGGTATCTGCTTCACGAAATACAAGGAGTTCAACTGCGACAAAGTGCAAGAGGGAGTTCTGTCACGTGTGGTGGATCAGGGTCTGCAGGATGATACAAGAACCAGGCTTCTATCCCACATAGCTTGACCCCTTGACCATAGCAACCTGATTCTGAACAATATCCTGAAATCGCTCCATATAACAAGTTGCCTTTACACAGAAGGTTCTGCTGGCTGTGCCATGTCAGTCACAAGCCATTTGGAAGCCAATGGCAGATCCACATGGCCCCACCACAGATGTTTTATCACATACCTGCCCAACACTGCTCTAGGCCCACTACTCAACAGAGTCCAACTTACTGACATCTCTGTTCTACACCATTTACATGAAACCCAGTAAAACAAGACACTGAAATATTCATGACCAGCAACAGGTCATCCAAAGGTTCTCCAGTGCCACCTGGTGATGGGAAATTCAAAAATTTCATGGCATTTATCTAGCCATTTTTCAAGGATGAAGTTGGAGGCACTGTGAGTTTCAATTCATTCAGGAACCATTAAATGGTTAGGAAGCTCATTTCAATGAAAGCTCTTGAGAACACTCACAGGTAAGGCTTCCCAAAGAATGGTGAAAAGATCACATGATGTTTAGCTCATTTAGCTCTACAATGTGAGGTCCATATGAGTTTTGACTCTCAACGATGGGTGCCAAGTCTTTCAGAATAAAATCATGTGGTATCCTGGCTGAGAGGCCCAGTGCTCTGTGGAAAGCCACCCTGGGCCTAGAACTCAGTTTCCAAGGGCGACACTCATGCCTGGCTTCCTAAAATCTCAACACTATTCATGGCAATACTTCTCTGAGTTCAGTTGCAGAACTCAGTCTCTAAGGAAATCACACCAGAGTTCAAGCACATGTGGACCAAGTCATCTCTTCTAACCGCCACCCAAATGACCACAATTTAAACCAAAACACTCCAACGTGGCGCTCATCTTCTTCCATATAGACACACATAATAACCTGTGGCTAGAGTTTTCCATGAGGGGCACAGGTCAAGTTCGTGTCCAAAATAAGCTCTCTTGCACCTAAATTGCCTAATTCAGGGTGGCATGGACACCCTTCTTGTGAACCAGGAGAGATCAAATAGGCCTCCCATTAATACTGCTCCACTTCTTCAATTTGAGGTTACCTGACTGTGGGGTTTGGATTCTTTATGTAAATTGGAGTCTTGAGAAAACCCAAGCAACCATGGGCTAGCCTCTGCAGGGCTTTGAAGATCTCATTTGACCCAAAGGATCCCTATTCTGACTTGATGGAGTTCAGGAAAGTTACAGAGGAAGGCGAGAGACTTCATCCACAAGGACTGCTCTGTGGCCATTTTGGTCTTGGATGTACACATGGGATCTTTCTTTATATCCATCAGAAGGTGAGAATCTAAGCCACAGCCTCACACAGGGCAAATAGGCTGATTCAGACACATCCTCTCCAAAGCAATTAAGCAAAGAACCACAGGTAATACCCATTCATTTCCATTTGAAAACTGTTTTCTTCAGGCTTCACAAAGTGGTGGCCTGAGGAAAAGACCTTCCTGACATTCAGGGCAACAGAAGATTAGGTAATCAAAAGGCCCCATGCAGGGTTTCTCCACTGAGACTTTACTGGTAACACTGATATCTGAGTTTTCTGAGATGCTCGCCATTCCCTTTAGCTATCTAGTACATGGTCATTTCAAAGAGCTTCGTGGTTGTACATATCTTAAACACAAAACCATGAGCCTATTCTGGAGAGTGGCCAGAATTCAGGAAGAAAACAGGATCTTAGAAAGATAGTAAGTGTTGCCCATCAATAAGGCAAGCTGCAGTCCATTAATAAATTGGGAAGGATGAATGCTGGGAAGCTTTCTAGCTGACAGGACATATTCATTGATGCATTCTCTCTTCTAATGTCTACAACCACGGGCACAGTGGGATACACTGACATAGAAACACTCGCGTTGTCAAACGACTTACTAGAAACCGTTCACTCCAAAAAAAAAAACAAACCTTCTTTCATACCTATTCTCAGAACATGAGACAAAACCACAAACTCACACCCACATCACAAAGGCAACTCCTTCCCCCATGTAGGTCTGTGACTATCCGGAGAGTCCTCTGACTGGTGGGCCATGCTATGTTCCAGGAAATGGCCTGTTCTTTCTCAAATCTGGTCTTTTTGGCCAACTCTGTGAAGTTTTTTAGGATCCAGTGGTGAGCCAATGCCTGCTTTCTCAGGAAAGCCCCCTCTTCATAGCTTTTCTTGCATTTGGCCATCCTCACATCAGTAGGTCCCAAGAAAGACTGAGTCTGTCCTTGGTAAATCAAAATAAGTTTGACAACTGGGACTGGGACTGGGACTGGCTCTGGGTGCCAGGCTTCCTGGATTCCAAGTTCAGAGAGTTACATCACCATAGAAGTTAGGTGAGGTCACTTTCTTCAGGAACTGAATGAGGTCACTTCCTTGACAACAACTTTGTCCTAACAGTTGCTTCCAAGGTTCCCATGAGAAGGAGGCTGCCCCTACTTTCTGTGACACTTTCACAAGTTAGAATGGTATGTCACCCATTGGCATGCAGGAGCAGCTCTCAACACATCCCTGCTTTGGTCCATCTTCTCTACATTAAGAAGAGAGTGGCTGATTCAGACACATCCCTTCATCATGAGCAGGTTGTTTGCCATGGAAGAATTTTGCTCTCTCAGGTCCTTCATAGTTGACTACATCTTCTCCAGGGATCATTTCTTCAAGGACCTTTGAGGTTCTCAGCAGGTGGAAGATCCTCTATATTCCTGTATTTTAAGACCAACTCTGTCCCCGCTCTTCTGTAAAATTAGATTGAGAGAACAGTGTATGGTTAGGGTTAATAACAGGTTCAATTTGGGTGAGAAAAGAAACTACATGGTTGAGCAAACAGGGTCCTACAGTTAACAATAATATGAGAATTATTAATGGACCAGCCTGGGTGGATAAAAGTGTACTTAACTAGGTGGACTATGTGAACCAAGACTCAAACCTCCCTTTGGGGGCCTCTGTCTTTCTTTGACACTCTTCAAGTAATTTTCTTAATTTACTCATAGATTCTTTTACAACTCCAGTATTGTCGGCATAAAAAACATCATTCTTTCCTGAATGCAAGCAAAAAGGCACCCTTCTCTCATGAAGAGGAGGTCCAACACTCGCCTGCTCTGTAAACAACTTCAGAGAGAGAGAGGTTAAAATTCCTGTAAAGCTGTGATGTCGGTTTTTAGTGTCTTTAAGCTTTGGTCTATTTCTGCTTCTAATTGTGTCTTTGTTGTGTCTCATGGACTAGGGCAGTTGTTCCTGTGCCCACCCCTTCAGCAACTATTATTCCTAATAGGATGGCTAAAGTGAGGGATACAGGTTCCCGGTGGAACCGGGTTGTATGCCCCCCCTATTTGATCTTTAAATGAACCTGCATCCTGATAGAGCACTCTGGAAAACATCTGCATCATTACATAATTAATCGCAACTATTGACCACTTTATGAAAACATAAATAATGTTAAAGTGTATAAAATTATACTGTTGTAGAGACGGACAAGGAAAGGCACCTAAGATAGCACCAAACACAGGAAAACAGTCTTATTTGGTTGCATCCGGATTTAGAGGGCATTGCTTCTGTTGTAATCAATTAATCCCCTGAACCCCAAGTTTTGGTAGTTTTAGTATTTGTACCCAACATGTAAGGGAAGGGGCTCAGAAGTTCACAGTCTGCAGAAATTCACACAAATCAGTTTCTGTTTCTGTTTTTTTTTCCTCTGTTCTGTGCACGTTAACTTTTCAATTACACCTTGGAATGGGAGAGCTTTTTTTCTCTTTTTTTCCTCCTTGCCAGCTGTCACCATGGAGCCCAGTTGGTAACTTTTTTATCTTAGAAATGTAGCAATCTCTCTGAAGCCCCAGTTCAAGGCCAGAGTCCTTGTTCACATATTTTGTGAAAAACTGGTAAGGCGATGTCTAGCTTAGGGGTGGTGATTTTTCCAGCCAGTGGCCAAGTAGAACAGGGCAACATGAAGAGTGGAAGATTATCTCCATTGAACTTTTTCAGAGGGACTCTTTTGCTGAAAGCCCTAAAGTAAGCCTTGGTAAAGTCTTCTGGAGAAGGTCATTTAAGACATTTCTGTGGACCTGGTACAGAGGGGGATGACAGGGAAGGCGATGCTGAGAGCAGCTCCGTGGATCTGAGAATGAGGAAGGAGAGATGCCAAAGAATAATGGGAAAGGGGTTTGGGATTTTCCTAGAACAAAAACTTGAGCAGTAGAACAGGTAGAGCAGAGGGGAAGACGGGAGTGAGTATTCCAAAAAGCCTGTGAGGGACTTTAAATTCTTAGAAACCTGTTTTCAGTGATGACAAATCAACTTTAAAGGTCATTTTCATTACATCTTGGATAGGGGTCTGAGGGCTCTTCTCAGCTGGTTTGAGCTTTGGCTAAACTTGCTAGAGGACTTGGTGGGACCTAGTGCAGACACTGACAGGAAAAGAGAGGAGTGGGTGGAGGGGTACCTCGGTACCTGCTTCCTCAGCAAGGGGGCAATGTTCTGAGATCCAGCGGAGGTTTGGGTTTTTGATCTAGTAATTGGAGGGGAGAAATCAGGTTGCTGAGGTGGGAGTGAAAGCAGAGAGTCTAGAGCAGAAGGCTGAGGGTGAGGAACTATTGGGGAAGCATAGTACAGGATGTGAGCGAAGGAGGAAAAAGGATTCCACATAGGGGAATTTCCCCCTTTTGAGCACTTGCCGAAGTTAAAAATGTCATGCAGAATTTGAGGATCTAGAGAACCCTCTGGGGGCCATAGTTTTTGGTTGTCTAATTGGTAATATGGCCAATGCTGTGTACTGAATTTGATGAGGAGTTTGGATTCCACCAGGCAGCCCCTGTATGCTCACATCCCCATGACTTACACAAGAAGTCGGCTTTTCCCCCACACAGCCATGGCTGTTTGTCGCTTTGATAGTCTGCCGGGCATACATAGTAATATAGGCTAGCCAACCTGCATCTGGCTCGCGTGTCCCTGCATCCATAATGTTTGTTTCAATTATCTATGGTACGGAATGGATTTAATGGAATTTTAGTGAGATCCTCTTCATCAGGCATGTCTCAATAGGAAAGACCTATACCGAGCTGAAAAATGTCTGCGTGGAGAGATAGTCACCAGGTCCCTAAGGGGGCCGTTAAGGTCTCTTTAATAGTTCTATTTTTTTTTTCTACCTGTCCTGAGTTCTGGTGTATATAAGCATAATGTAACTTCCAATTAATCCACAGGGTCCTGGTTAACACCTGACTTACCTGGGCCATGAAAACCAGTCCATTATCAGTCCATTAGGCAGATTGTATCTTGGAAAAATATCTTTCAGGATCTTCTTGAAAACCATTTGCGCCGTTTTTTTTTTTTTTTTTTTTTTTTTGTGTGTGTGTGTGTGTGTGTGTGTAAGGCTTCAATCCATCCTGAAAATGTATCTACAAAGACTAGGAGATATTTAAATCCATACCTTGCTGGCTTAATTTTAGTAATGTCCACTTCCCAGAATTGTCCTGGTCTGGTTCCTCATAGGTGCTTTCCTCTAGGAAACTTGGAAGGGTAAGCATTACCCAATTGACGGACCCGACAGGCTTTTGTTACCCGTTCAGTTATTTACTTTCACTGTGAGTTGGTTAGTGGAAAACTCTGTTCTTAATCTTACAGTAATGCCTGCAGTTTCTTTGAACCAAGGTGAGTGAGTTGATGTACATTTTTAACGTAGTGTAGGGCTTGCTCTAATTGCAGGCTGAGCTCAGTGAAGTTGAGGCGTTCAGTGTCAGTGTCCTTAGATGTTATCAAAAACTTCCTGGTCCTCAGGGTTTCATTGGAATTGGGCATCTTCCTTTAACAGCGGGTATAATGGAGCAGCTAAGGACACAAACCCAGGCATCCATAACCTGCAAAAGCCAGCAGTCCCAAGAAATTCTCTGACTTGTCTGCTGTAAGATGGGGGTGGTATCTACATAATGGTTTGTTTTCTGGGCTCAGTGAGCCATCGTTTACTGCCCCTAAGGGAATAGCCCAGGAAGATTACTTCATGCTAGCAAATTTGGGCCTTTTTGGTCGAAACTCTATACCCGAGTTGAGCAAGCTCATATAATAGTGCTTGGGTCCCAGACTCACAGTTTTCCTTGGTGTTGGCTGCCAGTAGCAGGACATCCACGTATTGAAGCTGGGTAAATTCAGGGTGCGTAGTTCTGAAGTTGTTGAGATCTCTGTGGAGGGCTTCATCAAAGAGAGTGGGGGAGTTTTTGAACCCCTGTGGGAGTCTAGTCCAAGTTAGTTGACCAGACGTTTTGGTTTCTGGGTCTACCCACCCAAAAGCAAACAGCAACTGACTATCTTTATGCAGAGGCAAGCAAAAGAAAGCATCTTTTAAGTTCAGAACAGTATATAATTTCCCCTCAGGGTTCAGAGTGCTAAGCAGATTGTACCGATTAGGTACCGTGGGGTGAATGTCCTGCCCTCTTTTGTTGATCTCTCTTAGCTCTTTAATGGGGCGATAGTTCCCGGTCCCTGGCTTTTTTTTTCTAGTAGCAGGGGAGTGTTCCAGGCCGATTGACAGGGCCTTAGGACCCCTAATGCCAGATATTTCTGAATATGGGGCCTTATCCCACCTTTAGTTTTTTTGCTTAGAGGATATTATTTGACATTGACTGGGGAGACTGAGGTTTTTAACTCCACTGTTATTGGAGATTGTTTCACGGCCAGGCCTAACCCAGCAGTTTTTGCCCAGGCATCTGGGTAATCTGTTATCCATTTTTGGGGTAGCTTGCCTGTTTGATCAGACTTGGGGCATGTGAATGGTGGATGTTCATCTTCTACTAATATAGTTAAAGCCGTGACTATAGGAGTTTTTGCTGAAGTATTTAGAAATTTCATTTGGGGGCCTTCATGGTTAAAAGTTATTTTGGCCCGGAGCTTGATGAGCAGATCTCTGCCCATCAATGGGTCCAGGCATTCTGGGATTCCTAGGAAGGAGTGATGGATTTTTCCTTTCCCCAGGTCCATGGTCCTCTTAGTTGTCTAAGCCTGATATTTACTGTCATCATCCCGTTGAACTAGAGACCTTTTATTTGATAGAGGGCCCAATGGGGCCTTAAGGGCTGAGTATACTGCTCCTGTATTCACTTCAAAGTTTACTGGAGTCCCCTCCACTTCAAAAGTTACCCTGAGCTAGGGGATGGGTTCTGAGCCCTGACTTTCTTAGTCATCCTCCAGAGTCAGAATGGCCAGCTGGCGTGGCTGTCTCTTTATAGGGAACTCTATGGCCCAGTATCCTTTTTCTTTAGAGTAGGCACACTGATCTGAGGCCAGGGGTGGCCTCTGGCATGGGCCCTTCCTGTCACCCTATGTCTTAATTTCTGGCCTCTTTCTTGTTGTGATCAGGACCTTAGTCAATGCCTTAGTCTGTCTTTTGGTTCTCTCATCCTCCCTTTGCTCCCTTTCTTTCTCCCTGTTTCTCTCTTATAGTATACTTTCTTGGCTTCTTTGACAAAATCTCTCTTTTAATTTTTTTTTTTAATATCCATGGCAGCTTGCTCAATTAAGGCCATCGTGACAGATGCCTTTTAATCTGCTGCCTGAGAATCGAAAGGAGTATATCTCTTATATGCCTCCATGATTCTCTCTAGAAACATAAATGGAGATTCATCAGGCCTTTGAATAATTTCTCTTACCATGGCCAAATTAGTTGGTCACCCAGCGGCCACTTGGAGACCCGCTGTTAGAGCCTGGCAATAATTGAACAGATGCTCCCTATCTTCAAAGGTGTTGGGGTCCCAGTTGGGTGGGTTTAAGGAGAAGCCAGCTTTGATTATGTTGGGAAGTTGTGTTGGTCGCCCATCAGGTCTGAGGATATTTTTTTCTACATTCCAGGAGATTTTTCTCTCATTGCTCTGTCATGAAGAGAGTCGCTAGGTGGTGTTGGCAGTCACCTCAAGTAGGCAGGTGTGAAATCGTCGGTGAGTTCTCTGAGTTCTTTTAGCCGGGCCAGCTTCCTCCAGGGAAGGAGGGGCTGTGTGTGCCGCGGGACAGTCATCTGGATGACGCTGGGCCAGCCTAGCTTCCTCGAATGGTGGAGAGGCTGAGTCAGCAGAAGGGGAATCACTTAGAGGGTGTTAGGGGTTGGGAGACGAGGGCAGATGATAAGGAGGGGGTGGTGAGTCCAGTAGAGTCTTGAGACTCAGGGAGAACAGAGGGTGGAGGAGGAGGAGCAGAGAGGTTGAGATAGAATCATGGGGGAAGGAGTAGGAGCAGGTGCAGGGACAAGGAAAGGCTTGACCCATGGAGGAGGAGATTTGTAGAGGTACTGACAAGTTTAGATATATGTCTGTGGATCTGGATGTCTAAGTGGCACCTGCTGAAAGACAATATCTTGGACTTTTCAAATAAGTGCGAAGTTGAAAGATCCTTCTAGGAGCCATCCGACTGCAATGGTGGGTCATTCTGAGACACAGAATCTGCCAGGTCTGGCGTTTTACTGAAAAAGAAAGATTCTGAGCCCTTAAGCAGATTTTGGTCCAGTGATTAAGGGTCAGGGACAGAGGCATTGAAATGATCTGTCCCATAATGAAATATACACAGACACTGAAAGCAACGACACACAACACAGACAAGACAAGACAATAAAGACAGGCAATGGACGTCCAATACTGAGACCAGTACTGACTAGTCGGCAAAACCTGAAGGGCTGGCAATACCGAATCAGAAACAAAATATCACTGAGTCGAGGAGACTATTGTTCCACGATTTCCCGAGTCTATCCCCCAGGGACATGGCCTGTGGCTCTGTGACATGTGTGTCAGCCACCATGGGAGAGAGCTCACGCTCTTTACCAATAGCCGTTTTGCCATACCCTAACCTGAAGCCTGAAACGAGAAAGATGGGCCTTATTTACCCCCAGAGGAGCCCGTTGGGGGTATTTTGTCTGCAGCTGCCGGATCTTGCTAGGGCCACCAGATGTAAAGGTTGGGCGAGCATCTGCAGCAGAGACCACTAAGAGACTGTCTCATGCAACAGCAAAGGGTTTATTGGGAGTCCGGCATGAAGGGCTCAGAGATCACTTGAACAGAGCAGAGAGCCCTGAGAAAAGCTTAAGAAATGGTTATATATTTTTCTTGGAGAGGGCAGGGAGAGAAATTTATTGATGGGTAATGGCGAGTGTCAGTTTGCGAGCAACTGGTTGACGGAGTACATTCTGCAGTTTGGCAGTTTGGGACAGCACATTCTGGGAACAAGAATAGTAAACAGTTCTCAAGATTTCAATGGTGTTTTGTTAAGCATACAGAAAAACAGGAAATGACAAGTATCTATTTTATTAACCTTTCAATATAAATATGAAAACAGAAATCTAGTTAAGATTTGAAGTCCAGAAGTTCATTTGGCCCTTGATTGGTATACTTAGCATTGAATTACGTTCTGTAGAGATGTCCCAGAAATATGGATATACAATGTCATAGGACCTTGTACCTTCTCGGAGGTCAGTTCCAAAACACAGTCTCTAAGGGGAATCACACCAAAGTGCAAGCCAAGTTGGACCCAGTTATCTCTTCCAACTTCCACAGAAATGACCGCAGTTAAAACCAAAACACTCTCACATGACACTCATCTTCTTCCATATAGACACTCATCATAACTTCTGGCAGGAGGATTCCATGAGAGGCGCAGCACAAGACAGTGTCCCAAGTAAGCTCCCTTTCCCCTCATTTACCAAAAGTCAGGGTGGCCTGGACACCCTTCCTGTGAACCAGGAGTGATCAAATATGCCTGCCGTTAACACAGCTCTGTTCTCCAATTTGAGGCCTACTGACTGTCGGTTTAGATTCTTTATTTGAATTGGATTCAAAAGAAAACCCAAGAACCTATGGGCTAGCATCTGCAGGGCTTTGAATAACTCATTTGACCCATTGGATCCCTATTCTCACTTGAGGGAGGTTAAGAACCTTATGGAGGAATGCGAGAGACTTCATCCACAATGACTGATTTTTGGCCATTTTGATTTGGATCCACACATGGGATCTTTCTTAGGATCCATCAGGTGCTGAGAATCTAAGCTCTAGGCTCACACAGGGCCAAAGGGCTGATTCAGACACATCCCTTTCCAAAGGAATTAAGCAAACAGCCACAGGTGATGCCCATTCATTTCCGTTTGAAAACTCTTTTCTTCAGGAATCTCGAAGGCGTGGCCTGAGGCAAAGACCTTCCTGACATTCAGGGCAACAGAACAATAGGTAATAAAAAGGCCAATTGCAGGGTTTCTCCACTGAGACTATCCTGGTCACACTGGTATCTGAGTTTTCTGAGATTCTTGCCAATTCCTTCAGCTATCCAGTACATGTCCATGTCACGGTGCTTGGAGGTGCTACATATCGTGGACACAAAAGCATGAGTCTATTCTGGAGAGTGGCCAGAATTCAGGAAGAAAACAGGAACTTAGGAAGATAGCCGGTGTTGCCCATTGATAAGGCAAGCCCAGAGTATTCATTAATTGGGCAGGATGAATGCTGGGAAGCTTTCTAATAGACAGGAAACATCCATTGATGCATTCTCTTTTCTAATGTCTACAACCACGGACACAGTGGGATACACAGACATAGAAACACTCGCCTTGTCCAACAACTTACTAGAAACAGTTCACTCCAAACCAAACAAACCGACTTTCCTACCTATTCTCTGAACATGAGACAAAACCACAAACACACATCCACACCCACAAAGTCACCTCCTTCCCCCAAGTAGGTCTCTCACTCTCCAGAGTGTCCTCTGACTGCTGGGTCATACTGTGTTCCCCCGATATGGCCTGTCCTGTTTCAGATCTGGTCTCCTTGTCCAACTCTGTGAAGTGGTCAGGAGCCAGCTGTGAGCCACTACCTGCTTTTTCAAAAAAGGCCCCTCTTCAGAGTTTTCCTGGCATTTGGCCATCCTCACATCAGTAGGTACCAAGAAAGACTGACTCTGTCCTTGCTAAATCGAAGCAAGTGAGACCACTAGGACTGGGACTGGGATTGGCTCTGTGTGCCTGGCTTCCTGGATCCCAAGTTCAGAGAGTTCCATTACCAAGGAAGTGAGGTGAGGTCGCATCCTTCAGGAACTGAATGAGGTCACTGCCTTGGCAACCACTTTGTCCAAACAGTTGCTTCCAAGAGTACCATGAAAAGGAGGCTGACCCTACATTCTGTGGCACTTTTGCAAATTAGGATGGTATATCAACCATAGGCACCATGGAACAGCTCTCCACTCAGGCCTGGTTTGGTCCATCTTCTCTATATTAGGAAGAGAGCCTTTAGTCCCGGGAGCATTGCAGTGAACCTCTGCACTAATACTATTAGCAAGCACCTGATGGAGGAGGCCTCCATAGGTAAGTGGCGCCTTTATAACATCTGATATCCGGTTAAGGGAGATCTCTTCTGATGACAGAGATGTGGCCTGGGGAGGCTCACATATACTCCTGTCCAGGACAGTAACAAGAATCGTTCTGTCCTCTGTTCTGTTCTGTAGGAAATTTCTCTGGAAGTGTAGAGAGGTGCCGACGGGCACGCACGCGCTCCTACCCTGGAGCTTTAGCAAGATGTTGCACTGTACCACTGTTTTTCTGTTTAGGCGCCGGGTTTCTGTTTTTCTTTTTGTGTGTGTGTGGTGTGTTTTGTTCTGCGTTCTATTTTTTTTGTTTGTTTGTTTGCTTTTGTTCATTTTGTTGTGTGATTTTGGTTGTAAAAACTTAAGGATATTGGACGTGAAAATGGGAAATAAAGAGAGTAAGCCTGACACCCGTTTGAACTGTGTTTTAAGGAACTGCGATGAACTTTACCCCCCTTTGTTTAGCAGGATGATAGAAGCCCCTAGCTGGCTGCATGGAGCACAACCATTGCAGAGGGCAATGCCTGCTGGGGACCTAAGAACTGAGTATCTCCCAGGTTAACAAGTGAAACTCCTTTAAAACCCCTTGTCCCTCCAGATCAAGAGAGTCACAACATTTGGCAGAGTCCCCTGTGTTTCTCCTTTGTTAGCAAAGCAATTAGCGTCCCCTTTTCTTTTTCTCAGAACCCATTCCTCATTATTTAATTGGTATAAATTGGCTTCTAGGTCAGGAACCGAACTTTAAGTTACAAATTTGGTACCCCCCCTCCGCCCCAGAACTTTGTGAGAGCTGTCTATTGAAATGTTAGGAGATGGAGCTTGCTTGGGGTGGAACTGAACCAGAGGAGCTAATCCTGTAAGTAAAAGGAGGGACTGAGGGACCCCCAGTAGCTGCCAAAGCCCTGTTGATTTAGGGAATACCCTCCTTCCTTCCGTGCACTGTAAGGATTATGCCACCTCTGTCTTGTTAAAAAAGAGAAAAAGAAAAAGGGGACACTAAATTCAGTAAAGTCACCATATAGACACTATATTTTACATTTCAGGTTGCCCCTCTGTTAAAACATCTGGTCCCCCCCGTGGTGCCACTGGTGTAGTAGATTTTTTCTCTTATCTGCTCTGGTTTAAAGGATTCTGTCTGACAACCATAGTCTCTACCTCCTTTCTGTCTATCTTGTGTCTTTGTTTCTGGTCCTTTAATACATGTGCAATAATGTGTTGATATTATAAATTTTTTCTTGGGAATGATCTTAGCTGAATGTGTGTCTAAATGATGATGTTTTATCATAAAAAAACTGGTATCTGAATGGGTTTTTGAAGCATTGCACAATCTTGCAGTTAAAAGTCGGGTTTAGGTCATTGTTTAGTTTAAGATTTCAGGTAATTCATGCCAGAGAACTTAAATACTTAGGATGGAAAACTGAAGAACTCTACTTCCAAGTTGGCAAGTAACTTCCCAATCATTCACTTTTTTTTTTTTTTAACCAATTTTGAATTCGGTAGCCAGAGAAAATGTCACTGTGTGTACCAGTGCATTAATTTGGACAAGGATAGTAAACCATAGTATGGTATCTGTTGACAAAATAAGATGTAAAGACATAAAATTTTGTGAATTGTATCTTGAACTTGTATCATAATTTTCAACACCCCAACCGGAAAATTATGGTTAATATGCCTTAGGCCTGAGGTGTCTGCTCAGAATAGCAGTATTTTTCCTGCTCCTTCCAGACCTCAGCCATGACTCATGTTGAAATGCAAATGAAAAAAGCCTGCAAGCTTAGTAGGAGACTGATTTGATGCCTAATGGAAAAAAAAAGTAAATTGTATGGTATTTACTAATTACTGGCCAGTCATTTTTTCTAGGACTCTTATTGTTTTCCTTAGATACTTTATTATTTTTGAGCTCATGATTCTGAGCATACAGACCTAGGTTAATGTTTTTCTGATCAGTTCTATCTTTGACCAACTGTGGACTTTTTGAAACATTGCAATAGATATTTAACCTGTGAAAAACTACAAGGCCTTTACTATTATTATGTGTGCACAATTTTGTTATGTGTTGTCTGTCTATATAGACATATATCCGTATATCATATATATGATACACAAATTAACATATATAAGGAGCGCTCATTAAAAAAAGCGCTCATAAAAACAAATTTTAAAAAGTGGATCCAAAGATCTTTAGTTCACGTGGTTTAAATGTTTCAATTTAAATCGGATAAACAGATAAAAATAAATGTTTTTAAATTTAAGCTTACAAATTTTTCTAGGTGTTCAAAAATCTAATAAAATATTAATATCAACAAAACGTCTAATGTGCCTTAGTTCTAGAACATTTTCTTCAACATAAAAATGGTTTACACTGTTCAATACATTTCTCTAATATTTTGATAAATAAGTAAAGTAAATTTGATATGGGATTACTCATTCGTGAGTACTTTTGTTAGAAATCTGATTCATTTACTAAGGTCTGTATAAGTTTTTACTAAACTCTATATAAGGTTTTAAAAATCAGTCATGTGTTAATGAGACAAAAATTTTTTGAAACATAAGTTTACCCATAACATTGTGTTTATTAAGTTTTATTTTTTCTAGAGCAAGGAACCATAAAAATTAAAAAACTTATTAAATCAGAACTGTTATTTTAGAGCATTGTACTGCCATTTCTTTAAAAGCTAAACTTGGTTAATGTAGAAACATCAATGTAATTGTGATGCTATTAATGTTTTCATATCTTACAGGTATGCAAGTCTGTAAGGTAGAAACTTTAAAAGAGCATTATATCAAGCTGGTGTTCTGAAGTTGTATGGTAAAAAATATATTGAAGATTTATTTACCTGTTATCAATAAGATATGTAAAGTTTTATGTTACTTTTTACATTGTGGAACAATTTAAATGTATTTTTAAGTTAATGAGACCCTAATCTATGTAAAAGTTGAAAACTTTCAGGCTTTCTTTAATTCATGTTTTAAATGTGATATCATATGGTGTTAGCTAATGTTCATGAGACCACAAACAATTTATGTAAACTTTGTCAATGTTGCTTTTAATTTTTACTTTTTAATAAAAACTACCCCATAGCATTATTGTCATCTGGTAATAACAAAAGAGTAATCAAAGCAATATAAACAAATACTTTAGGATTATACTCCTAAACAAAAACACCTAAAAAAACAAAACTGCCTTCTCAATAATTCATGACTTCATTGATCATTTCTAGTTAGAGACACTTGGTAGCAGAGTAATATTATCTCCTTTTGGTACACAGTGACCCAGTTCTGTTCTTTACTTTGTTTTAAATCAATTTCTTCTGCATCATCTGATGAGAGGTTCAGATACTTCTTAAAACCAATGATTGAGCCCTCAACCTGCACATTCACTTGCTCATAGAGCCAAACCTGAAATTGGGAACTATTTTGCAAGTGTCTGAAGATGAAGTTGATGGGTTACACCTTCACTGTCTGTACATTTTGACCTTGGCCACAGTACACTAAAATGGAAGTTCACAAACACCACAATGACCTAGAGGCTCCTCACATAGAAACTTACAGATCTGGTATACTGTTTTCTAGAAACCCTTCCAAATTATAAAGTAATTCTAATAATCCATGTTTATCATAATTTTTCCTACCACAAACCAATCCTGAGTATGAACTATTAGTTTCTTAAGGAGTAGATCTTCCCAGACCCCCAAACAAAAAAAAAAAAATAAAGATCAGCTTTAGAACTAAAATGCTTAAGATTTATAAAGAGCCCTGCCTTACCTGAGATAAGGCTGTGTGTCCCATCTTACTATATGTGAGAATGACTATGAAACAAGTACGTCAGATAATATTTCTTTAAAGTTATGTTAAAAACATAAAAAATGTCAAGATTCCTAGGATCTCAAACAGGGGATATAATGTAATACTCAGCCAAAAAATTTAGGGTAGCTATTACACGAACTAAGTATTTTTACTTTTCTTAATTTTAGTTGAAATTTTCTTATAAGTTATCTAAAGATTCCCTGTTAGTGTTTTACAAATGTGTTGCTTTAAGAACACAACATGGGTTTATTCAAGATAATAAGTCATCACCTACAATACAGACAGAATAATACAGATCCCAATTAATAAAAAGATAATTATAAAGTTATAGACATTAAAGTCCAGTACTCTTAATCTAAGGCTGTTAAAATTAATTTGCTGGATGTTTAAGATTAGGATTTAAAATTAAAGTTAAATGAAAAGGGCCAAGAAAACCAATATTTGGCTCTTACCCTCTGAGTCAATCTGAATCCAGGGAACAGGGGACTTCTCTAAAGAGCTTTGCAACTCTGAGCCACATAACCTCCTGATCAGGGAGATTAATGAGACCACTGGAGAACAGAAAGCCAATCAGTGCATTTGTTATGAAGAGGAGAGTCATCAGAGAAAGGAGATATCCCTGATGCTTCTGAGGGAAGATAAATGGTCAAGCAAGACCTGGACCCACCTAGCGCAAATGGCACTAGCAGAATTGAAAATGTGCTCTCATTTTTCCAGAATTGACTCCCATAAAGCTCAGCTGACTGTTAACAATAGATAGAAACAAAAGTCCGTTTGACTGCTTCATCTTAAACACTTTGGAAAGACAGTTAAGATGAAAATTCAGCCATTCCTGGGCATTTTAAATAATAATAATAATAATAATAATAATAATAATAATAATAATAATAATATTTTAAGGTATGCACTTTATTTTAGCCTCCCAAAATAAGTAAGACTGGAGGCTACAAAGAAGGATTCTCAGACAGGAATGCCTGATACTTATAAAAACAGACTATCAAGAAGAGCTGCCACAGGCAGAAATTTTTAATTTAAGGCCTGCAGATATTCCTAACCAACACAGGTAGGCTTGGTGTTTGCTAGTACGATTATCCAGCCCTGAGTAACAGAATTAAAGGTTTCTCTATTAGACGCAGAGGTCATACTAGAAAAAGGATTTTACAAGATCAGATGACATTACATTGTTAAACTGTATCTTATGGGGAAGGACAACTGTAACACTAAAAGTTAAATATTAATTTGATAGTCCTGATAACTGGGGATATTAAAGACTGGTGAGGGAACTTCTATACAGTAACATGTTCCGGCTGCTGCAACATTTATTCAGTACTCATGGTTTTTGTTTCTCTCATAGAAGAACCCATCCCCAGATGACTTTACAACCTGTTCTTCCCCAACCAGACTTCAATCCGAAATGACTTCTAAAAGGCAACTCATGTCCCCCAACTGACTTATAAAAGGCAACTCATGTCCCTCACGCCATGCCCACTCACTTCACCCTGTCTCAGGTCAGAAGAAGAAATAATGATTGACGCCACTCTTCTTACAACAATGGAGAGAAAGATAAGTAGACTATCAATATAAGTAATTAATTACGTCTGGTAAAATCAGGGAGATTGGTTTTGGGTAAGTTCTAAAAATTTGGAGAATCTTACCTGAGGGATTAAAATTTCCTCAGTGCTCTTCCCCTAATCTATTAAAGATTTGAAAGGGACACAGAGAAAAGGGGGAAATGATAGACCCAACCTGATCTTTTATTAAAATTGAGAGCCATATTGCCACAAAGCCATGAAAAGGTAATTTTGGCTTTACCATAAATTACTGCAAATTCTGAACCTGCTTGAAATGCCTGCCCGTGCCTTGAACTCACGCATGCCCGGCTCTCTGACCAGATAGCAGCCCTCTCTGAAACTTTAGTGACACATCATAAATATTTGCCTTCTCTGGCCAGACAACATCCCTCTCTGAGGCTCTAATGGTCCTCTGAATTCTGATGTAGGGACAGCAAAAAAAACCTAAACTACCATTAGTGTGATGCTTGTCAGAGTTCTGTTATCTGTAACACCCCTTTTGTGTAACTTTCTGGGCTATAAAGCTGGGCTGTAGGAAAGCTGGGGTTGCTGTCTTGTTCCGGCTGTTTTGGGAGGGGAGGCAGCATGAAAGGTAGAAATAATAAGATTAATTTAATATGATTTTAATTAGAGTCAGTGGTCTTTTCTTGTGTCGTGGTCTAACAATTAACACTCCAAAAACATGGAGCTCTGACGGCCTAAAGACTTCTTGAGGAACTTCCTCTGAGGTTGGGCACTTGAAATATATGTTGTTGTAAGGAGCTTTAGCTTCCTTTCTAGTGAGACCATCAAAGATGGGTTTGAATCTATGTGACCTGGAGGACATGGTTTCTTGTATTCTAATGAACATAAGGCAGCTGTGCTGAATTTTCTCTTTGTAGGTAAACTGTGGCCACTGGGTGCTAAGTGTCTCCCCGTGTGGACTGTGAAGCCATTTTTTCATCCTCCACTTTTCGTGGTGTTTCGTGCTGCTGCACTGGGAGTTTGGTATTTGCTTCATGAAATACAAAGAGTTCAACTGGGACCCAGTTTTGGAGGGAGTTCTGTCACTTGTGGTGGGTCAGGGTCTGCAGGAGAATGCAACAACCAGGTTATATCTCACAGAGCTTGCCCCCTTGTACATAGAAATCTGACTCTGAACTTTGCCCTGGAACCTCTCCATGTAACAAGATGCCTTTACATAGAAGGTTCTGCTGGATGCACAATGTCAGTCACAAGCCATTTGGAAGGCAATGGCAAATCCTCATGGCCACACCACAGATGTATTATCACACACCTGCCCACCACTGCAATAGGCCCACTACTCAGCAGGCTCCAACTTACTGGCATCTTTGTTCTACACCATTTTCATGAAACCCGGTCAATCATGGCATTCTCTTGTACACTAATGATCAGCAACAAGACATCAAAAGGTTCTCTAGTGCCACCTGATTATTGGAATTTCAAAAATTTCATTGTATTTATCTAGCCATTTTTCATGGATGAAGTTGGAGACACTGTGGGTTTCAGTTCATTCAGGAACCATTAAATGGTGAGGAAGCTCATTTCAATGAAAGCTCTGGAGAACTCTCACAGGCAAGTCTTCCCATAGAGTCTTCAAAAGGTCACATGAAGCCAGGCCCATTGAGGTCTTCAATGTGACGTCCAAGGGTGTTCTGATTCTCAACTATGGCTGCCAAATCTTTCAGAATAAAATCATGTGATATCCTAGCTGAGATTCCAAGGCTCTGTGGAAAGCCACCCTGTCCTTGATCTCAGTTTCCAAGGGCGAATCCCATGCGTGGCCTCCTAAAATCTGAACACAGTTCATGGCAATATTTCTCTGAGATCAGTTCCAGAACTCAGACTTTAAGGGGAATCACACCAGAGTTCAAGCCCAGGTAGACCCAGTCATCACTTCCAACCGCCACACAAATGACCACAATTAAAACCAAAGCACTCCCACAAGGCCCTCATCTTCTTCCATATAGACACTCATCATAACCTGTGGTTCGAGGTTTCCATGAGGGGATCAGTCCAAGACAGTGTACAAAATAACCTCCCTTGCCCCTCATTTGCCTAAAGTCAGGGTTGCCTGGACACCCTTCCTGAGAACCAGGAGTGATCAAATAGGCCTGCCATAAATACTGCTCTGCTTCCCGAATTTGAGGCCTACTGACTCTCGGGTATATATTCATTATGTGAATTGGAATCATGAGAAAACCCAAGCACCTATGGGCTATCTTCTGCAGGGTTTGAAGAACTCATTTGACACAAAGGATCCCTATTTTCAATTGATGGAGGTCAGGAACCTTACAGAGGAAGGCGAGAGACTTCGTCCACAATGACTGCTTTTTTGGCCATTTTGGTTTTGGAAGCACACATGTAATCTTTCTTTAGATCCATCAGGTTCTGAGAATCTATGCAACAGCCTCACACATTGCCACGAGTCTGATGCAGACACATCCCTTTCCAAAGCAATTAAGCAAAGAGCTACAGGTGATGCCCATTAATTTCCATTGAAAACCATTTTTTCAGGCTTCACAAAGGGGTGGACTGAGACAAAGACGTTTCTGACATTCAGGGCAACAGAACAATAGGTAAGCAAATGGCCCAAAGCAGGGTTTCTCGAATGATATCTGAGTTTTCTGAGATGATCCCATTCCCTTCAGCTATCCAGTACGTTGCCATGTCACAGAGCCTGGAGGTGGTACATATTGTGGACACCAAACCATGAGCCTATTCTGGAGAGTGGCCCGAATTCAAGAAGAAAACAGGAACTTAGGAAGATAGTAGTTGTTGCCCATCTATAAGGCAAGCCACAGTCCATATATAAATTGGGCAGGATGAATGCTGTGAAGCTTTCTACAAGACAGGAAACATCCATTGATGCATTCTCTTTTCTAATATCTACAACCACAGACATAGTGGGATAAACAGACATAAAAACACTCGCCTTATCAAAAGACTTACTAGAAACGATCCAATCCAAACCAAACAAAGCGACTTTCCTACCTATTCCCAGATCATGAGACAAAACCACAAACTCACACGCACACCCACAAAGTCACCGCCTTCCCCCAAGTAGGTCTGTAACTATCCGGAGTGTCCTCTGACTGATGGGCCATACTATGTTCCCCCAAAATGCTCTATCCTATCTCAGATCTGGTCTCCTTGCCAACAATGTGAAGTTGTCAGGTGCCAGTGGTGAGCCACTACCTGCTTTCTCAGGAAAGGCCCCTCTTCAGAGCTCTCTTGGCATTTTGCCATCTTCACATCAGTAGTTACCAAGAAAGACTGACTCTGTCCTTGGTAAATCCAATCATGTGAGACCACTGGGACTGGGACTGGGACTGCCTCTGGGTGCCTGGCTTTTTGGATCCCAAGTTCAGAGAGTTCCATCACCAAGAAAGTGATGTAGGTCACTTCCTTCTGGAACTGAATGAGGTCACTGCCTAGGCAATCACTTTTTCCTAACATTTGCTTCCAAGTGTCCCAATAGATGGAGGCTGCCCCTACTTCCTGTGACACTTTCACAAGTTAGAATGGTATATCAAACATAGCACCCAGAAGCAGCTCTCCACACAGGCCTGGTTTGGTCCATCTTCTCTACATTAAGAAGAGAGAGATTGCTTCAGACACACCCATTCATCCTGACCAGGTTGTTTGTCGTGGAAGATGACTTTTGCTCTCTCAGGTCCTTCATAGCTTCCTCTATCTTCCCCAGGGTTCATTTCTGCATGGACCTTTGAGGTTCTCAGCAGGTGGAAGATCTCTTATGTTCCTGTATTGTAAGACCAACTCTGTCCCTGCTCTTCTGTAAAGTTAGATGGAGGGCAAAGAGTATGGTTAGGGTTAATAACATGTTTGATTTGGGTTAGTAATCATTCTGCTGGATGAATAATGGTATTGGGAACCTGCGATATTTGTAAGTATATATAGAGATGAAATATATGTATGAAAACAGAAATCTAGGTAAGATTTGAAGCCCAGAAGGGCATTGGATCCTTGATTGGGATACTTAGCTTTGAATTATGTTCTGCACATGTGTCTCAGATAAATCTATACACAATGGTATAGGACCTTGTACTTGGATGATTGAATGTCGAAGAGAACATCCAGTCTAAAAAGGATAGTTGGTAGGATTAGGAAGATAGTTGGTAGAATTAGAAAAAAAGAGTGAGTATAGGATTTGAAAAAAAAAGTTCTTTAGCAATAGGGTTTCAGGTAGAGAGAAAATGTAAATGTCAGCACATGTGAAGAGTTGGTCACAATGATGAATTGGGGAAAATATGTAGGAAAGCAGATATCAATAGAACATAGGAAATCAGGCAAATGATAAAGTGATTGATTGGATTAGACATTTTCAGCAGGCTTGAAGTTGAATATATAATCTTAGGAAGAAACACATATGTAGTCACCAATAGGATTGACATTTGAGAGCATTAGCCATCCTGGGCACGGGTGATTTTTATAATCCATACTCATATTCCATTTAGGCTTTGGTACAATCGTAAGTGTGACTTTGCATTTTCTTGCCAGAATATTACTGTGATAAAATGTATATGTAGATCAGGTGACATGAGTATTTCTTGCACCATTTCTGGGAGCAATATTTTGAAGAGGTATAAATTAGTATTGGGGGCACAAATAGGTGTACCATGTGTGTATGAATATAGAGAGAATGATTGAATAGACCATACTGTGAATAAATAATATAACTTGTTCCAACTTTACAAATTGGAATAAATTAATATCTCAAAATACATAGCAAATCTTATATTGATATACATACATTCATTCCAACCAGTTATACATCTAATGGAAATATTAGGGTTGTAGTTTATCATAAATTCTGTGTGAGTTTTGCTTCAAAATTGATTATGGAAATCGAAAATAATGTGTTTGGAAAGAAGTCTCATGAAATGAGCAGTCAAAAACAAGTAGGATAATATGTGTTCTGAAGCAGGAAGTGATTGAATGTGTTACAAATGTCTTTAAATTTGTGAACTTGTGGATGAAATGTACATTTTATGATGTACAAAAACTGAAGAAATAGAAATGTACCAGTGTTGAATAAAATTGAACGTCAAAATACACATCATGTCCCATAGGAATCTAGTAGCATTGATGTTAAAGTGGGTCAGTTACTGTAGAAATATAAGGATTTGTTTGCACCATTCACTGAAGTAAGTTTTCAGTACTAGAAAACAAATATGTATTTCAGGTGGATGAATGTTTCTCAAAATAATATTATGAAAAGTTGATTATAAAACCACATACATGAACATTAGTGAATTTAGGGAGTGTATAATAAGACACATGTATTTCATATTTTGAAAAATCTAGAGTGTATATATATATATATATATATATATATATATATATATATATATATATATATACACACACACACAAATACATTGGAAAGTAGAAAATATATGCCAATCAAAATTCATCATGAAATATATATCATCCACAGATCCAAAAATATTAATTTTACTGAACATGGATTTATGTATAATGTTGCTCAACTAAAAAGCTCACTCATAGTTTGAATTTTCAGTTCCAAAAGCATTTAGGAGGAGTGATTTCTTCTCATACTTTGTATCTGCCAAGTTAGCCACCTCACAAAAATGTACATGTATTCCAGGTAGGATTTTGTATGTGCATATAAAAATACATGTGCTGAATTGGCTACAGAAAATGGGAGACAGGAATTCACATGTGTGTTAACTTTAAAAACACATGGAGAACAATTTCAAGAAAAAAATTGACAAGATTTATAACTCCTACCCTATATCATGCAAAAGGCAAGACCAACTATTCACCATGCCTCCTCTGAACTGCTTGTATTTCTATTCTGTTTGGGTTATTTTTCTCCATCATATTAGGATTAGTAGTCAGAGTCTAGTAGGGTATGGGTTAGTGTCAGAGTTTCAGTATTTCGAATGAAAAATTGCAAAATGTATCCAATGTGTATGTAAATATGTGCTACACAAAAATCTTCCCACTCTTATCCAGAACAATGTCTTGACAATACCTTCGCCCCAAGTAAGAAACAATTAGAGGAAAAGAGTTAGAAATTCCGTGAATACATATCTGGAATGGAAAACAATCAGGAGTTCACAATCTTGGAAGTGGTAGAGGAGTTTTCAAAAGTAAGGGACAGGGTAAACACTCCACAAAAATGGAATTCTGCTGGCCTAGAGACTTCTTGGGAAACTCTCTGTGAGGTTGGGCACTTGAAATATATGTTGTTGTCAGGAGCTTTAGCTTCCTTTCTAGTGAGACCATAAAAGCTGGGTCTGCATCTATGTGACCTGGTGGACATTGTTTCTTTTTTTCCCAATGAACATGAGGCAGCATTGCTGAATTCTCCCTTTGTAGGTAAACTGTGGCCCCTGGGGGCTAAATGTCTCCCCATGTGGACTGTGAAGCCATATGGTCATCCTCTATTTTCGTGGTGTTTTTTGCTGCTGCACTGGAAGTTTGGTACTTGCTTCACGAAATACAAGGAGTTTAAATGGAACACAGTACGGGAGGGAGTTCTGTCACGTGTGGTGAGTCAGGGTCTGCAGGAGAATACAAGAACCAGGCTTCTATCCCACATAGCTTGCCCCCTTGACTATAGCAACCTGATTTTGAACAGCGTCCTGAAACCTCTCCATATAACAAGATGCCTTTACATATAAGGGTCTGCTGGTTTGACCATGTCAGTGACAAGCCATTTGGAAGCCAATGGCAGATCCACATGGCCCCACCACAGATGTTTTATCACACACCTGCCCACCATTGCTCTAGGCCCACTACTCAGCAGGATCCAACTTTCTGGCATCTCTGTTAAACACCATATTAATGAAAACCAGTCAATCAAGGCACTGTCTGGTATACTCATTGTTGGAAAAAGTATAAACGGCAGCCATACCCCAGAGAAAAACCCCAACATGGCGCCTAAGGACTTCTTCTTCCTACCTTCTTCTTTTCTGAAGTGGCGCGAAAAGTTCCCGCCCGGGTGAACTCTCCCACTGGTGCCAATTTCAAATCTCGCTGGCGGGGAACCTTAGCCCCAATGAGAACTAACTCTTGGGCTCCGGAGCTGATATCTGAAAGAACTTGCCAATAAACGGGTTGCCTGCCATTTATCTAAGTCCTTTCATCTCCTCCTTAGTTCTATATAAGCACACAGCTTTTTGCAATAAAATTGGATTTCTCCCGGCGAAGTGCCTTTGAGTGGGGAGTTCTTTCATTCTGGTGCCCCGTTTGAGGATACGGGTGAGCTCTTTCCAACAAGAGCCCCGTCCCCCGTTCCGCCCAGACACTCCGTCCTGGTCCGCTCTTTTCAGACGCCAGCTTCCTGCACTCACCACTGATCTGATGTATGTAAGCTTCCCCTGACCCCGGCTCGCCAACTTCCTTCGGGCTACCGCTAGTTTTGTGACCCTGATTGTCCAGCACACTCTAGACGCCCGGTAGGGGAGAGGGAATTCCTCCCACCAAGACCTTTACTGGTCACAGTGGACCCTCTAGTGATCCGTTTCCCTTTGGGGCATGAGGGTTCTGAGTTTACACGAGAGGCTCTGTGGTTTTTCCTCCTTTGCTGCCACTGCTGCTGCCGGCTAGATTTGCTGTTTCCTGCAGGGCTGCTGTGTCTGGCTGAAGTTGCCTCTCTGCTCAGGGAAAACTGAACTCCGTCCTAGAACTGCATTCTGCTGGAGCTGGAGTTCTGTTTTCATTACTGACTTCTTCAGCTGCGTTCGAAAACTTTTCTGACGTCAGGTTGCCCATGGCTCCAAACCCATTGGGTCTTCCAGATCGCACTTCACTGGTGACGACCAGGTAGTACCCTCTGTATTTCCTCGCGACAGCTGGTCATTTGGGGGACACCCACGTGACCCCCATTCGCCCTGAATATCCTGGAAGGCGTTCCAGCTCGGGTTTTCTCTTTGTCTCTCTTGCTTACTCTTATTCTCTCTCTCTCTCTCTCTCTCTCTCTCTCTCTCTCTCTCTCTCTCTCTCTTCCATCTCTCCCTGTGACAATGGGCACCTCTTCATCTGTACCTGAAGCCTCACCTCTCAAATGTTTAATAAAAAATCTGGCCACACTCTCCCTCACACCAGACATCAAGCCCAAACTTTTAATTAAATTCTGTACCCAAGATTGGCCTCCATATCCACTGGATAATGGCAATCATTGGCCTCCAGAAGGCTCCTTAGATCCAAACCTACCCTGGGACCTTTTTAACTACTGCCAGCGTCTGGAAAAGTGGAGGGAGATTCCCTGCATTGAAGGTATTAGCCTTCCCACACAGCACCTTGTCTCTGCTCCTCCTGCCCTCCCCGTCAGGTCCTCCTTGCTTGCAATCCCCTCTCTTTCCCTACTTCTACTTCTGACTTCACAGATTCTTAATCATTCAACCCAGCAGATGAACCCCCACCTTCTCCCCAGCCCCATCTGCCCCTTCTCTTCTGCAATACCCTCCTCATCCTCTGCCTGATTCCATGGATCCTCAGCCTTCCATTTTATCCCCCTCCCCTCCCTCCTCTTCTGCCTGCTCCACTTCCTCCTCTTCCAAAGAGACACTCCCTTCCCCTCCCTCTCCTTCCTGTCCTCCGCCTGCCTCTCTCAGTCCTCCTTTTACCAGGTCTAAAGGATTCCTTCCCACCCCTAAGACAATCGCACCCCTTCGTGAGGTAGCTGGTCCCGAGGGTGTCATCAGAGTCCACGTGCCCTTCTCCAGGTCAGACATTACTCAGCTAGAGAGCAAGTTAGGCTCAATCACCACTAAACCCACCACTTACATTCGGGAGTTTCAATGGGTCCTGCAAGCATATAGCCTCACTCATCATGACATATACATGCTCTTGGCCAATACACTTCTCCCCGAGGAAAGGCAATGGGTCTGGGAGCTAGCCCAAGCCCATGCTGATGAAAATCATAGGACCAATCCTGACCACCCCACGGGCTCTCATGCTGTCCCAGAGCAGGAACCCTATGGGATTACAACACCCCTGAAGGCTTACAGACTCATGACCTTTTTACATCCTGCCTCTTCGCGGGCCTGAATAAGGCGACCCACAAGGCTGTTAACTTTAAAAAGGTGCAGGAGGTCATTCAAAGGAAGGAGGAAACACCTTCAGAATTCCTGGATAGACTAACCAATGCCCTTCAACACTGCACATTACTCGACCCAGAAACCCCTGATGGCCGTCATCTCTTAATGACATATGTTCTGGCCCAAAAATACTCTGACATTAAAGCCAAGCTTAAAAATCTTGAACAGGGCCCTGCTACTCCTCAGACCGAAATCCTCGCTGTCTCTTTAAAGGTTTTTCATGGTAGAGAGGATGAAAGTGAATGCCGTAGGCAGAGAGCTGAAAATGCCAAATTCCAAATGTTGGCCCAGGTCATTCAGAGAAGGCCATCACCACACCGTCCCAATGTGACACCCCCTGGAGCTTGCTTCAAATGTGGTAAGGATTGTCCTTCGCCGAGAACACCCTACAACCCCTGCCCAACATGCCATCAAAGGAGACACTGGGGGGCAGACTGCCCAACAACCCGGAAGGGAGGTTGGTCAGCCACCCCGCAACCCCAGCCTCTCCTGGGCTTGGCAGAGGAGGAATGATGGAGCCCTGGGCCTTCCCTCCAGACTATTACCATCAAGAATCAAGAACCTAGGGTCACCTTCCTGGTGGATGGACGCTTCATTACCTTCCTTTTGGATACTGGTGCCACTTTTTCGGTCTTGAGGGAGTATTGGGGTTCTACCACACCCTCAAAAACTCCTATTGTCGTGGTAGGAGGTAAACATATTTTCCCTCAAAATCCCTTTTGTCCTTCACTCACTCCTTTCTCGTTATGAGCCATTGCCCCATTCCCCTTCTGGAAAGGGACATACTCTCACTATTAAAAGTCACCATTCAAATATCACCCCACACCTCTCCTACCTCTCAATTCCTCATGATGTTCCTAGGGGCAGATACACCTCCTCCATGCACTCTCCCACGACTATCTAAACCAGTTAACCCTGAGTTTTGGAACACAACTACACCCTTTATGGCTAAATGCAGTCCTATTCATATTGTCTTACTGGACCCTTCAAGATATATTAGTCAACCATGATATCCACTCACAACCACAGCCTTCCTCGGATTAGAAGCCATCATCCAGGATTTATAATGAAAGGGGTATCTTAGGCCTACACACTCTCCTTTCAACACCCCCATTCTGGCAGTTAAGAAACCTAACGTGTCCTACAGGCTGGTTCTAGACCTTCCCCTTGTCTACTCCTCTGTGGTCCCCATCCACCCGCTAGTGTCCAACCCTTACACCCTCCTCTCTCAGATCCCTGCCACTACTACCCACTTCTTGGTTCTAAATTTGAAACATGCATTCTTTTCTATTCCCTTGTTCTCAGAATCTCAGGATATCTTTGCTTTTACTTGCACTGACTCTCACACCCGCCATTCTCATCAGCTTACCTGGACTGTCCTCCCACAGGGATTCAGGGATAGCACCCATCTCTTTGGCCAAGTTCTTGCCCAGGACCTCACATCCTTTCACCCGACCTGTCCTGACTCTACTCTCCTTCAATATGTCGATGACCTTCTTCTATGTAGTCCCTCTGGGAACACTCTCAATCCCACACTGCTCAGCTTCTTAATTTCCTAGCAGACAAGGGAAATAGGAAGTCTCCCCACAAGGCCCAGGTTTCCCAGTCTTCTGTCACCTTTCTTGGTTTTTGCCTTACACCCAGAAAAAAGGAAATAACACTGGATAGGAGGCAACTCCTCTCTGATCTTCCAGTGCCCCATACAAAAGCCAAAATACTATCATTCCTAGGACTAGCAGGTTATTTTAGGGCCTGGATCCCAAATTATTCTCTTCTATACAAATCCTGTATGAACTAGCAAAGGGACCCCCTAGTGAATCTCTTGCCTCCTCCCCAAACTACCACTTGCGCAGGCTTCAGCAACTTGTCTTAAAGGCACTTGCCCTTCACCTACCTGATCTTTCAAGACCATTTCATGTATATTTCCATGAAAAAGGGAGGCAAGAACTTGGGGTCTTAGGTCAAAACTATGGGCCTACATTTGCACCTGTGGCATATTTGTCCAAGCAAATTGACCCTACCATCCGTGAGTGGGCCCCTTGCTTAAGAGCTCTGGTTGCTGGACAAATTTTACACAAAGAAGCCTCTAAGCTTACTTTTGGGGCCCCTTTAACTATCCACTCCCCACATCACTTGAAGGATCTTTTAGCTTATAAGGGCTTTCAAACCCTTCCTCCATCCAGAGTTCTGTCACTCCTCACTTCCTTTCTGGAAAACCCTAATATTACTTTCCTCCCCTGCTCTGCACAGAACCCTGCCTCACTGCTCTCAATGACTCCCATGTCTAACACACCAACTCATAATTGGTTGGAAACCTTAGATGATTTCCTCCCCTGTCATTCTTCCATTTCTGAGAGACTACTAGCCAAGCCTGACCTTATCTGGTTTACTGATGGCAGTTCCTTTAGGAAGAATTGCACTCATTACTTTGGATACACTGTAGTTTCAGCCACTGAGATTATAGAGGCCAAAGCTCTGCCTTCAGGAACTACCAACCAGCAGTCTGAACTTATAGTAGCCACTCGTGCCTGCCTTCTAGCACAAGGCAAATCCCTAACCCTTTATACTGATTCAAAATATGTCTTCCATATCTTATCCCATGCTGCAATATGAAAGGAGCGAGGCCTACTTACCACCAAAGGTAATGTGATCACTAATTCGGCTCTTATAACCAATCTGATAAAGGCCTCCCACTTACCCACCCAGGTGGGAGTTGTCCATTGTAGGTCTAATTAGAAGGACGTCTCTCTTATCACTGAGGGCAATGCCAAAGCTGACCAGGCGGAACAAATGGCTGCTACCACTTCCAATGATGGACCCCCTGGGGGACATATAACGGCCACTTTAGACAGCTCATCTGAAGCCCCTACTTCTTCCAGTAAGTACAAGGATCTCTTCAAGTTCCTTCATACTCTATTCCTTTCCAATTCTCAGTCTTTGACCCTCTTTTTACAGAGCTTCTTCTCGCTCACCCTCTCTGACAAAGCCATGCTACAGAATATAGCCTCTAATTGTCAGATCTGTCAGTGGACCAACACTTATACTCCTTTAAGGCCCAAACCTTTTCCTTCCCACCAAGCCCGGGGACACATTCCCACTGCTGACTGGCAGGTAGACTTCACCAACATGCTCACAGTATGGCGCACTAAATACCTCCTTGTCTTTGTGGACACTTTCTCTGGTTGGATTGAGGCATTTCCCACTTCCAATAAAACGGCTTCCACTGTAGCTTTAATCTTACTGACAGACATCATCCCCAGGTTTGGTATGCCCACTTCTCTACAATATGACAATGGCCCTGAGTTTATTTCTAGAATCACACAAAAGGTCTCTCAAGCCCTCTCCTTCAAGTGGCATTTCCACTGTCCATATTATCCCCAAGCTTCAGGGAAAGTGGAAAGGGTAAATTGTACTCTAAAGGAAGTCCTTACCAAATTGACAATGGAATTAAACTTAGACTGGGTCAAACTCCTTCCCTTGGATTTGCTTCGAATCAGAGCTCTCCCTAAAAACCATCTTTACTGTCTCCCTTTGAGATAATGTATGGAAGACCTCTTATACCCCCTGGGTTGGTCATTTCACAAGGACCTCTCACCCGAGATTTGTCTTTGCCTCTTTTGTATCATCTCTGCTCGGAACTCTGGAAATATCAGGACTGGCTTCATCCGGACCCAGTGTCCTCTCCAAACACTCCTCCCTTAACACCTGGGAGTCTAGTATATTATAATACCCCAGAGGAGAAAGGGACTCTTGCCCCAAAATGGGAAGGCCCCTATCCTGTCATTCTCTGTACCCCCACTGCCGCCAAACTCTCCTTACCAGACAACCGTCTAACTCCCTGGATTCACATTTCTAGGTTGAAGCCATATCACCAGGAGGCCCCACCTGCTGACGACAGGACCAACCCAAAGGAACTCCAAGAATCACCTCCTGAACCTCCCATTAACTCCTGCTCTCCACACACATCTCACCCATTTAAGTTGCGGCTCACACGGTGTTCCACGCAGCCCAATTCCTCTTAAAAAAGTCACAATGGGCTCTCTCAACACCCTAATCTTCTGTAACTGCTTGTTTTTTGTGCTCTGCTTATTTTCTGTGCTCTATCGGGACTGGTCTTTACCGTCCTCTCCTACCATGTATTTATTCACTCTTCAGGAACGATACTCAGAACATGGCATGTAGAAGGTCCGTGCAGTGGATGCAACTACTTGCTTCATCCACAACTGCACCTCTATTTCCCTAAAATTGTCACCTTCAAGGACCTTCGTCCCTGGTAGCTGGAACTGGCTTTTCATTTGCTTCCTTTTTGATCAAACAAAAGACTATTGTCATTGGTGGCCTGAGATATATAATGGGTGCCCCTATTGGTCATGCAGGTTCCATGATGAACATGGTAGCTATTCTTACCACTCACTTTGTTACCGTAAAGTGTGGACTTCTAGTTACCTAAAATGGGATAAAGTCTCTTTATCTGATAACAATGGATGGTATACTTTAGATATACCTGACCCCAAGGCCAAACGTTGGGACTATGTTGAGTTTGCTGTCTATGCTCGGACAACCTCAGCCAGACCCACAGGGTGGATGACAGTTGGCCGCACCCTGATTATGCCACCTAAGGCAACCATCCAGGTAGTCGAACACATTAAGGAGTCAGAATCAAAACTTTTAGATCTTATCCATAGCTCATCCACAAAGGATTCAGACCCTTCAACCCCCTCAGGTCCCCCTGACACATGGCTCAATTTGTTACACCAATCTCTTCTATTATTAAACTCCACCCCTCTTTCTGTGCCTCCTTCTCAGTGCTTTCTCTGTGCTTCACTTAGTCCCATTAGCGGCAGGAAATATTTCAGCAAAAACCTACAATTTCTCTAAGAAAGGACAACCCCTACATGTGACACGTATCCCACTGTGGGAAAGTTATTACACCAATACTTTATTTGCTTTCATCTGTTTCCACCTGCCAATAATGAATCCTTTACCCATTTGTTCCTTGAGCTTAAGCACCCAATCGAGCCCTGCATTTATGCAACCTGGACATTTCCTCTGGTGTAATGGGTCTTTAAGTACCTCAACGATCAATGTCTCTGGCACCTGTTTCTTGGTTACTGTAGTTCCTCAGCTGTCTTTGTATACTCCCACCGAATTCCGACAGTTGGCCCTACCTTCCTGAACCCGTAGGGCAGTCTTTCTGCCGGTTCTGGTAGGCCTCACTTTAACAACCCCAGTGGCGGGTCTCGGACTCTCTGGTGGAGCTATAGGTCATGCTCTATGGGCATTCAAAGACCTGCAACAAAAACTGCAGGAAGCACTCGATACCACTGCTGAGTCTCTGGGCTCCTTGCAGCGCCAGGTTACTTCATTGGCACAAGTGGCTTTACAGAACCAAAGGGCAATTGATCTTCTCACTGCAGAAAAAGTGGGTACATGCCTATTCCTCAGAGAGGAATGTTGCTCTTATGTTAATGAATCTGGGCTGATAGAAAAAAATGTTGTTAAATTGCAGAAATTATTGACCAAATTGCTCAAACCTAGCTCCTCCAGTCCCATAACAGGGTTCTTCCAATCCTATCTTGCCATGTACTTACTACCTATCTTGGGGCCCCTTATTGGGATGCTCCCTTTTTCTGCTCTCTTGCCATGCATAATGAAGTTCCTTCAAACCCAACTGCAAAAAATTTCTAATCAAAATTTCAACCAGCTTTTGCTTAGGCACTACCATCCTCTGATGACCGATGAACCCCTAACATCTCCAAGAGAACAGTTCACTCAGTGATGAAGCTCACTACCAGGCACGATGGAATGCAACGTACATCAGACAGCGGGAGGCAACGAGCTTGGAGAACCTCTTAATCTGCCATCCTGGATTCATGAGTCTTTATGACCTTCTAAGCTTCCTCATGGCCCTTGGCCTCTTCTATGTCAGTCCCCCAACATGGAACTTCTGCCAAAAATTGACCTTTGCTTTAATTTTTATCTTCATTCTGTTTTTATTTGCTCTGATCTTCTTCAAGTGCTGGTGACGCCATGACCAGGCAACGCTTCCAGTATTTCCTAGAGTCTCTGTTACAGGACCAGTAGCTGATACCAACAATCTCCTCCATCCAGGACTGGTTTCATGCCATCGACAACTTGTGGCATCAGGGAACTTTCATAGACTTTACCCCTACTGAAGTAGCTATCTATACCACTGGCTTTTATTTCTGGCTGCCATGATATCCCCAGACCTGGCCCCCGAGCATTTGTCCACTTCCCTTTCTAGGCCCCACAGCACCCCCACACAGCAGGCAGCAGCCAGAAATGACAAACAATGCCCCACTTTCTAAGAAAACAAAAAGGGAGGAATGTTAGGAAAAGTATAAATGGCAGCCATACCCCAGAGAAAAACCCCAACATGGCACCTAAGAACTTCTTCTTCGTACCTTCTTCTTTTCTGCAGTGGCGTTAAAAGTCCCCGCCCTTGTTAACTCTGCAGCCAGCGCCAATTTCAAATCTCACTGGTGGGGAACCTTAGCCCCAATGAGAATTAATTCCTGGGCTCCGGAGCTGATATCTGAAAAAACTTATTCTCAGAACATGAGACCAAATCACAAACCCACAACCACACCCACAAAGGCACCTCCTTCCCCCAAGTAGGTCTGTGACTATTCGGAGTGTTCTCTGACTGCTGGGCCATACTATGTTCCTCCGAAATGGCCTGTCTTGTCTCAGATCTGGTCTCCTTGGTCAACTCTGTGAAGTTGACAGGAACCAGTGGTGAGCCACTACCTTCTTTCTCAGGAAAGGCCCCTCTTCAGAGCTCTTCTGGCATTTGGACATCTTCAAATCAGTAGGTACCAAGAAAGACTGACCCTCTCCTTGGTAAATCCAAACAAGTGAGACAACTGGGACTGGGACTGGGACTGGCTCGGGGTGCCTGGCTTCCTGGATCCCAAGTTCAGAGAGTGCAAACACCAAGGAAGTGAGGTGAGGTCACTTCCTTCAGGAACTGAATGAGGTCACTGCCTTGGCAACCACTTTGTTTTAGCAGTTGCTACTTATGGACCCTTTAGATGGAGGCTGCCCCTACTTCCTGTGACCCTTTCATAAGTTAGAATGGGATATAATCCATAGGCTCTCAGGAACAGCTCTCCAAAAGACCTGGTTTGTTCCGTCTCCTCTACATTAAGAAGACAGAGGCTGATTCAGACACCAAACTTCATCCTACCAGGTTGTTTTCCATGGAAGATGACTTTTGCTCTCTCGGGTCCTTCATAGCTGCCTACATCTTCTCCAGGGATCATTTCTGCACATACCTTTGAGGTTCTCATCAGGTGGAAGATCCCATACATTCCTGTATTGTAAGACCAACACTGTCATTGCTTTTCTGTAAAGTTAGATTGAGGGAACAGTGTATGGTTAGTGTTAATAACATTTTCAATTTTGATTAGGAACCATTCTGCTCGATGAACAATGGTATTGGGAACCTGTGATATTTATAAGAATATAGAGGTGAAATATATGAACGAAAAGAGAAATCTAAGTAAGATTTGAAGCCCAGAAGGTCATTGGGTTCTTGATTGGGATACTTAGCATTGAATTACGTTCTGCACAGATGTCTCAGATAAATCGATATACAATGGCATAGGACCTTGTACCTTGGATGATTGAATGTAGAAGAGAACATCCAGTTAAAAAGGGATAGTCGGTAGGATTAGGAAGACAGTAGGTAGGTTTAGGAAGAAGAGTGAATATAGGATTTGGACCAAAGTTTTTTAGCAATAGGGTTTCGGTTAGAGAGTGAATGTTAGTGATAGCACATGTGAAGATTCAGTCACAATGATGAACTGGGGAAAATATGTAGGAAAGCAGATATCAATAGACACATTACAAAATCATTCAAAGTGTAAAGTGAGTGACAGCTTTAGACGTATTCAAAGGGTTGAGATTGAATATATAATCTTTGGAAGAAACAAATATGTAGTCACCAATAGGATTTTCATTTGAGATCATTAGGCAACCTGGACATGGATGTTTTTAGTAATCCAGGATCACTTTCCATTTAGGTATGGTACAATCATAAGTGAGAACTTTGCTTTTTCTGTTCAGAATATTACTGTGATAAAATGTATATGTAGATCAGGTTACATGTATTTGTTCCACCATTTCTGGGAGCAATATTTTGAAGACGTATAAATTAGTATTTGGGATACAAAGAGGTGTACCCTTTGTCTATGAATATAGAGATAATACATGAATAGACCATACTGTGAATAAATAATATAACTGGTTCCACTTTAAATAATGGATTGAATTGATATCTGTAACTAAGTAAGAAATCTTATATTGATATACAATCATTCTTTCCAACCACTTATACATTTAAAGGTAATATTAGGGTTATGGTTTATCATGACGGGTGTTTTGCTTCAAATATGATAAAGGAAATCGAAAATAATGTGTTTGGAAAGAAGTCTCATGAAAAGAGCAGTCAAGAAACATGGAGGAATACATGGGTTCTGAAGCAGGAAGTGATTTGAAGTTAAACAAATGCGTATAAATTTGCTAAATTGTGGATGAAATATTTATATATCCATTGATGTGCATAAACTGAAGAAATAGTAATGTTCCAGTGTTGAATAAAAATGAACGTCAAAATGCACATCATGTCCCATAGGAATCTAAACTACTTGCATTGATGTTAAACTCGTGTCAGTTACTGTAGAAATATTATGATTTGGCTTTTTTTTTTGGTGTTATAATACAATTTATTTTAGTACTAGCATGCCACAGAATGTAGAGGAAGGAACAATGGATTATTATTATCATTGTGATAATTTAAGGTTTTATATCACATTAAGCTATAATATGGCATAATATATCTTATGAATTAGAGAAAATTTTTTTTTAAAAAACCTATTATTTAAGGACCATATGCACTGACAATTTAAATGGCTTTCTCGTGATTTCAATTTCTATCAATTGTGTATTAATTGCCAAATATTTATTTAGTACTTTTCATATTCATAATTGATATAAAGTCAATTGTTTAATTCTTCTTGTAAGTAGTTACATATTACAGCAGGGACATTATTAATAATTCTAAATCTTTATAAGAAAAATGATACAAAGTTATTTTCATGCAAAATTAAGAATAATTGCCTTCTCTGAATGTTTGATTGTTAATACATATAACAAAGGGCTTTTGATGAGTCTCTTCCCCAGTAAAACATAAAATGCAAAGATATAGTTGGGTATGTATGTCCAAATAAAGATAAGAAAAAATACACATTATTAGCTAGAAACAATTAAGTAAAAGATGAAAAGAAAAATCCAATACATTGTACGAACTTGTCAGATGAGGTAGTATTCTGGAAGAATAGCCTAAGGCTAGACATGGTCCATGACAAAATATTAACTAAAAAAATGAAATATGAAAAATATAGGAAATGCTATGAATTTTTCATGAAGGTAGGTGAATTATCCTTTAATCTCATTTTATGTGCATTTTCAAAAGCCAAATTTTTGGTAAAATAAATTTGTGATAGTTACAACTACACAAAACAAAGTTTCTGCTTAGCAAAATGAATGCATCTCAACCCTTTTTTAGCTGATTTCTTCCCACTCAATTTTAAACATTTATTTATTTATTTATTTTTACTGGTTGTTCAAAACATTACAAAGCTCATGATATATCATCTTTGATACATTTTTCTCATTTGGTTTATGAACTCCCATTTTTTCCCCAAATAAGAATTGCAGAAACACATTGCTTACACATTCACATTTTTACATAATGGCATATTAGTGACTGTTGTATTCTTCTACCTTTCCTATCCCCTACTATCCCCCCTCCCCTGCCTTCCCATCTTCCCTCTCTACCTCATGTGCTGTTGTTTAATTCTCTCCATTATTTCCGCCCCATTTCCCCTCACAACCTATTATGTGTAATTTTGTGTATCATTGAGGGTATTCTACCATTTCCATATGCTTTCTCTTCTCTCTCCCTTTCTCTCCCCCCACACGTCTTTGTATAATGTTAATCTTTTCCTCATGCTCTTCCTCCCTTTCTGTTCTTAGTTGCTCTCTTTATATCAAAGAAGACATTTGGCATTTGTTTTTTTAAGGATTGGCTAGCTTTGCTTAGCATATTCTGCTCTAATGCCATACATTTCACTGCAAATTCTATGATTTTGTAATTTTTTAGTGCTGCGTAATACTCCATTGTGTGTAGATTCCACATTTTTTTTATCCATTCATCTATTGAAGGGCATCTAAGTTGGTTCCACAGTCTAGCTGTTGTGAATTGTCCCGCTATGATCATTGATGTGGCAGTATCCCAATAGTACGCTGTTTTAAGATCCTCAGGGAATAGTCCAAGAAGTGTGATAGCTTGGTCAAATGGTGGATCCATTCCCAGCTTTCCCAGGAATCTCCATACTGCTTTCCAAATTGGCTGCACCAATTTGCAGTCCCACCAGCAGTGTACAAGTGTCCCCTTTTCCCCACATCCTCGCCAACACTCACTGTTGTTTGACTTCCTAATGGCTGCCGATCTTACTGGAGTGAGATGGTATCCTAGGGTGGTTTTGATTTGCATTTCTCTGACTGCTAGAGATTGTGAGCATTTTTTCATGTACTTGTTGATTGATTGTATGTCCTCCTCTGTGAAGTGTCTGTTCAGGTCCTTGGCCCATTTGTTGATTGGGTTATTTATTACCTTACTTTTTAATTTTTTGAGTTCTTTGTATATTTTGGATATTAGGGCTTTATCTGAAGTGAGAGGGATAAAAATTTGTTCCCAGGATGTAGGTTCTCTATTTACCTCTCTTATTGTTTCTCTTGTTGAGAAAAAAAAAAACTTTTAGTTTAAGTAAGTCCCATTAATTTATTCTTGTTATTAACTCTTGGGCTATGGGTGTCCTATTAAGGAATTTGGAGCCCGATCCCACAGTATGTAGATCGTAGCCAACTTTTTCTTCTATCAGATGCAGTGTCTCTGATTTGATATCTAGCTCCTTGATCCATTTTGAGTTAACTTCCTTGCTTGGCGAGAGAAAGGGATTCAGTGTCCTTTTGTTGCATATCGATTTCCAATTTTTCTAGCACCATTTGTCCTTCGTATATTGCAGGTTTTTAGCCCCTTTTATCAAATATAAGAAAGTTGTAATTTTGTGGAATGGTTTCTGTGTCCTCTATTCTGTACCATTGGTCCACCTGCCTGTTTTGGTACCAGTACCATGCTGTTTTTGTTACTATTGCTTTGTAGTACAGTTTGAAGTCTAGTATCGCTATACCTCCAGATTCAAACATCCTGCTTAGAATTGCTGTTGCTATTCTGGGTCTTTTGTTTTTCCATATGGATTTCATGATTGCTTTATCTTTTCTACAAGAAATGTCGTTGGGATTTTGATTGGCATCAATTTAAACCTGTAGAGAATTTGGGTAATATCGCCATTTTGATGATGCTAGTTCTGCCTATCCATGAATTGGGTATATTTTTCCATATTCTAAGATCTTCTTCTATCTCTTTATGTTTCTGTAGTTTTCATTTATAAATCTTTCACCTCTTTTGTTAGGTTGATTCCCAACTATATAATTGTTTTTCCAATTATCTTATTTTCTTTGAGGATATTTTGAATGGAGTGGTTTTCCTCATTTCCATTTCAGAAGTTTTGCTGCTGATATACAGGAATGCCTTTGATTTATGCGTGTTGATTGTATATCTTGCCACTTTGCTGAATTTATTTATTAACTCTAGCAGTTCCTCTGTAGACCCTTTTGGGTCTGTTAAATATATTATCATGTCATCCGCAAATAGCGATAATTTAAGTTCTTCTTTTCCTAGTTTTATGCCTTTAATTTCTTTTGTCTGTCTAATTGCTATGCCTAGTATTTCAAGAACTGAATTAAATAGAAGTGGTGATAGAGGGCATCCCTCTTGTTCCAGATTTTAGAGGGAATGCCTTCAGCTTTTCTCAATTTAGGATGATGCCAGCCTGAGGTTTAGCATATATAGCTTTTACAATCTTGAGGTAAGTTCCTGTTATCCCTAGTTTTTCTAGTGTTTTCAACATAAAGGGATGCTGAACTTTGTCGAATGTTTTTTCTGAATCTATCGATACGATCATATGGTTGTTGTCTTTAAGTCTATTGATGTGGTGAATAGCATTTATTGATTTCCGTATAATGAACCAGCCTTGCATCCCAGGGATGAATCCTACATGATCATGGTGCATAATTTTTTTGATATGCTTTTGTATTCGATTCACCAAGATTTTATTGAGAATTTTTGCATCCAAGTTTATTAGAGATATTGGTCTGTAGTTTTCTTTCTTTGAAGTGTCTTTCTCTGGTTTTGGGATCAGGGTGATATTGGCCTCATAGAATGAATTTGGAAGAGTTCCTTATTTTTCTATTTCTTGAAATAGCTTGGAAAGTATTGGCATTAATTCCTTTTTGAAGGTTTTGTATATCTCTGCTGTATACCCATCCGGTCCATGGCTTTTTTTGGTTGGTAGTATTTTGATGGCTTCTTCTATTTCTTCCTTTGTTATTGGTCTGTTTAAATTGTGTGTGTCTTCCTGACTCAATCTGGGCAGATCGCATGACTTAAGACGTTTATTGATATCTTCACTATCATCTATTTTATTGGAACATAGGGTTTCCATATACTTTCTAATTATCTTCTTATTTCTGTAGTGTCTGTTGTGATATTGCCTTTTTCATCCCGTATGTTAGTAATTTGAGTTCTCTCTTTTCTTCTCTTCCTTAGCATGGCTAAGGGCCTGCAAATCTTATTTATTTTTTCAAAGAACCAACTTTTAGTTTTATCAATATTTTCAATTTGTTTTTTGTTTCAATTTCGTTGATTTCTGCTCTAATTTTAATTATTTCTTGTCTTCTACTACATTTGCTGTTGTTTTGCTCTTCCATTTCTAGGTTTTTGAGGTGTAATGTGAGTTCATTTATTTGCTGATTTTTCTTTTTTTTTTGAGGAAAGAACTCCAAGAAATGAATTTCCCTCTTAAAACTGCTTTCATTGTGTCCCATAGATTCCAGTATGTTGTGTCTGTATTGTCATTTGTCTCTACGATTTTTTTTATCTCCTCCTTTATGTCTTCTGTAAACCATTGATCATTCAGTAGCATGTTGTTCATTTTCCATGTGATGTAGGATTTTTCCTTCCTTCTTTTATCATTGATTTCCAGATTCATTCCATTATGATCAGATATTCTGCATGGTATTATCTCCACGACTTTATAATTACTAAGAATTGCCCTATGGCATAATATATGGTCTATCTTTGAGTAGGATCCATGTGCTGCTGAGAAGAACGTGTATCCACTTTTTGATGGTTGATATATTCTATATATGTCGGTGAAGTCTAGGTTACTGATTTTGCTGTTGAATTCTATAGTTTCTTTATTCAGTTTTTGTCTAGAGGATCTGTCTAATGGCTAGAGCAGTGTGTTGAAGTCACCCATAATTATTGTGTTGTAGTTTATTTGACTCTTGAACTTGAGGCGAGTTTGTTTTATGAGTGTTGCAGCTCAATTGTTTGGTGCATACAAATTGATAATGGTTATGCATTGTTGGTGCAAGGTTCCTTTTAACAGTATATAGTGTCCTTCTTTATCCCTTTTGATTAACGTAGGTTTGAAGTTGATTTTATTCGATATGAGTATGGCCACTCCTGCTTGCTTCCGAGGGTCATGTGAGTGGTATGATTTTTCCCAAACTTTTAATTTCAGCCTCTGTATGTCTTTACCTATCATATATGTCTCCTGAAGGCAGCATATTGTTGGATTTTTTTTTTTTTTTGATCAAGGTTACTTGCTTATGTCTCTTGATTGGTGAGTTTAGGCCATTAACATTTAAGGTTACAATTGAAATATGATTTCTACTTCCAGTAATGTTCGTTTGTTTGTTTATTTATTTATTTATTTATTCATTTATTTATTTATTTTGGTTAGTTTTTACTTTTTGGTTTTTTTCGTCTCCCTTTACTGAGATACCTCCTGCTGCTAGTTTCAGGCATTACTTTTCAATTCCTCTTCTTGTAGTATTTGCTCAAAATGCTTTGCACTGCTGGTGTTCTGGCTGTGAATTCTTTTAGCTTTTGTTTATCGTGAAAGACTTAAATTTCATTGTCAAATCTGAAGCTTAATTTTGCTGGATACAGTATTCTTGGTTGGAATCCATTATTTTTGAGCGTTTGAAATACTTTGTTCCAGAATCTTCTTGCTTTCAAAGTTTGTGATGAAAAAAATCAGTCGTTAACTTAATTGGTTTACCCCTGAATGTAACCTGCCTACTTTCTCTCGTAGCTTTTAATATTCTCTCTTGGTTCTGTTTGTCCTTGTTCTGGCTATCTTCATAAATATTTGTCTTGGAGTTGGTCTATTATGGTTTTGAATGCTTGGGGTCCTGTAGGCTTCCAGGATTTGGCAATCCATTCCATCTTTCATCTCTGGGAAATTTTCTAGAATTATTTCATTTAATATGTTGTCCATTCCTTTGGTTTGAATCTCTATGCCTTTTTCTATCCCGATGACTCTCAAATTTGTTTTTTTTTATGACATCCCATATCTCTTGAATAGATTGCTCATGGGATTTAAGCATCTTTTCTGTGTTTACTCTATTCTTTTCAAGATGATAAACTTTGTCTTCATTATCTGATGTTCTAACTTCTACTTGATCTAGTCTATTTGTAATACTCTTTGTTTGAGTTTTTAATTTGGTTTATACTTTCCTGCATTTCTAGGATTACTGTTTGATATTTCTTTTTAATGTCTCTATCTCCTGGTAAAGCTCATTCTTTGCCATTTGAATGTGTTTGTTTATTTGATTTTCAAAATATACTTTTATTGCTTGGACTTGCTGCCTCATGTCTTCTCTAATATTCCTTTCCATCTGAGTTAGGTATGCCTTGAGTTTTTTCCCTATCCCTATTTCTGATGCTTCATGGTCCTCCTTTAGAATTTAGTTGTCCTGCATTTTTTGCACACCTTTTTTTCCCTTGTTTTTTCATGATGTTCACGTTACTTTTCAGCTCAATTTGATTGCTGTGTTTCTGCTTTCTTCAATAGATTTGTTTTGGTTTTATATATCTCTGTTGTCTCTCTTTTGTGTTTGTAGACTATGCCTGCAAAAGTGCATTCCACTTGGAAGGAATTCCGACAGCTGAGCTCCAGTGATGTCACCTGTCTGCTATGGCAGGCCCCAGGCTCCTTGCCGGGGTGTTTGAATGAGGGGGTGGGACTGGACTGTCTCTGGTTGGTTTCACCTCCCGGTCGCTGGCGGGCGGGCGGTCTCCAGCCATCCAGTCGTGCAATCAGCGAATGGGCTGTCACCAACGGGCGGGTGATCTCTAGCTGCCCAATTGCGCAGGCAGCCAGCGGGTGATTGGTTGCTGGTGGGCAGGCGTTCTCCAGCCTCCTAGTCACGCGTGTCTGTCCTCTGGTCCCCTGGTTTCCTCTGCGAGTCCTGATTTCCCCTGCTACACCAGATTTCCCCTGAGTGATGCCTCTTGGCAGCTCAAACTGTACTCTTTGCCTGCCGTTCCTTGGGTGTGGAGAGTGTCTATTGGGAACACTGGCACTCTATTGTTTTGATTTTTTCCGCTTGCCCCACCAATTGCGCTGGCTAGAAAAGTTTTGTTTTCACCGGTGATGGGAGGGGAAGTTGAAGGTCAGGTGCCACTAGTTTTCCCCCCGTCTTTATGAAGGCTTTCTCTGGTAATCCCTCCCCCGGAAAGCCTAAGAGAGAATTTTTGCGAATTACCTGCTGTATGGGAGATAAGCTGAGTAACACACACCTGTTTTGTTGTTGCAATCTGTCGGAGAGTGGTGGTGGATACTTCAGCTCTCCAAGATGGTGGCCGTTGGTTTCCTCGGTGGAGTTTCGGTTGTGGGGGATAGAACTGTAACACTTTCTTCCCCATCTGAAATCCCGAACTCAGCCCCGGGCTCAGTGGTGGGTGAGCCAGCCGCATTCCACAGAATCCGCAGCAACGTTTCTCCCTGCATGCTGGTCGCTTCACGGTGGAGGCCCGCCGTCTGTAGCCACGGCATGGGCCACACGGATCAGCCACCCCAGATCTTCGGTCGCATAGTTGGCTCTTGTTTGAGACTCAATTACAGGACCTCGGTGGTGGAAATCATTCTTCTAGGTTCCAGGCACACCCATTTTTCTGTAAGATCCTAACAAGATACTTTTTCGTCATTCTAACTCCTTATTCACATGTGAAGTTGCGCAGTACAAAGGGTGTGATGCACTCTATTCATGGCCATCTTTCAATGTCAAAATATTAGGATTTCTATGCACCATTTACTGAAGATAGTTTTCAGTACTAGTAAACCAAAATGTTATTTCAGGTGGATGAATATTTCTGAGAATAATCTTTTGAAAAGTAGATTATAAATCCACATACGTGAATATGAATGAAATTTGGGAGTGCATAATAAGACACATATATTTCATATTTTGAAAAATCTGGAGGATATATATATATATATATATATATATATATATATATATATATACAGACACACACAGAGAGACATTAAAAAGTAGCATTATATATGCCAATCGAAATTCATCATGAAATACATATCATCCACAGATTCAAAAATATTTATTTTACTGAACATGGATTTATGTATAATGCTATTTAAATAGGAGGATCACCCATAGGTTGAATTCTCAGTTCCAACAGCTTTTAGAAGGAGTGATATCTTCTCACAATTTCTATATGCCAAGTCAGCCACCTCACCAAAAATATACGTGTGATACCAGGTATGAATCTATATGTGCATATAAAACTACATGTGCTAAATAGGCTACAGAGAAAGGGAGACAGGAATTCACATATTTGTTAACTTTAAAAAAACATGGAGAATTCTTTCAACCAAATAATTGACTAGATTCATAACTCCTACCCTATATAATGCAAAAGGCAAGTCCAACTATACACGATGCCTCCTCTGAACTGCTTGTATTTCAATTCTGTTTGGGTTATTATTCTAGTCAGAGTTTAGTAGCATAGGGGTTAGTGTGAGGGATTCACTATTTTGACTGGAAAATTATAAAATGAATCCAATGTGTATACAAATATGTGCTACAAAAAATTGTTCCCACTGTCATCCAGAACAATGGCTTGACATTACCTAGTCCCCAAGTAAGACAAAATTAGAGGAGAAGAGTTAGAAAATCTGTGAATACATATTTGGAATAGAATATGCTAAGGAGTTTCCAAAAGTAAGGGACAGGGTAAACACTCCACAAACTGGAGCTCTTCTGGCCTAAAGACTTCTTGTGGAACTGCCTCTGAGGTTGGGCACTTGAAACATATGTTGTTGTCAAGTGCTTTAGCTTCGTTTCTAGTGAGACCAATAAAGGTGGGTCTGCATCTATGTGATCTGGAGGACATGGTTTCTTATTTTCCACTGAACATGAGCAGCAGTGCTGAATTTGCTATTTGTAGCTAAACTGTGGCCCCTGGGGTCTAAGTGTCTCCCCGTGTGGACTGTGAAGCCATTTTGTGATCCTAAAGTTTTCATGGTGTTTCTTGCGGCTTCACTGGGAGTTTGGTATTTGCTTCACAAAATACAAAGAGGTCAACTGGGACACAGTGCTGGAGGGAGTTCTGTCACGTGTGGTGGGTCAGTTTCTGCAGGACAATGCACCAACCATGCTTCTATCCCACATAGCTTTCCCCATTGACCATAGCAACTTGATTCTGAAACTTTCCCTGAAACTTCTCAATATTACAAGATGCCTTTAGATAGAAGGGACTGCTTGCTGCACCATGTCAGTCACAAGACATTTGGAAGCTAATGGCAGATCCACATGGCCCCACCACAAATGTTTCATCACACACCTGCCCACTACTGCTCTAGGCCAAGTACTCAGCAGGCTCCAATTTATTGGCATCTCTGTTCTACACCATTTTCATGAAACTCAGTCAATCAAGGCACTGTCTGGTATACTCATGATCAGCAACAGGACATCCAAAGGTTCTCCAGTGCCACCTGGTCATGGGAATTTCAAAAATTTCTTGGTATTTATCTAGCCATTTTTGAAAGATGAAGTTGGAGGCACTGTACGTTTCAAATCAATCCAGAACCATTAAATTTTGAGGAAGCTCATGTCAATGAAAGCTATGGAGAATTCTCACAGGCAAGGCTTCCCAAAGATTGGCTAAATGGTCACGTGAATCCAGGCCCATTGAGGTCTACAATGTGAGGTCCATGTGTTTTTTGACTCTCAACTATGGATGCCAAGTCTTTCAGAATAAAATCATGTGATATCTTGGCTGTGATTCCCAGTGCTTTGTGGAAATACAACCTGGGCATACATCTCAGTTTCCAAGGACGACTCTCATGCGTGAACTCATAACATCCCAACACAATTCATGGCAATACATCTCTGAGGTCAGTTCCAGAACTCAGTCTCTTAGGGTAATCACACCAGAGTTCATGTCAAGGTGGACCCAGTCATCTCTTCCAACCACCACACAAATGACCACAATTAAAACCAACACACTCCCACATGGCCCTCATGATCTTTCATATAAACACTCTTCATAACCTCTGGTTGAATGTTTCTATGAGGGGTGCAGACCAAGACAGTCTCCAAAATAATCTCCCTTTCCCCTAATGTGCCTAAAAACAGGGTGGCTTGGACACCCTTCCTGTGAACCTGGTGTGATCACATAGGCCTGCTGTTAATACTTCTCTGCTTCTCCAATTTGAGGACTACTGACTGTGGGGTTTAGATTCTTTGTCTGAATTGGAGACATGAGGAAACCCAAGCTCCTACGGGCTAGCCTTTGCAGGGCTTTGAAGAAATTATTTGACCCAAAGCATTCCTATTCTAACTTGATGTAGGTCTAGAACCTCACAAAGGAAGGGGAGAGACTTCATCCAGAATGACTGCTCTTTTGGCTATTTTGGTTTTTTATGCACACATGGGATCCTTCTTTAGATCCATCAGGTGCTGAGAATCTAAGCCTAAGCCTCACACAGGGCCAAAAGGATGATTCAGACACATCCTTTCCAAAGGAATTAAGCAAAAAGCCTCAGGTGATGCCCATTCATTTCCATGTGAAAACAGTTTTTTTCAGGCTTCAAAAAGGGGTGGCCTGAGGCAAAGACCTTTCAGATATTCAGGGCAGCAGAACAATTGGTAATTAAAAGGCCCAAAGCAGGTGTTTCTCCACTGAGACTCTCCTGATCACACTGATACCTGAGTTTTCTGAAATGCTCGCCATTCCCTTCAGCTATCCAGTACATGGCGATGTCACAGGGCTTGGAAGTGGTACATATATTGGACACAAAACCATGAGCCTATTCTGGAGAGTGGCCAGAATTCAGGAAGAAAGCAGAAACTTTGAAAGATAGCAAGTGTTGCCCATCGATAAGGCAAGCTGAAATCCATTCATAAATTGGGCAGGATGAATGCTGGGAAGCTTTCAACTAGACAGGACATATCAATTGATGCATTCTCTTTTCTAATGTCTACAACCATGGACACCGTGGGATACACAGACATAGAAACATTCGCCTTGTCAAACGACTTACTCGAAACAGTCTACACCAAACCAAACATACCGACTTTCCTACCTATTCTGAGAACATGAGACAAATCCACAAACTCACACCCACACCCACAAAGGCACCTCCTTCCCCGAAGTAGGTCTGTGACTATCCAGAGTTTCTCTAATTGTGGACCATATTTTATTCCCACAAAATGGCCTGTCCTGTCTCAGATCTGGTCTCTTTGGTCAACATTTTGAACTACTGGGTAGCCAGCGGTGATCCAATACCTGCTTTCTCAGTAAAGGTGACTTTTCAGAGCTTTCTGGCATTTGGCCATCCTCACATCAGTAGGTACCAAGAAAGACTAAATCTGTCCTTGGTAAATCCAAGCAAGTGAGACCCCTGGGAGTGGGACTGGGACTGGATTTTGGTGACTGGCTTCCTGGATCCCACGTTCAGAGAGTTCTGTCACCAAGGTTGTGAGGTGAGGTCACTTCCTTCAGAAAGTGAATAAGGTCACTGCCTTGGCAACCACGTTGTCCTAACAGTTGCTTCAAAGAGTCCCATGAAATGGAGGCTGCCCCTACTTCCTGTGACACTTTCACAACTTAGAATGGTATATCAACCATAGGCACCCAGGAACAGCTCTCAACACAGGCCTGGTTGGGTCTTTCTTCTCTAAATTAAGAAGACAGAGGCTGATTCAGACACATTCCTTCATCCTGACCAAGTTTTTTACAATGAAAGATGACTTTTGCTCTCTCAGTTCCTACATAGCTGCCTACAACTTCTGCAGGGATCATTTTTGCATGGACCTTTGAGTTTCTCAGTAGTTGGAAGGAATCCTACATTTTTGTATTGTAAGACCATCTCTGTCCCTGCTCTTCTGTAAAGTTAGATTGAGGCAACAGTGTATGGTTAGGGTTAATAACAGGTTTGATTAGGGTTAGGAATCATTCAGCTGGATGAATAATGGTATTGATGACCTGCGATAATTACAAGAATATATAGGTAAAATATAAGTATGAAAACAGAAATCTATGTAAGATTTAAAACCCAGAAGTGTATTAGGACCTTGATTGTGATACTTAGCTTTGATTTATTTTCTGCACAGATGTCTCAGGTACATCGATATACAATTGCATTGGACCTTGTGCCTTGGATGATTGATTGTCAAAGATAACTTCCAGTCAAAAAGTGATAGTCGGTAAGATTAAGAAGATAGTCGGTAGTTTAGAAAGGAGAGTGAGTATAGAATTTGCACCAAAAGTTCTTTAGCTATAGCTTTTCGGGTATAGAGTAAATGTAAATGTCAGCACATGTGAAGAGTCAGCCACAATGATGAACTGGGAAAAATATGTAGGAAAATAGATATCAATAGATACATTAGGAAATCTGGCAAAGTATAGTCGTTAGTGAAAAGTTAGTAAAATAGGTAGTTGTCTCTTCATGTTTTTCTGTATACTTAACTTCCCTCCCTGCCCTCCCCAAGGAAAGTATATAAGCCCTGTTTAAGCTGTTCTCAGGACTCTCTGCTCTATTGAAGTGAGCTCTGAGCCCCAGCATGCTGGACCACCAATAAACCCTTTGCTTTTGCATGAGACAGTTTCTTAGAGGTCTCTTCGCCTGACACTCATCCGACCTTTACATATGGAGGTTCCACAGAGTTCTGGCAGCAGCGGACGAGAGACCCCAACTGGCTCCTCAAGGGATTTGTAAGGCGCCTCTTTCTGGTGTCAGGTTTCAGGTTAGAGCTTGGCAAAATGGCTGTCAATGAAGAGTGTGAGCTCTCTCTCACGGTGGCTGACAGATGTGTCACAGAGCCACAGGCCACCACCCTGAGGGACACCCCAGAGGACTCTGAAAATCAAGGAACAATAGTCTCCTCAACTCAGTGATATTTTGTTTCAGATTCGGTATTGCCAGCCCATCAGGTATTGCCGGCTACTCAGTCCTCGTCTCAGTGTTGGACGTCCATTTCCTGTCTTTATTGTCTTGTCTTGTCTGTGTCATGTGTCGTTGCTTTTGCTGTTTGTGCATTTTTCATTATGGAAAAGAGCACTTCAATGCCTCTGTCCCTGACCCTTGATCACTGGACCAAATTCGGCTTAAGGGCTCAGAATCTTTCTTTTTCAGTAAACCGCTGGACCTGGCAGACTCTCTGTGCCTCAGAGAGGCCCACCTTTGGAATCGGATGGCCCTTAGAAGGATTTTTCTACTTCTCACTAATTTAAAAAGTCAGAGATATTGTCTTTCAGGAAGGGCCACATAGCCATCCAGATCAAAAGCCATATATCTTAACCCGGCATTACCTCTGCAAATCTCCTCCATGGGTGAAGCCTTTCTTTGCCCCTGCCCCCGCTCCTAATCCTTCCCCCACGATCTCTCAAACCCTCTGCTCCTCCTCCTCCTCCACCCTCTTTTCTGCCTAAGTCACAAGATTTAACTCTACTGGACTCTCATCCCTCTCCTTATCCCTTGCCCTGGTCTCCCAACCCCCAACACCCTCTAAGTGATTCCCCTGCTGCTGACTCAGCCTCTCCGCCATTGGAGGAAGCTAAGCCAGCCCAGCACCCTCCAGAAAACTCCCCCTCGGCACACACAGCCCCTCCTCCCCTGGAGGAACCTGGCCCGGCTAAAGGAACTTACCATCAATGAAAGATTGAAAACCCTGGAACTCCCGTGATGCTCCCCCTCCGTCCCTATGTGCCAATGATTGATGATGGCCATGGGGAAAAATTGCAAGCCTACCAGTATTGGCCTTTCTCCTCTTCAGACCTATATAACTGGAAAAATAACAATCCCCCCTTTTAAGAGGACCCCACTCGTGTCTCAGGTGTGGTTGATTCATAGATGTTTTCACACCAGCCTACTTGGAATGACTGCCAACAACACCTAGGGACTCTCTTCATGACAGAGGAACAAAAGAGAATCCTCCTGGAAGCTAGAAAATAATATCCTCGGACCAGATGGGTGACTGACACCACTTCCCAACATATTCAACACGCCTTTCCCTAGAATCGACAAAACTGGGACCCCAACACCTTTGAAGGTAGGGAGCATCTGTCCACTTATCTCCGGGCTCTAATAGCGGGTATCTTAGTGGCTGCTAGGCGACCAACTAATTTGGCCAAGGTAATAGAGTTTATTCAAGGGCCTGATGTATCTCCCTCTATGTTTCTAGAGAGAATTATGGAGGCATATAGGAGATATACTCCTTTTGATACTCAGGCAGAGGCTCAAAAGGCATCTGTCATGATGGCCTTTATTGGGCAAGCTGCCATGGATATTTAAAGAAAGTTACAACACTTAGATGGATTACAAGATATGACTTTGAGAGATTTAGTCAGAGAAGCCAAAAACGTATACTATACGAGAGAAACTGAGGAAGATGAGGAAGCAAAGGGTGGATAAAAGAAACAAAAGACAGACTAAGGAATTGACTCAGGTCCTGGTCACAACAACAAATAGGCTAGAAATAAGAAACATGGAGACAGGAAGGGATACTGGGCCCAAACTAGAGGCCACACCTGGCCTCAGATCAATGTGCCTATTGTAAAGAAAAAGGACACTGGGCCAAAGAGAGCCCTAGAAAGAGACAGCCACGCCAGCCAACCATCCTGACTCTGGAGGATGACTAAGAAAGTTGGGGATCAGATCCCCTCCCCGAGCTCAGGTTAACTTTTGAAGTGGAGGGCACCCCAGTAAACATTGAAGTGGATACAGGGGCAATATACTCAGCCATTAAGGCTCCATTTTGCCCTCTATCTAATAAAAGGTCTCTAATTCAAGGGGCTAATTGCAGTAAATATCGGGCTTGGACAACTAAGAGTACCTGGGACCAGGGGAAAGGAAAAATCCATCACTCCTTCCAAGTAATCCCAGAATGCCCGGCCCCATTGATAGGCAGAGTTCTGCTCACCAAGCTCCGGGCCAAAATAACTTTTAACCCTGAAGGCCCCCAAGTGGAATTTCTAAATCCTTCAGTAAAAACTCCTATATTCACAGCTCTAACTATGTCAGTAGATAATGTACATCAAATCACTCACCTTAGTTTAAAGAAACTACATTCATTTATGAAGGATCAAGAACAGAGTTTTCCACTAACCGACTCACAGTTAAAGGAAATAACTGAATGGTTAACAAAAGCCTGTCAGGTCCATCAAATGGTTAATTCTTATCCTTCCAAGCTTCCTACAGGAAAGCACCTTTGAGGAACCAGACAAGGACAATTCTGGGAAGTGTACTTTACTGAAATAAAGCCAGCAAGTTATGGACTTAAATATCTCCTAGTCTTTGTAGATACATTTTCAGGATGGATTGAAGCCTTTCCCACCAAAAAAAAAAAAAAAAGAAAAAAAAAGAAACAGTGCAAATTGTGGTGAAGAAGATCCTGGGAGATATTTTTCCAAGATACGGTCTGCCTAAAGTAATAGGGTGTGATTATGGACCGGCATTCATAACCCACATAAGTCAGGGGTTAGCCAGGACCTTGGGGATTTATTGAAAGTTACATTGTGCTTATAGACCCCCGAGTTCAGGACAGGCAGAATGAATGAATAGAAACATTAAAGAGACCATAACGAAATTAAGCTTAGAGACCGGCATAAAATATTGGACTATGCTCCTGCCTTATGAACTGTTTCATGCAAGAAATACTCCCTCTGTTTCTTTGTGTAACCTCACCCCCTATGAAATTTTCTATGGTGCCCCTCCTCCAGTAAGGGACCTAACCCCAACTCTAAGACCTAACGATTTCTTTCACACCCATTTGCTTTACAGACTTAAAGCTCTTGAAAGAACTCAGGATACCTGTGAAAACAGATGGCCACTGTCTAACAACCTGGGGACGAGAGGACTCCAAATCAACATCAATTAAGATACTTCTTCTATGTAAGACGACATCAGGTGTCATCCCTGGAACCCCGCTTGAAAGGACCATACCAGGTGCTACTTATAACACCTACAGCGGTAAAGGTAGACAGAATCATTTCCTGGATCCATACCTCTCATCTCAAGCCTGCGACCTGTTGAGACTCTGGCTGGAAACTGGAAAAGACTGGTAACCCTTTCAAATTGTGTATTCGCCATGTGGATAAAGCTATAGACTCTCCCCTTGACCACCAGTAGTCCTAACCCTCATCAGCCAGTTCAGCAGCGATGGCTGATCACAAATCCTACTGGAAAAGAATTATGGTCTATCTCATATACAGTCCAATTAGGTAACTAGTGACCATCTCTCTACCCAGACATTTATTAGCTGGCTATTCGTCTTTCCTATTGGGATATCCCTGATGAAGAGGATGCCACTAAAATTCCATTAAATCCCTTCCAAACCATAGACAATGGAAACAAACCTAATGGATGTAGGGACAAGTGAGCCAGATGCAGGTTGGCTAGCCTAGATTACTATGATTGCTTGGTGGACTATCAAAGCCACATGAAATCACGGCTGTGTGGGGGGAAAGCCGACTTCTTCTCTAAGTCATGGGGATGTGAGCATACAGGGACTGCCTGATGGATCTCAAGCTTCTCATCAAATTCTGTAGAGAAAAGGGAAAGAAAAGAGAAATTGGATGGAAATGGAAAGAGACCCTCATTGTTATACAAAATTACATATAAGAGGTTGTGAGGGGAATGGGAAAAAAAATAAGGAGAGAAATGAATTACAGTAGATGGGGTAGAGAGAGAAGATGGAAGGGGAGGGGAGGGGGGATAGTAGAGAATAGGAAAGGTAGCAGAATACAACAGTTACTATTATGGAATTATGTAAAAATGTGGATGTGTAACCAATGTGATTCTGCAATCTTTGTAATGTTTTGAATAACCAATAAAAAAATTCTGTACACAGCTTTGGCCATATTACCAATTAGATAACCAAAACCGATGGCCCACAGTGGGGTCTCTAGGTCCTCAAATTCTGGGTGACATTTTTAACTTCTGCAAATGCTCAAAAGGGTGAAAAGAGATTCCCCTATGTGGAGGCCTTTTCCCTCCTTCGCTCACATCCTGACCTATGTTTCTCCAATAGATCCTCACCCTTAGCCTTCTGCTCCAGTCTCTCTGCTGTCACTATCACCTCAGCAACATGATTTCTCCCCTCCAATTACTAGATCAAAAATCCAAACCTCTGCCAGTTCTCAGACCATTGCCCAATTGCTGAGGTAGCAGGTAATGAAGTACCCCTCCACCAACTCCCTCCTCTCTTCTCCTATCAGTGTCCGCACCGGATCCCACCAGGTCCTCTTACCAGCTAACCCAAATCTCAAACCAGCTGAGGAGAGCCCTCAGACCCCTATCCAAGATGTAATGAAAATGGACTTAAAAGTTTCTTTGTCATCACTGAAAAAAGGTTACTCAGAATTTAAAGTCCCTTTCAGCCTTTTAGTGATACTAACTCCAGTCTTCTCCTCTGCTCTACCTGTTCTACTGCTCAAGTTTTTTTTTGCTAGGAAAATCCCAAACCCCTTTCCCATTATTCCTTTACATCTTTCCTTCCTCATTCTCAGATCTTCAGAACTGCTCTCAGCCCCACCTACCCCATCTGCCCCCTCTGTACCAGGCCCACCGAAAAGTCTTATCTGACCTTCTTCAGAAGTCTTCATCATGGCTGACTTTAGGACTTTCAGCAAAAGAGTCCCTATAAAAGACTTCAGAGTAGATAAAATTCCTCTTTACGTGTTGCCCTGTTCTACTTGGCCACTGGCTAAAAAATCTGCACTCCTAAGGTAGACACCCCCTTACTAGTTTTTCACAAAATATGTGTACAAGGCCTCTGGCCATGAGCTAGGGATTCACAGAGATGGCTACATTTCTAAGATACAGAAGTTACAAACTGGGCTCCATGGTAACAGCTGGCAGGGTGAAAATTAAAGGGAAGAAAGAGCTCTCCCTAACCCAGGTGTTCTTGAAAAGTTAACTTGCCAAGAACAGAGGAAAAAAACAGAAAAATAAACTGCTTTTTGTGAACTTCTGCAGACTGTGAACTTCTGCGCCCCTTCCTTTACATGTTGGGTACAAAATTCTGAAACTACCTAAACTTGGGTTTCAGGGGATTTATTGATTACAACAGAAGTAATGCCCTCTGAATCTGGTTGCAAACGAATAGGACTGTTTCCCTGTCTTCGGTACTATCTTAGGCGCCTTGCCTTGTCTGTCCCTACAGCAGTATAATTCTATATACTTAAACATTTTTTATGTTTTCATGAAGTTGTCAACAGATATGATTAATTGTGTAATGGTGCAGATGTTTCCCAGAGTGCTTTATCCTGATGCATGTTCATTTGAAATTCAAATAGGGGGAAATAAAACCTGGTTCCACTGGGCACATATATCCCTCACTTTAGCCATCCTATTAGAAATAGGAGTTGCAGCAGAGGTGGGCACAAGAACCACTGCCTTGGTCCATGGGACACAACAAATGACACAATTAGAAGCAGCAATAGACCAAAACTTAAAGATATTAGAAACCTCCATCACAGCTTTGCAGAAATCTTTAACCTCTCTCTCTGAAGTTGTTTTACAGAACAGTCAAGGGTTGAACCTCCTCTTCATGAGAGAAGGGGGCCTTTGTTCTGCATTGATGGAAGAATGTTGTGTTTATGCTGACCATTATGGAGTTGTAAAAAAATCTATGAGTAAATTAAAAGGACAACTTGAAGAGTGTCAATGAGAGAGAGAGGCCAAAAAAGGGTGGTTTGAGTCTTGGTTCACACAGTCCCCCTGTTTAACTACGTATTTATCAACCCTGGCTGGTCCAATAATAATCCTCATATTATTGCTAACTATAAACTATGTTTGTTCAACCATGTAATTTCTTTTCTCCTATCTCAAATTGGACAAGTTAAACATATGTTAATACCCCACTAGCAGACATAAAATGTGACACCCCCCAATGATCACTTTTGTGACTAAAAGTAGCCAGAAGAAAAAAGTGGGGAATGAAAGGTTAATAAAATAGGCACTTGTCACTTTCTGTTTTTCTGTACGCTTAACAAAACACTGTTGAAATCTTGAGAAATGTTTGCTAATCTTGTTCCCAGAATGTGCTGTCCCCAACTGCCAAACTACAGAATGCACTCACTCACCCGGTTACACGCAAACTGCCCACTTGCCTTGATCCATTAATAAAAATCCCTCCCTGCCCTCTCCAAGGAAGTATATAAGCTCTGCTTAAGCTGTTCTCAGGGCTCTCTGCTATATTCAAGTGAGCTATGAGCACCAGCACGCTGGACCCCCAATAAACCCTTTGCTGTTGCATGAGGTAGATTCTGGGTGGTCTCTTCCTCCGACGCTCACCTGACATTTACTTGGATGACTGAATGTAGAAAAGAACATCCATTCAAAACGGGATAGTCAGTAAGATTAGGAATATAGTTGGTAGGTTTAGGAAGAAGAGTGAATATAGGATTTGGAAAAAAAAGTCCTTTAGCAATAGGGTTTCATATAGAGAGTGAATGTAAATGTCAGCACATGTGAAGAGTCAGTCACAATGATGAACTGGAGAAAACATGTAGGAAAGCAGATATCAATAGAGACATTATGAAATCAGGCAAAGCATAAAGTTAGTGATAGGATTACACATTCAACATGTTTGACTTTAATTATATAATCTAAGGAAAAAAGAAATATGTAGTCGTCAATAGGATTGACATTTGAGAGCATTAGGCAAGTGGACATGGATGATTTTAGTAATGCAGGTTCACTTTCTATTTAGGTTTTTGTACAATCATAAGTGTGACCTTTGCATTTTGTTTTCAGAATATTACTGTGATACAATGTATATGTAGATCAGGTGACATGAGTATTTCTTGTACCATTTCTGGGAGCAATATTTTGAAGACGTATAAATTAGTATTGGGGGTACAAAGAGTTGTACCCTGTGTCTATGAATATAGAGGTTTCCTGGCCTAAAGACATTTTGAGAAACTGCCTCTGAGGCTGGGCACTTGAAATATATGTTGTTGTCAGGAGCTTTACCTTCCTTTGTTTTGAGACCATCAAAGCTAGATATGCATCTTTGTGACCTGAAGGACATGTGTTCTTATTTTCCAATGAAAATGGTGCAGCAGTGATGAATTCTCTTTTTGTAGGTAAACAATGGCCATTGGGGCTAAGCGTCTCCCTGTGTGGACTGTAAAGCCCTTTGGTCATACTCCACTTTTAATGGTCTTTCTTGCTGCTACAATGGGAGTTTGGTATTTGCTTCACAAAATACAAGGAGTCCAAATTGGTCGCAGTGCTGCACGGCATTCTGTCACATGTGGTTGGTCAGTGTCTGCTGGAGAACGCACCAACTAGGCTTCTACCCCACATAGCTTGCACTCTTTTCCATAGCAACCTGATTCTGAACATTGCCCAGAAACGTCTCCATATACCAAGATGCCTTTTCATATAATTGTCTGCTGGCTGCACCATGTCAGTCACAGGACATTTGGAAGCCAATGGCAGATCTACATGGCCACAGCACAGATGTATTATCACACACTTGCTAACCACTACTCTAGGCTCACTACTCAGAAGGCTCCAACTTACTGGCATCTCTGTTCTACAGCATTTTCATGAAACCCAGTCAATCAAGGCACTGTCTGGTATACTCCTGATCAGCAATAGGACATGGAAATGTTTTCCAGTGCCATCTGGTCAAGGGAATGTCCAAAATTTCATGGTATTTTTCTCGCCATTTTTCAAGGATGAATTTGGAGCCACTGTGTGTTTCCCATTCATCCAGGAACCATAAAATTTTGAGGAAGCTCATTTGAATGAAACCTCTGGAGAACTCTCACGGGCAAGGCTTCCCAAAGAGGGGGCAAAAGGTCACATGAAGCCAGGCCCATTGAGGTCTACAATGTGAGATCCATGTGTGTTTTGTCTCTTAATTATGGCTGTCAACTCTTTAAAGATAAAATCATGTAATATCCTGAATGAGATTTCCATGGCGATGTGGAAAGCCATCCTGGGCCTAGAACTCAGTTTCCAAGGGCGATTCTCATGCGTGGCCTCCTAAAATCCCAACACGACTTCATGGCAATACTTCTCTTAGTTCAGTTCCAGAACTCAGTCTTATGGGGAATCACACCAGTGTTCAAGCCCAGGTGGACCCAGTCATCTCTTCCAACCACAAACAAATGACCACAATTAAAACCAAAACACTCTCAAATGGCCTTCAGCTTCTTCCATATAGAAACTCAACATAAATTATATAATTGGTACCAACTTTAAATAATGGATTGAATTGTTATCTGAAAATATACAGGAAATCTTATATTGATATACAATCATTCATTCCAAAAAGTTATACATCTAATGGTAATATTAGGTTTATGGTTTATCATGAAGAGTGTGGGAGTTTTGCTTCAAATTTTTATGGAAATCGAAAACAATGTGTTTGGAAAGAAGTCTCATGAGAAGAACAGTCAAGAAACCTGGAGGAATACTTGTGTTCTGAAGCAGGAAATGATTGAAAGTGAAACAAATGCCTATTAATTTGTGAACCTCTGGATGAAATATATATCCTATGGTGCGCATAAACTGAAGAAATAGTAATGTACCAGTGTTAAATAAAATGAACTTCAAAATACACATCATGTCCCATAGGAATCTATTTGCATTGATGTTAAACTGGGTCAGTTACTGTAGAAATATTAGGATTGTGTGCACCATTTATTGAAGTTACTTTTCAGTACTAGGAAACAAATATGTATTTCAGGTGGATGTATATTTCTGAGAATAATCTTGTGAAAAGTTGATTATGAATCCACATACATGAACATGAATGAATTTAGGTAGTGTATATAGGACACATATATTTTATATTTTGAAAAATTTGGAGAATATATATATATCTATATATATATATATATATATATATATATATATATATATATATATATATATATATATATACACACACACAAAACACAAACACAGACAATGAAAAGTAGCAATATATATGCCAATCGAAATTCTTCATGAAATATATATCATCCACTGATGCAAAAATATTAATTTTACTTAGCATGGATTTATGTATAATGTTTTTTTTTACTAGGAGGCTCCCCCATAGGTTGAATTTTCAGTTCCAACAGCGTTTAGGAGAAGTGATCTCTTCTCACAATTTGAATCTGCTAAGTCAGCCACCTCACAAGAATATACGTGTGATACCACGTAGGATTCTATATGTGCATATAAAATACATGTGGCAAGTAGGCTACAGAGAAAGGGAGACAGGTATTCACATATTTTTTAACTTTAAAAACACATGGAGAACTATTTCATTTAAAAATTAGCTAGATTTATAACACCTACCCTAGATCATGCAAAAGGCAACTCCAACTATACACCATGCCTCCTCTGAACTGCTTGTATTTCTATTCTATTTGGGTTATTTTTCTCCATCATATTAGGATTAGTAGTCATAGTCTAGTAGGATATGGGTTAGTGCCAGGTGTCCCGGCCGGCAGGACACATCAACGTGGGCATCGAACATAGTTGGGAAGGAATGAAGGGACAAGAGACAGGACAGATGACACCCAGACAGGAGTTCTGATCAAGCTGCAAACTTTTATTGTTCTCACAGGGTGTTTATATGCTGCTGATGGGAAAGCTCTCTTATCGGCAGTTGCTGGATGTCTTCACAGGGTTAGATAACCTCAGGATATTTCAGGAAGACAGATGGCGACAGGATGTCTCAGGGAGATAGATGGTTGTGTGATATCTCCCAGGCAGGATGTTTCCCAGGGGGCTGTTTCTTGTAAGTGTCAGGCTATTCTTTGAAGGAGAACTTCCTTTTAGCCCCTGACATCTCCCCCTTTGTTATATAAAATATTTGACCTACCTTACCGGCCATGTTTTTAGGGGGGGGGGTGTTAGAGGCTCTGTTTCTCTAGGAGGCCTTAGAATATCTCCTGATCCGAGCGAGCATCTTTACTAGCAGATTTCGTGGTGGCCTTTGCATGTTTTTGGAGGAGATGGCCTTGAAGGGGAAGCATGCCAACCGCCATGCACCAGAGCATGTCACTCACAGGTCTTGTGTTTGGGGATCCGTGGATCCATCCTTTTGCAATCCTTCCTGCACCCTCCGATATTATGGCCTAACGTCCTCACTCCATGGGTGCGTCTTCCCCCAAGCCGAAGGGCCCATGTAGACGAACCCTTATGGCAAGGGCAGAAGATGGTTTGTCAGAGCTGTTACTTATAGTTTTATGTAAGAAAGAGAGATTTGTGGGGATGTAAACTTAAGAAATAAGCCTGTGAGAAGGGTAGAACATCCTTTTAAAAGTTGACAGCGTGGTCTTCCATCTCCAGATGATGATAGTGGATTTGTAGTGGCTTAGAGGCCATAATATTAATGTGTTCTTTAATAAATTGTACCACACTGTTTATAATGCAGGGTCCTATGGTCACCATTAAACGTAAACCCAACAAAGGGCCTAATAGGGGAAGAAGGTAGGGTAGAAATCCATTAAGCTTTGTCCAGAGGGGATTTTCAAATAGTTCCCTTCATCTCTTTTCTAGATCTTCTTGAAGCTGCTTAAATTTAGTGCATACTATGACTGATTTATTGGCATAAAAGCAGCATCGTTCCCCTAAGGCCAATCAAATATCTCCCTGGTTAGCAGTTAGCAAATCTAAGCCTCGTCTGTTTTGAAGGAACACTTTTGCCAGGAAGTCTATTTGGTCCTACAAATCTTTAATGGTTTCTGATAGAGTTTGTACATCATTTTAAGTTGTTGAGACAGGTGATGGTAAGGGTGTATTGCCGTGCCTAAGCCAGTGTACCTGTGCCCACAGCAGCTGTTATTCCAAGGCTGGCAATAAGTGATAAGGCCTGTATCGCCCGCCTCTGTCTTTTGACTAAGGTGTTAGGCTAGAGGTTCGTCTCCTGGGACAATAGTTATATCAGGGAGTAATAAGGCAAGAACACAGCCACTGTTCCAATTCGCTGGAAGCCTGGGGAAGGCCACATTTCCTCCACACATAACAACTGTGCCATTGGGGGGACAAAGAGATGGGATGGGTGAGGAATAATTTTGTACTGTTGAGCAATTTCCAAAGGAAGCAATTCCAAAATCCATATCATAGGTATTATTTTGCATCACGCCTAAAAGACATAATGTAAAAGTGCCTATAGGCTGTACTTTAAAGGGAAATCCGGGTTGGCATGTATTATCATTGTCCATAGTAGAATTAATAGGAACTGCCATAGGCATGCTTGCCCCTGTTGTCATGCAGAGCCAGCAATTACCAGCAAGGGTGGGGTTGGAATTATTAAGGAAGGAGAAGGTAGTTTGCAAAATATCTAATGTATTGGTATCTAAACCTGGGAACTGGGATTTCGGCTACATTAAGGGATGATATGTGAGCTCAGGGATTTGGGGTTTCAAAAGTTTGATTATCTGAGGATGCTTGACTGCATCAGTGGGTCCTCTACCATCAGAGACCCCTGTAGGGTCCTTAATGGGCCAGTAGGAAGTTTTTCCGACAGTGCCTTGGCACCCAGCTGACTGTAGCTTGGTGTATTTGCCTTCTCCTCCCTGGTCAAAGAGAACGGGGGTATAATGAATAGTGGTCCAACCTGCTTCATGAGTTTTAGTTAGGGAGGCTTCAAAAAATCATTCTCCCTGCTTGTTAACACAAATTGAGGCCGACACAAAATAAGAGACATGCATCGCCTGGGTATGCGTACGGGTTGCAGAACAATTTTGGAGAGCTTTACTTGTACTAGGGGGAATAATCTTTGGCTTGTTAACACATACTCATTTAGGCTGATGAACTCCTCTGAATTTATGGTCAACCTCGGCACGGAGGTAAGCCACCTTAGTCATGCAGTCAGCAGTCTGGTTCCAACTAGTGGGAGCCTGAGTCCAAGATCCTCCCTTGCCTTCACGGGGGGAGGGGGGGGAGGTACTCCATGATGTTGGAAGGTGGAGGGACCAGGCCTCCGTGCACAAACCTGTTCAGCAGAAGTGCCTTAAGCAGGATCCTCACACAGATTGTTGGATGGATCCGAAAAAGGGGAAAATTTGTACTCAGGGAGAGGGCCTCCGTCCCCGGTTTGAGGTAAGTCATTAACCTGTTTAAGCAGGCATTCTGGTAACCATCTTGGGGCTGCTAGCTCTTGGTCCAAAACACAAGCTGAGCCACATTCCCAGATGAGGACAGGATGTGGGCATTTCCATTTATTTGTAAGGGGATTTCGCCACATAACAGGTGGCTGATCAGAATTGGAAAAGGGATGCCAGTGTGTGTCTGCAGCCGAAAGGCCTTCACTGTCTAGGGTAAGAAAAGAAAGGGCAAATAATGCATGGTTAAGGCAATGCCTGAGTGGTAAATACAAGGGCGGAAGCCTTAAGGTGAAATAGCCAAGTCTTTAAGGTAAGGTGGAACATTCCACAATGCCTTGGCCCTGAGGTTTGTATTGAATTCCAGTAGGATGACAAAATTGCAAGGTAGCACAAAACTGTTTAAACTTGGCACTGGTATATGGAGGACAATTATCTGTTTTAATATGTATTGGTTTACCCATTATGGAAAAGGCTGAAACAAGATGAGAAAGGACATCTTTGGTAGCCTCTCCAGAATGTGGTGATGCAAAAATAAAGCTGCTGAAGGTATCGATAGAAACGTGTATATATTTGGTTTTTCCAAATTCAGGAAAATGAGTAACATCCATTTGCCAAACCTGATTTGGCAGTAATCCTCGGGGGTTAACTCCCAAGTGTTGAATGGGGAGGGAGAGAGCGCAAGCAGGGCATTCTTTTACTATTTCTCATTTCTGTTGCCTGGTAATTTTACAAAGTAATCGAAGGCTCTGGGAATTTAGTTGGTGAAGATTGTTTAGCTCCGTGGCCTATTGAATGGAGCCACCAAAAATTGGAAAGATGGTAGGAGTTGCTGCATCAGCTTGAGCATTACCTGTGTTAGAGGGCCGGAAAGATCAGAGTGTGCCCTGATGTGTCCTAAGAAAAATGGGTGTTGTCTGGCCTGAATTAGCTGCTGAAGCTGGTGAAACAGAAAGGCCGCATTGGAAGAAGCTTTAATGGCAGGTGAAATCTCCAGCAGGGGCACAGAATGAGCAATGTAGGCACTGTCTGTATGAATATTAACAGGATTATCACAAAATGTTATAAAAACTTGTGTTATGGCAAACAATTTCACAAACTGTGCTGAATGATAGACAGTATCAAAGGTGGTAGGCTGGTTATTGACAACAAAGACCGCACAGCCATTACTGGAACCGTCTGTAAAGACAGTAAGGGCTTGGAACTGGGAGCCTTTTGAGTAATTTTGGGAAAAATAAATGGATGTATCTGGACAAAATGTAAAAGGGTGTCATTGGGGACGTGTTTATCAATTGTTCCCAAATGGCCTGATTGGGCAATACCCCATTCATCCCCTCTCTGTAGTAAAAATTGGGTTTGGTCATTAGTATATGGAATTAAAATATTATCAGGGTCTTTGCCAAAATGTTGTCGAGAAAGCAAACGACCTTTAATAATAATGGAAGCTACCTGAGCAAGATAAACGGTAATAAACTTGGAGGATGTGGTGGATAAATGGACCCAAAGCAAGGGGAAGCCTTTATTTTTAAAATATGGATATCACTGCTAAAATTTTCCTGAGGGTATATGAGGAGTGTGTAAAAGAACCAGAACCAGAGGAAGGTTATAAGAAATTTGTGTAACAAACTGTTTGGAAATGGCCTCTGTGACTTGGTTTAATGCCTGTCATGCCTCGGGAGTAAGCTTTTGAGGGGAGGAAGGGTAGGAATCACCTCTCAAAATATCATTAAGGGGCAAAAGTACACAAGTGGATAATTTTAAATATGTTCTTAGCCATTGAATATCTCCCAGTAATTTTTGAGAATCATTAAGGGTGTGAAGATGGTTCACACGCAGTTGTATTTTATGAATTTGGATCTGATTATCTTGAAGTTTAAGGCCCAAATAGGTATAAGGGTCCTGTGTTTAAACCTTATCAGGAGCTATCCGTAGTCTCAAGGTAGTGAGGGTTTTCTAAAGGTCCAAGTAACAATTATTAAGGTCATGGTAATTAGGTGCAGCAATTAAAAATTCATCCATATTATGTAAAACATAAAATTGTGGTCATCACTCTCTCACAGGGTCTACTGCTTGAACAACTTATATTTAGCAAAGACTAGGGCTGTTGGCCATACCTTGGGGAAGAACCTTCCATTGAAATCTCTGCATAGGGCCGTGGAAATTAATGCAAGGGAGACTAAAGGCAAAATAGGGTCTATCCTCAGGATGTAAAGGAATGGTAAAAAAGCAAACATTTAAGTCAATAACCATTTTACAATAGTTTTGGGAATAGCCATTGGTGTGGGAATTCATGGCAGTAGTGCTCCCATCAGGCACATAACTTTATTACTGGCACACAAATATTGTAAAAGATGCCGCTTGTCTGATTTTTTCTTGATAACAAAAATAGGAGTAATCCATGGTGAGGTTGAGGGCTCTACATGGCCGGCTGCCAGCTGTTCCTGCACTAACAGGGAGGCAGCCTCCAATTTTTTTGGGGGGTAAGGGGCCACTGATCCACCCACACAAGAGTCTGAGTCTCCCAAATAATTTTATCTGCATGGGGTACAGGAGGGTCAGGAACCGACACTAAAAATCAGAATACCCAAGTCCATATGTATTTGTTTTTTTATGGGTTTTATAGTCCCCACCAGTCCTTGTCTCAGTCTCACAAGGCCTGTACAAGGGACAAAATTATACGAAGCATTTGATGAGTCACCATGGAATTGGGACTGGCAAGAATGACTTCCATTTGACTCAAAATATCTCGGCCCCATAGGTTAACAGGGAGGTCAGGAACAATGAAAGGAGTGACAGTCACCTTATTACCCTCTTTATCAGTAAAGCTAAGAGCCCTAGAACTGACATGGGGATTTTTTGACTCTTAACCCTTTTAGGTCATTCAAGGATGGGGTGATGGGCCAACCTGATGGCCAGTATTTGTGAGAAATAATTGTGGCATCAGCTCCAGTATCTAGAATTCCTTGGAATTCCTTTTTTTCAATAAGTAAGGTAAGGGTGGGTCTATTGTGAGAAATGGGCTGAACCCAATATACATCAGAGGAGCCGAGGGAGGCTGTCCCCCATTGTATGTTTGGGCGGTGGAAGTGCCTCCTGAATCCAAGGGAAGGAATATTAATTGTGCAAGTCTTGTTCCTGCTGGGATGGCCGCAACTCCATTAATAGCTGTTGCTAGTATTTTTAATTCTCCAGTGAAATCATTATCATTAATGCCAGGGAAGACCTGAACACCATTTAAGGTAGCAGAGGCTCTTCCAAGAATAAGGGCACTCGTATGAGATGAAGGGGGACCCATAATTCTAGTGGGTATTATCTGGTGCCCTTGCATTGAGTCTAATATTGTATCGGTGGTGGCACAGAGGTCCAATCCTGCGCTGCCTGGGGTGGCTAGTTGGAGGGAGGCAATTGTGGGGAAGAATTTTGTGGTAGGTTTGGAGTTTGGAAGGGAATAAACCTTATTGCCCCTGGTTTTGTCCTGGGGGAGGTCGTGGCCAGGGGCTGGCCCCGCAGGGGGTTTCCTGAGAAGCAAGAAGAAATAGGCTGTCTGAGGCCATTTGTCTTAGATCTACACTTACTCGCCCAGTGATGACATTTACCACATCTAGAACAAAGGGTAGCTGGGGGCGGTTTAGCCCCAGTTTGAGGAGACAATATTCCTAGGCTTTGTTTGTCTTTCAGACACTTGCGTGCAAAATGGCCAGGTTGTTTACAAGTAAAGCAAGTACATGAGCCACGATTGTGAAAGGCCTTGGTAAAGGGGGCATGTAGGGCGAGACCCATGGCATGGGCTGCACCCACCCCTGCACAGAGTCTAATAAAGTCCGAAAGTTTTCCTTTTTCCTTATGTGGTCGAAGAACATCCTGACATGCCGGTTTGGCGTTTTCAAAGGCAAGATGTTTTACAAAAGTTCTTTTGCTTTCGCTTGGTCCAAGCAAGCATTCTGCAGCTAGGTTAAGCCGGGGAACAAGGTTTCTATAAGGGTCGTTGGGTCCTTGTCAAATTTTTGCCAAAGAAGTGGTAGCCAAGCCAGTTTGAGGGAGGCATCTCCAAGCATGTAAGCAAGCCATCTGAATCTGCGCCAAAATTCCAGCAGGGAAACGTGCCTATTTAGTTTTAGTGTCAAATGGCGCATAGCCCACTAGCTTAACATAAGTTCAGGATTTAGAGGAGGCCTTAGTTAATTTTTTTGAGCAGTTTCCTGACAGTGCTCCTCGAAATCTGCATTCCATAACAGGAAATCTCCGGCACTGAGGGTAGCTCGGTCTAAAAATTTCCAATCATTGGGAGTAAGCCATTGTGCGCTGTGGCTTTCTAATAAAGTCAACTTGTAGGGCACAGTGGGGCCATTGTGAGCACAAGTCTTTTTATGTTTTTCAAGAAAACGCAGGCTTAATTTTTTTGTAGACACTCTGGGTTCCTTCCTGCCTAGGGGTGAACTCCTCATCCTCTGAGTCCTGATCTCCTTGATCGATTTCCCCCACTTCCTCCTCTTGATCCTCGTCTAAGTCTTTGACCTCAGCCTGGGCAGGCTTATCTATCTGACTGCGGGTGACTGGGAAGGTGAGAACAGGCTGATGGAGTGGCTTAGCCTTTGTATTAGACCGCCGTGGGCCAGCTTGCATTGACTCCGTGCCTAAGGCTAATGAACAGAGCTCAGAGTCTAGGGATCTTAATTCTTTTAAAAGTTTGATCTGTTCCCGTCTATGTTGGAGAGACTCTCACAAGGGAGCCAGGCTAGGCAAGGGAAGTGGGGAAAAATATCTGGGTTGCATTTTGCTCCTGAAAGGCTGGAGCACAAAAGGCAGGAGGGATATAGGAGGTAGGTAGATGTGTAAGTCCTATAGGCTGTGGCAGGGTCCTGAGAGGTGGCGCATCTTCTGAATGGTAGCTTGCTGCTTCCTTCTCCAAGGTAGCCTCCGTCCCAGGGGTCAATGTGTCTCTGGGATTTAAAACTCGATAAAGGTGTTTGGTAAACATTGGAGCCTTATTCATTAGGGTGGTATTTTGAGGGGGACTAGGAAGGTTCCCAGGGTCCTGGGGAGACTGAGAAGGGTCAATGTCTATACTAACTGATGGGCATGCCGTGGGGAGACGAGAGGTGTTTTGTATAGTCTCTTCTCCAATCCTGACAAGTTGTAAGGTACCATTGTCAAAGGGTGAACTTTTAAGAATTTCATTAATTAAGTTCCAGTAAGAAAAGGTGGGAACTGGCACTTTTTCTGGGCCAAAGGTTTCATAATAATCTTTTAAACAGTCTCTTACTCTAAGCCATCTTTTGCCATCAATGGTCACTTCAATGTGAAACCTTGGACACAATTGTCCTATGTATTAGAAGAAAAATTTTAAGTCCTTTTTCTTAACACACACCCCTCATGTCTTGAAGGACTCCTTGAGGCCCGACAAAAACAAATCATGTGGCGAAACTGCTTGTCCCATGGTGGGTCACTCACCGTGCGTCATCCCCACTCTCCTCCTGGATCTGTCTCTTTGTGGTGTCTGCTGAGGCAATCGCGAGCTCCACTTGATGAAGTCTTCCAGGAGGATGGGGTTCCCAATCAGTCAAAGGCTCGAGCCCCAGTCAGTGGGTGCCGGTAGTCACGGCTGGAAAGACACATCAACAGGGGCAGCGAACCTAGATGCGGAGGAATGAAGGGACAAGAGACACGAGAGATGACAGCAAGACAGGAGTTCTGATCAAGCTGCAAACTTTTATTTTTCACACAGGGGCATTTATATGCTGGAGATGGGAAAGCTCTCTTATCCAAAGTTCCTGGATGTCTTCACAAGGTGAGATAAACTCAGGATGTTTCAGGAATACAGATGGCAACAGGATGTCTCAGAGACACAGTTGGCTACAGGATGTCTCCCAGACAGGATGTCTCCATGTGGGCTGTTTCTTGTAAGTGTCAGGCTATTCTTTGAAGGTGAATTCCTTCTACGCCTGACAGTCAGGGATTCAGTATTTCAAATGGAAAATTGGAAAAAGAATCCAATGTGTATTCAGAACAATGCCTTGACATTACCTTCATCCCATGTAAGACACAATTAGAGGAGAAGAGTTAGAAAATCTGTGAATACACATCTGGAATGGAAAATGCTCAGGAGTTCACAACCTTGGAGGTGGTATAGGAGTTTCCAAAAGTCAGGGACAGGGTAAAAACACCACAAACATGGAGCTCTGCCGGCCTAAATATTTCTTGAGAAACTTCATCTGAGGTTGTTTTTAGGAGCTTTAGCTTCCTTTATAGTGAGACGATCAAAGCTGGGTCAGTATCTATGTAACCTAGAGGACATTGTTTCTTATTTTCCAAAGAACATGAGGCAGCAGTGCTGAATTCTCTCTTTGTAGGGAAACTGTGGCCACTGGTGGCTAAGTGTCTCCCAGGGTGGAATGTGAAGCCATTGGTCATCCTCCAATTTTTGTGGTGTTTCTTGCAGCTGCACTGGGAGTTTGATATTTGCTTCACAAAATACAAGAAGTTCAACTGGGACACAGTGATGGAGGGAGTTCTGTCACGTGTGGTGGGTAAGGGTCTGTAGGAGAATGCACCAACAAGGCTTCTATCCCACATAGCTTGCCCTCTTGACCATAGCAATCTGATTGTAAACATTGCCCTGAATCCTCTCCATATAACAAGATGCCTTTACATACAAGGATCTGGGGATTGTACCATGTCAGTCACAAACCATTTGGAAGCGAGGGCAGATGCAGATGACCCGACCACAGATGTTTTAACACACACCAGCACACCACTGCTCTAGGCCGACTACTCAGCAGGCTCCAAATTACTGGCATCTCCGTTCTACACCATTTTCATGAAACCCAGTCAATCAAGGCACTGTCTGGTACACTGATGGTCATCAATAGGACATCCATAGGTTCTCCAGGTCCACCTGGTCATGGGAATGTCAAAAATTTAAAGGTATTCATCTAGCCATTTTTCAAGGGTGAAGTTGGAGGCACTGTGGGTTTCAATTCATTCAGGAATGATTAAATGGAGAGGAAGCTCATTTCAATGAAAGCTCTGGAGAACTATCACACGCAAGGCTTCCCAAAGACAGGCCAAAAGGTCCAATGAAGCCAGACCTATTGAGGTCTACAATTTGAGGTCCATATGTGTTTTGACTTGCAACTATGGCTGCCAAGTCTTTAAGAATAAAATCATGTGATATCCTTCCCAAGATTCCCAGTGCTCTGTGGAAAGCCAACCTGGGCATAGATCCCAGTTTCCAAGGGCGACTCTCATGCATGGCCTCCTAAAATCCCAACACAATACAAGGCAATACTTCTTTGAGGTAAGTTCCAGAACTCAGTCTCTAAGGAGAATCACACCAGTGTTCAAGCCCAGGTGGACCCAGTCATCTATTCCAAGCGCCACACAAATGACCGCAATTAAAATCAAGACACTCCCACATGGCCCTCATTTTCTTCCATATAGACACTCATCATAACCTCTGGCTGGAGGTTTCCATGAGGGGCACAGCCTAAGACAGTGTCCAAAATAAGCTCCCTTGCATCCATTTGCCTAAAGTCAGTGTGGCCGGGACATCCTTCCTGTGAACCAGGAGTGTTCAAAGAGGCCTGCCGTTAATATTGCTCTTATTCTCAATTTTGAGGCCTACTGACTGTGGTGTTTAGATTCTTTATGTTAATTGGAGTCATGAGAAAACCCAAGAACCTGTGGTCTAGTGTCTGCAGGGCTTTGAAGAACTCATTTGACCCAAAGTATGCATATTCTCAATGGTGGAAGTCAGAAACCTTACAGAGGAAGGCGAGAAACTTCATCCAAAATGACTGCTCTTTTGGCTTTTTTATTTGCATGCACACATGGGATTTTTCTTTAGATCCATCAGGTGCTGAGAATCTAAGCCACAGCCTCACACAGGGCCAAGAGGCTGATTCAGACACATCCCTTTCCAAAGCAATTAAGAAAGAGCCACAGTTAATGTTTATACATTTCCATTTGAAAACTGTTTTCTTTAGGCTTCAAAAAGGCATAGCCTGAGGCAAAGACCTTCCTGACATTCAGGGCAACAGAAGGATATGTAAGCAAAAGGCCCAAAGCGGGGTTTTTCCATTGAGACTTTCCTGGTCACACTGATATCTGAGTTTTCTGAGATGCTCATCATTTCCTTCAGCTCTCTAGTACATGGCCGTATCACAGAGCGTGGAGGTGGTTCATATCTTGGACACAATACCATAAGCGTATTCTGGAGGTTGCCCATAATTCAGGTAGAGAACAGGAACTTAAGAAGATATTAGGTGTTGCCCATCCATTAGGCAAGCCGCAGACCATTCATAAATTGGGCAGAATGAATGCTGGGAAGATTTCTACTAGAAAGGAAACATGTATTTATGCATTCTCTTTTCTATTATCTACAACCATGGACACAGTGGGATACACAGATATAGAAAGACTAGCCTTGTCAAACGACTTACTAGAATCAGTTCACACCAAACCAAACAAACCGACTTTCTTACCTATTCTCAGAACATGAGACAAAACCACAAACCAATACCCACACCCACACCCACACAGACCCCCAAGTACCTCTGTGACAATACGGAGTGTCGTTTGATGGTGGGCCATAAGAAATTCCCTCATAATGGGCTGTCCTGTCTCAGATCTAGTCTCTGTGGCCGACTTTGTGAATCTGTAAGGAGCCAGTGGTGAGCCACTATCTGCTTTCTCAGGAAAGGCCCCTCTTCAGACCTTCCTGGCATTTGGCCATCCTCACATAAGTAGGTACCAAGAAAGACTGACTCTGTCTTTGGTAAATCCGAAAAATTTTGACCACTGGGACTGTGACTGGGACTGGCTCTGGATGCCTGGCTTTCTGGATCCCAAGTTCAGAGAATTCCATCACCAAGGAAGTGAGGTGAGGTCACTTCCTTCAGGAACTGAATGAGGTCCATACCTTGGCAACCACTTTGTCCTAACAGTTGCTTCCAAGGGTCCCATGAGATGGAGGCTGCACCTACTTACTCTGACATTTTCACAAGTTAGAATGGTATAAAACCATAGGCACCCAGGAACAGCTCTCCACACAGGCCTGGTTTGCTGCATCTTCTTTACATTAAGAAGAGAGATGCTGATTCTGACACAACCCTTCATCCTGACCAGGTTGTTTGCAATGAAAGATGACTTTTGCTCTCTGAGGTCCTTAATAGCTTCCTACATCTTCTCCAGGGATCATCTTTAATGACCTTTGAGGTTCTCAGCAGGTGAAAGATCCCTTAATTTCTGTCTTGTAAGACCAACTCTGTCCCTGCTCTTCTGTAAAGTTAGATTGAGGGAAGAGTGTATGGTTAGGGTTAATAACATGTTCAATCTCTGTTAGGAACTATTCTGCTGGATGAATAGTGTTATTGGGAACCTACGATATTTATAAGAATATGTAGGTGAAATATATGTATGAAAACAGAAATCTAAGATTTGAAACCCTGAAGGGCATTGGGCCCTTAATTGGTATACTTAGTGTTGACTTACTTTCTGCACAGATGTCTCAGATAAATAAATATACAATGGCATAGGACCTTGTACATTGGATGATTGAATGTGGAAGAGAACATCCAGTCAAAAAGGGATAGTAGGTAAGATTAGGAAGATAGTTGGTAGGTTTTGGAAGGAGAGTGAGTATAGGATTTGGAAAAAAAAACTTCTTTAGCAATAGGGTTTCTGTTAGAGGGTGAAGGTAAATGTCAGCACATATGAAGATTCAGTCACAATGATGAACTTTGGAAATATGTAGGAAATCAGATAATAATAGAGACATTACAAAATCAGGGAAAGTACAAAGTGAGTGATAGGATAAGACATTTTGAACAGGGTTGAGTTTGAATATATAATCTTAGGAAGAAACAAATATGTAGTCACCAATAGGATTGACATTTGAGAGCATTAGGCAATGTGGACATGGATGTTTTTAGTAATCCCTGTTCACTTTCCTTTTAGGCTTTGGTACAATCATAAGTGTAACCTTTGCATTTTGTGTCCAGAATATTACTGTGATAAAATGTATATGTAGATCGCGTGACATTAGTATTTCTTCCAGCATTTCTGGGAGCAATGTTTTGAAGTCCTATAAATTAGTATTGGTGGTACAAAGAGGTGTACACTGTGTCTATGAATATAGAGATAGTGCATGAATAGACCACATTGTGAATCAATAATATAACTGGTCCCACTTTAAATAATAGATTGAATTCATATCTGAAAATATATAAGAAATCTTATATCGATATACCATCATTGATTCCAACCAGCAATACATCTAATGGTAATATTAGGGTTATGGTTTATCACGAAGTGTCATTGAGTTTTGCTTCAAAAGTAATCATGGAAATCGAAAATAATGTGTTTGGAAAGAAGTCTCATGAAAACACCCATCAAAAACATGGAGGAATACATGTGTTCTGTAGAATAAAGTGATTGAAAGTGAACAAAATGCCTATAAATTTGCAAACTTTTGAATGAAATATATTTGCTATGATGATCATAAACTGAAGAAATAGTAATGTACCAGTGTTGAATAAAATAAATGTCAAAATGCACAACATGTCCCATAGGAATCTACTTGTATTGATGTTAAACTGGTTCAGTTACTGTGGAAATATTAGGATTTGTATGTACCTTTCACTGAAGATAGTTTTCAGTACTAGGAAACAAATATGTATTTCAGGTGAATGAATAATTTTGAGAATACTCTTGTGAAAATTTGATTATAAATACACATACTTGAATATGAATGAGTTTAGGGAGTGTATAACAAGACATATATTTCATATTTTGAAAAATCTGTAGAGTGTGTATATATATATATATATATATATATATATATATATATATATATATATATATATATATACATACACAAACACACAGACATTAAAAATAGCATAATATATTCCAATTGAAATTCACCATGAAATATATGTCATCTACAGATCCAAATGTATTTATTTTATTGAATATGGATTTATGTATAATGTTCTTAAACAAGGAAGCTCACTCATAGATTGAATTTTCAGTTCCAACAGCTTTTAGGAGGAGTGATCTCTTACAATTTGTATCTGCTAAGTCAGTCACCTCACAAGAATGTACGTGTAGTATCAGGTAAGATTCTATAATTGCATGTAAAAATACATGTGCTGAATAGGATACAGAGAAAGGGATGCCTTGACATTACAATCACGGAGACTAAGGCACAATTAGAGGAGAAGAGTTAGAAAATCTGTGAATAAATATCTGGAATGGAATATGCTCAGGAGTTCACAACCTTGAAGACGTAAGAGGAGATTTCAAAAGTAAGGGACAGGGAAAACAGTCCACAAACATGGAGCTCTGGTTCCCTAAATCCTTCTTGAGAAACTCACTCTGAGTTTGGGCACTTGAAATATATGTTGTTGTCGGGAGATTTAGCTTCCATTGTAGTGAGACAATCAAAGCTGTGTCTGCATCTATGTTACCTCGAGGACATGGTTTCTATTTTCCACTGAATATGTGGCAGCAGTGCTGAATTTTCTTTAGTAGGTAAACTGTGGCAACTGGGGGATAAGTGTATCCACATGTGGACTGTGAGGCCATTTGGTCATCCTCCACTTTTCGTCGTGTTTCTTGCTGCTGCACTGGGATTTTGGTATTTGCTTCATGATATACAAAGAATTCAACTGTTACCCGGTGCGTGAGTGAGTTCTGTCACTTTTGGTAGGTCAGGGTCTGCAGGAGAATGCACCAACCAGGCTTATATCCCACATGACTTGCCCCCTTGACCATAGCAATCTGATTCTAAACATTGCCCTGAATCCTGTCCATATAACAAGATGCCTTTACATACAAGGGTCTGCTGGCTGCACCATGTCAGTCACAAGTCATTTGGAAGCCAATGGAAGATCCACATGGCCCCACCACAGTTGTTTTATTGCACACCTGCCCAGCACTGCTGGAGGCCCACCTCTCAGCAGGCTCCAACTTCCTGGTATCTCTGTTCTGAACCATTTTTATGAAAACCAGTCAATCAAAGCACTGTCTTGTAATCTCATGATCAGCCACAGGATATCCAAAGATTCTCCAGTGCCACCTGGTCATGGGAAGTTTAAAAATTTCTTGGTATTTATCTACCCATTTTTCAAGGTTGAAGTTGGACGCACTGTGTGTTTCATTTCATTCTGGAACTATTAAATGTTTAGGAAGCTCATTTCAATGAAATCTCTGCAGAAGTCTCACAGGCAAGGCTTCCCAAACAGTGGCCAAATGATCACATGAATCCAGGCCCATTGGGATCTACATTGTGACATCCATGTGTGTTTTGACTCTCATATATGGCTGCCAAGTCTTTCAGAATAAAATCATGTGGTAACCTGGCTGAGATTCCCAGTGCTCGGTGAATAGCCACCCTGGGCCTAGATCTCATTTTACAAGGGTGACTCTCATGTGAATCCTCCTAAAATCCCAACACAATTCATGGCAATACGTCTCTGAGGTGAGGTCCACAACTCAGTCTCTAACGGGAATCACAACAGAGTTAAAGCCAAGGTGGACCCAGTCATCTATTCCAACGGCCACACATGACCACAATTAAAACCAAAACACTCCCACATGGCCCTCATCTTCTTCCATATGGACACTCATCATTACCTCTGGCTTGAGGTTTCCATGAGGGGCACAGCCCAAGACAGTGTCCAAAATAACCTCCATTGCCCCTCATTTGCCTAAAGTCAGGGTGTCCTGGACACTCGTCCAGGGAACCAGGAGTGATCAAATAGGCCTGCTATTAATATTGCTTTGCTCCTCCAATTTGAGGCCTACTGACTGTCAGGTATAGATTCCTTATGTGATTTGGATTCTGGAGAAAACACAAGCACCTATGGGATAGCCTCTAAAGGGCTTTGAAGAACTCATTTGATCCAAAGGTTCCTATTCTCACTTGATGGAGGTCAGGAACCTTACAGGGGAAGGCGAGAGACTTCTTCCATAATGACTTCTCTTTTGGCCAATTTAGTTTTGGATGCAAACATGGGATTTTCTTTACATCTATCATGTGCTGAGAATCTAAGCCAAAGCCTAACACAGGACCTAGAGCCTGATTCAGACATATCCCTTTCCAATGCAATTAAGCAAAGAGTCACAGGTGATGCCCATTGATTTCCATTTGAAAACTGTTTTCTTTAGGCTTCCCAAAGGGGTGGCCAGAGGCAAAGACCTTCCTGACATTGAGGGCAACAGAACAATAGGTAACCAAAGCAGTATTTCTCCACTGAGACTTTCCTGATTACACTGATATCTGAGTTTTCTGAGTTGCTCGCCATTCCCTTCAGCTATCCAGTACATGGCCATGTCACAGAGCTTGGTGGTGGTATACATCTTGGACACAAAACCATGAGCCTATTCTGGAAAGTGGCCAGAATTCAGAAAGAAAACAGGAACTTAGGAAGATATCAGGGGTTGCCCATCAATAATGCAAGCCACAGTCCATTCATAAATGGGAAGTATGAATCCGGGGAAGCTTTCTACTAGACAGGACACATCCATTGAAGCATTCTCTTTTCTAATGTCTACAACCCCTGACACAGTGGGATACACAGACCTAGAAACACTCGCCTTTTCAAACGACTTACTAGAATCAATTAACTCCAAACAAAACAAACTGCCTTTCTTACCTATTCTCAGAACATGAGACAAAACCACAAACACACACCCACACCCACAAATGCACCTCCTTCCCCCAAGTAGGTCTGTGACTATCCGCAGTGTCCTCTGACTGGTGGGCCATACTATGTTTCCATGAAATGGCCTGTTCTGTCTCAGATCTGTTCTCCTTGTCCAACTCTGTGAAGTTGACAGGAGCCAGCGGTGAGCCACAACCTGCTTTCTCAGGAAAGGGCCCTCTTCAGAGCTTTACTGGCATTTGGCCATCCTCACATCAGTAGGTACCAAGAAAGACTGACTCTGTCCTTGGTAAATCCAAACAAGTGAGATCACTGGGACTGGGACTGGGACTGGCTGTGGGTGCCTGGCTTCCTGGACCACATGTTCAGAGATTTCGAACACCAAGGAAGTGAGGTGAGGTCACTTCCTTCAGGAACTGAATGAGGTCACTGCCTTGGCAAACACATTGTCCTAATTGTTGCTTCCAAGGCCCCATGAGATGGAGGCTGCCCCTACTTCCTGTGACACTTTCACAAGTTAGAATGGTATATCATCCATAGGCACTCCAGAGCAGCTCTCCACACTGGCCTGTTTTGGTCCATCTTCTCTACATTAAGAAGAGAGAGGCAGATTCAGACACAACCCTTCATCCTGACCAGGTTGTTGGCCATGGAAGGTGACTCTTACTCTCTCAGGTCCTTCATTGCTGCCTACATCTTCTACAGGGATCATTTCTGCATGGACGTTTGAGGTTCTCAGCGGGTGGAAGATCCCCTAAATTCCTGTATTGTAAGACCAACTCTTTCCCTGCTCTTCTGTAAAGTTAGATTGAGGGAACAGTGTATGGTTAGGGTTAATAACATGTTCGATTTGGGTTAGGAATTGTTCTGCTGTATGAATAATGTTATTGGGAACCTGCGATATTTATAAGACTATAGAAGTGAAATATAAGTATGAAAACAGAAATGTTCTAAGGTTGTATGGTAATTCTAGGCTTAAAATAAAAACATGTTGGAGATTTATGTGTATCATTTGTGTTGTATAATTGGACTTGTTATCAAAAAGATATGTACAGTTACATGTTACTTTTTACACTTAGATAAAATTTAAAAGTATTTTTAAGTTAATGAGAGCCTAATCTCTGTGAAGGTTTTATTGTAAAACACAAAGGTAAAATGCCCATTCATTTCCATGTGAAAACTGTTTTCTTCAGGCTTCAGGAAGGAGTAGCCTGAGGAAAAGATGTTCCTGATATTCAGGGCAACATAACAATAGGTAATCAAAAGGCCCAAAGCAGGGTTTCTTCACTGAGACTTTACTGGTCACACTGATATCAGAGTTTTCTGAGATGCATTCCCTTCAGCTATCCAGTACATGGCCATGTCACAGAGCTTGGAAGTGGTACATATCTTGTACACAAAACCATGAGCCTATTTTGGAGAGTGGCCAGAATTCAGGAAGGATACAGGAATGTAAGAAAATAATAGGTGTTGCCCAATGATAAGGCAAGCCACAGTCCATTTATAAAATGGGCAGGATGAATGCTTGGAAGTTTTCTCATTGACAGGACACACCCATTGAGGCATTCTCTTTTCTAATGTCTACAACCATGGACACAGTGGGATACACAGACATAGAAACACTAGCCTTGTCAAAGGACTAACTAGAAACAGTTCACTCCAAACCAAAAAAAACCCCTTTCCTAACTATTCTCAGAACATGAGAAAAAAACACAAACCCACTCAAACACCCACGAAGTCACCTCCTTCCCCCAAGTAGGTCTGAAACTATCCAGAGTGTCCTCTGACTGGAGGGCAATACTATGTTCCCCAGAAATGGCCTGTCCTGTCTCAGATCTGGTCTCCTGGGTCAACTCTGTGAAGTTGTCAGGAGACAGCAGTGAGCCTCTAACTTCTTTCTCTGGAAGGGCCCCTCTTCAGAACTTTCCTGGCATTTGGCCATCCTCACATCACTAGGTACCACAAAAGACTGACTCTGTCCTTGGTAAATCCAAACAAGTGAGACCACTGTGACTGGAGCTTGGACTGGGTCTGGATGCCTGGCTTCCTGGAACCCAAATTCGGAGAGTTCCATCAACAACGATGTGAGGTGAGGTCACTTCCTTCAGGAACTGAATGTGGTCACTGCATTTGCAACCACTTTGTCCTAACATTTGCTTCCTAGGGTCTCATAATATGGAGGATGCGCCTACTTCCTGTGACACTTTCACAAGTTCGAATGGTATAGAAACAATAGGCACCTGGGAACAGCTCTCCACACAGGCCTAGTTTGGTCAATCTTCCCTACATTAAGAAGAGAGAGGATGATTCAGACACATGCTTTTAACCTGACCGGGTTGTTTGCCATGGAAGATGACGTTTGCTCTCTCAGGCCTTTCATAGCTGCCTGCATCTTCTCCAGGGATCATATCTGCATGGACCTTTGAGGTTGTCAACAGGTGGAAGGTTCCCTACACCCCTGTATTGTAAGACCAACTCTGTCCCTGCTCTTCTGTAAAGTTGGATTGAGGGAAAAGTGTATAGTTAGGATTAATAACATGTTCGATTTGTGGTAGGAATCATTCTGTTGGATGAATAATGGTATTGGGAACCTGCAATATTTATAAGAATATACAGGTGAAATGTAATTATGAAAACTGAAATCTAGGTAAGATTTGAATACCAGAAAGGCATTGGGCCCATGATTGGGATACTTATCTTTGATTATGTTCTGCACGGATGTCTCAGATAAATCAATATACAATGGCATAGGACCTTGTACCTTGGATGATTGATTGTTGAAGAGTTCATCCAGTCAAAAAGGGATAGTCGGTAGGATTAGGTAGATAGTCGGTAGGTTTAGAAAAAAGAGTGAGTATAGTATTTGGACAAAAAGTTCTTTAGCAATAGGGTTTCGGATAAAGAGTGAATGTAAATGTCAGCACATGTGAAGAATCAGTCACTATGATGAACTGGGGAAAATATGTAGGAAAAGAGATATAAATAGAGACATTAGGAAATCAGACAAAATATAAAGTGAGTGATAGGATTAGACATTTTCAACATGGTTGAGGTTGAATATATAATCTTGGGAAGAAACAAATATGTACTCACCAATAGGATTGACATTTGAGAGAATTAGGCATCCAAGACATGGATGTTTTTAGTAATCCATGTTCACTTTCCATTTAGGCTTCGGGACAATCCTAAGTGTGACCTTTGCATTTTGTGTCCAGAATATTACTGTGAAAAATGTATATGTAGATCAGTTGACATGAGTCTTTCTTCCACCATTTCTGTGAGCAAAATTTTGAAGATATACAAATTATTATCGAGGGTACACAGAGGTGTACCCTGTGTCTATCAATATAGAGACAATGCATGAATAGACCATACTGTGAATAAATAATATAACTGGTTCCAAATTAAACAATGGATTGAATTGATATTTGAAACTATACAAGAAATCTTATATTGATATACAATCATTCATTCCCACCAGTTTTACATCTAATGGTAATATTAGGTTTACAGTTTATCATGACGGGTGTGTGAGTTTTGCTTCAAAAATGATAATGGAAATCAAAAATAATGTCTTTGGAAAAAAGTCTCATGAAAGGAGCAGTCAAGAAACGTGGAGGAATACATGTGTTCTGAAGCAGGAAGTGATTGAAAGTAAAACAAATGCGTATAAATTTGCTAAATTGTGAATGAAATATACATACTATGATGTGCATAAACTGGACAAATAGTAATGTACCAGTGTTGAAGAAAAATGAACGTCAAAATACAATTATGTCCCATAGGAATCTTCTTGCATTTATGTTAAACTGGGTCAGTTACTTTAGAAATATTAGAATTTTTTTTGGTGTTATAATACAATTTATTTTAGCACTAGCATGCCACAGAATGTCGAGGAAAGAGCAATGGATTTTTAGTTATCGCACTAGTAATCTATCATTAAATGACTATTTTGGGGAGTCTAGAAATTACATAAGGATATGTAACATTTTTTTATTTAGCATTCATAAAAACTTAGAATTTTGGTAATATTTCTACTTTTTTATTTTTTTTTTTTTATTTTTTCAGTTGTTGATCGACCTCATTTTATTTATTTATATGTGGTGCTGAGAATATAACCCAGTGCCTCACACATGCTAGCCAAGCATGTTACCACTGAGCCAGACACCCAGACCCTCCACATTTATCTTATAATCAAACACTCCTCTCCCTCTTCTTTACTCACTTTCTTCCTCATTTTCCCCCTTCTCTCTCTTCCTTTTTCATTTTCCCTCCATAGGAGTTTTTCTCTCATGTCATTACAAACAGTAATATGCTATGAAATTTACATTTAAGAATTTTTTTATAGTCATTCTTTTTTCTTGAGAAAATTTAATAATTATAATAACCTATAGATATATTACAATACATTTATTATACATATGTATCTATATTCACGCATATGTATTACATATGATATATATACATATATATTTAAAAGTACTTTGATTAGCCTGTTACAAATAATATAGACCAAGTCTTTCTTAATTTTCAAGTCTTCTAGAATTAACAGCTTACAGTGAAAATCAAATAAACATATTTAAGTAAACAGGTATCATTCTTATTTATCAATACTTATCATTTAAGTTTTTATATTACATTAAGCTGTGATATGGCATATTAACTCTTATGAATTAGTGAAATTTTATTGGAACAACCTTTTATTTAAGGACCATATGCACTGACATTTTAAATGGCTTTCTTGTGATTTTAATTTCTATCAATTGCATATTTATTGCCAAATACTTATTTTATTAATTTTCATATTCATGATTGATATAAAATCAATTGTTTAATTCTTCTTGTAAGTAGTTACTTATTACAGTAATAATTCTACATCTTTATAAGAAAAATGGTACAAAGATATTTTCATGCAAAATTAAGAATAATTGCATGCTCTAAATGTTTCATTGTTGATACATATAATAAAGAGCTTTTGATGAGTCTCTTCCCCAGTAAAACATAAAATGCAAAGATATAGTTGGGTATGTATGTCCAAATAAAGATAAGGAAAAATACACATTATCAGCTACAAACTATCAAATAAAAGATGAAAAGAACAATCCAACACATTGTACGAACTTGTCAGATGAGGTAGCCTAAGACTAGACCTGGTCCATGACAAAATATTCACGAAAAAAAATGAAATATGAAAAATATAGGAAATGATATGAATTTTTCATGAAGGTAGGTGGATTATCCTTTAATCTCAATATATGTTCATTTTCAAAAGCCAGTTTTCTGGTAAAATAAATTTGTGATATTTACAACTACACAAAACAAACTTTCTGCTTATCAAAATGAATGCATCTCAACTCCTTTTTAGCTGATTTCTTCCCACTCAATTTTAAACCTTTGTTTATTTATTTTTATTGGTTTTTCAAAACATTACAAAGCTCATGATATATCATCTTTCATACATTCGACTGAAATGGGTTATGAACTCCCAATTTTCCCCAAATACGAATTGCAGAATCACATCAGTTACACATTCACATTTTTACATAATGTCACATTAGTGACTGTTGTCCTCTGCTACCTTTATTATCCCCTACTATCCCCCCTCCCCTTTCATCCTATCTTAACTCTCTTCCTCATCTGCTTTTTCACTTCTCTCTCTTGTTCCCGCCTTTCCCCTCACAACGTCTTATATGTAATTTTGTGTAACAATGAGGGTCTCCTACCATTTCCATATGCTTTCCCTTCTCTCTCCCTTTCTCTCTCCCACTTGTCTTTGTTTAATATTAATCTTTTCCTCATGCTCTTCCTCCCTGTTCTATTCTTAGTTACCCTATTTTTATCAAAGCAGACATTTGGCATTTGTTTTTTAAGGATTGGCTAGCTTCTCTTAGCATAATCTGCTCTAATGCCATCCATTTCCCTGCAAATTCTATGATTTTGTAATTTTTTAGTGCTGCATCCATCGTGTATAGATGCCACATTTTTTTTTATCCATTCATCTATTGAATTGCATCTAGGTTGGTTACACAGTCTAGGTATTGTGAATTGTGCCACTATGATCATTGATGTGGCAGTATCCCTTTAGTACACTCTTTTAAGATCCTCAGGGAATAGTCCGAGAAGGGCGATAGCTGGTTCAAATGGTGGATCCATTCCTAGCTTTCCCAGGAATCCCCATACTGCTTTCCATGTTGGCCTCACCAATTTGCAGTCCCACCAGCGGTGTACAAGTGTCCCCTTTTCCCCACATCCTCGTAAACACTTGTTGTTGTTTGACTTCATAATGGCTGCCAATCATACTGGAGTGAGATGGTATCTTAGGGTGGGTTTGATTTGCATTTCTCTGACTGCTAGATATGGTGAGCATTTTTTCATGTACTTGTTGATTGATTGTATGTCCTCCTCGGTGAAGTGTCTTTTCAGGTCCTTGGCCCATTTGTTGATTAGGTTATTTGTTATCTTATTGATAATTTTTTTGAATTCTTTGTATATTCTGGATATTAGGGCTCTATCTGAAGTGTGAGGGGTAAAAATTTGTTCCCAGGATGTAGGCTCTCTATTTACTTCCCTTTTTGTTTCTCTTGCAGAGAAAAAAAACTTTTTTGTATAAGTAAGTCTCATTTTTTTATTCTTGTTAAGAACTCTTGGGCTATGAGCGTCCTATTAAGAAATTTGGAGCCCGACCCCACAGTATGTAGATCGTAGCCAACTTTTTCTTCTATGAAACGCAGTGTCTCTGATTTTATATCTAGATCCTTGATCCATTTTGAGTTAAATTTTGTGCATGGCGAGAGAACGGGATTCAGTTTCATTTTGTTGCATATGGATTTCCAATTTTCCCAGCACCATTTGTTGAAGATGCTATCCTTCCTCCACTGCATGCTTTTAGCCCCTTTATCAAATATAAGAAAGTTGTAATTTTGTGGATTGGTTTCTGTGTCCTCTCTTCTGTACCACTGGTCCACCTGCATTTTTCGGTACCAGTTCCATGCTGTTTTTGTTACTATTGCTTTGTAGTACAGTTTGAACTCTGGTATCGCTATACCTCCAGATTCACACTTCCTGCTTAGAGTTGCTTTTGCTATTCTGGGTCTTTTATTTTTCGATATGAATTTCATGATTGATTTATCTATTTCTACAAGAAATGCCGTTGGAATTTTGATTGGCATTGCATTAAACCTGTAGAGAACTTTGCGTAATATTGCCATTTTTATGATGTTAGTTCTGCCTATTCATGAACAGGGCACATGTTTCCATCTTCTGACATCTTCTTCTATTTCTCTCTTTAGATTTCTGTAGTTTTCATTATATAAATCTTTCACCTCTTTTCTTAGGTTGATTCCTAAGTATCTTATTTTATTTGAGGATGTTGTGAATAGAGTGGTTTTCCTCATTTCCATTTCAGAAGTTTTTTTTTTCTGTTATACAGGAATGCATTTGATTTATGCGTGTTAATTATATATCCTGCCACTTTTCTGAATTCATTTATTAACTTTAGCCATTTCTTTGTAGACATTTTTGTGTCTGTTAAATATATTATCATGTCATCTGCAAATAGTAATACTTTAAATTCTTCTTTTCCTATTTTTATGCCTTTAATTTCTTTTGCCTGTTTAATTGCTCTGGCTAGTATTTCAAGAACTAAATTGAATAGAAGTGGTGATAGAGGGCATCCCTGTCTTGTTCCAGATTTTAGAAGGAATGCCTTCAGTTTTTTCTCCATTTAGGATGATGCTAGCCTGAGGTTTAGCATATATAGCTTTTACAATGTTGAGGTAAGTTCCTGTTATCCCTAGTTTTTATAGAGTTTTGAACATAAATGGATGCAGAACTTTGTCAAATGCTTTTCTGCATCTATCGAGATGATCATATAGTTCTTGTCTTTAAGTCTATTGATGTGGTGAATGGCATTTATTGATTTTCGTATATTGAACCATCCTTGCATCACAGGGATGAATCCTCCTTGATGGTGGTGCACAATTATTTTGATATGCTTTTGTACTCGATTTGTCAGAATTTTATTGAGAATTTTTGCATCCAAGTTCATTAGAGAAATTGGTCTGTAGTATTCTTTCTTTGAAGTGTCTTTGTCTGGTTTCGGGATCAGGGTGATGTTGGCCTCATAGAATGAATTTGGAAGAGCTCCTTCTTTTTCTATTTCTTGAAAAAGCTTGAAAAATATTGATTTTAATTCTTCTTTGAAGGTTTTGTAGAAATCCGCTGTATTCCCATCCGGTCCAGGGCTTTTTTTGGGTTGGCAGTCTTTTGATTGCTTCTTCTATGTCTTCCTTTGTTATTGGCCTGTTTAAATTGTTTGTGTCTTCCTGACTCAATCTGGGCAGATCGTATGACTTAAGAAATTTATCAATATCTTCACAATATTCTATTTTATTGGAATATAGTGTTTCAAAATACTTTCTAATTATCTTCTATATTTCTGTAGTGTCTGTTGTGATATTGCCTTTTTTATCCCACATGTTAGTAATTTGAATTCTCTTTCTTCTTCTCTTCCTTAGCGTGGCTAAGGGCCTGTTGATCTTATTTATTTTTTCAAAGAACCAACTTTTAGTTTTATCAATTTTTTCAACTTTTTTTTTGTTTCAATTTCGTTGATTTCTGCTCTAAATTTAATTATTTCTTGTCTTCTACTACATTTGCTGTTGTTTTGCTCTTCCTTTTCCAGGTTTTTGTGGTGTAGTTTAAGTTCATTTATTTGTTGTTTTTTTTTTTTTTTTTTTGAGGAAAGAACTCCAAGAAATGAATTTCCCTCTTAAAACTGCTTTCATTGTGTCCCATAGATTCCGGTATGTTGTGTCTGTATTGTCATTTGTCTCTAAGAATTTTTTATATCCTTCTTTATGTCTTCTGTAACCCATTGGTCATTCAGTAGCATGTTGTTCATTTTCCATGTGATGTAGGATTTTTCCTTCCTTCTTATCTCATTGATATCCAGTTTCATTCCATTATGATCAGATATGGTGCACGGTATAATCTCCATGCCTTTATATTTACTAAGAATTGCCCTATGGCATAATATATGGTGTATCTTTGAGTAGGATCCATGTGCTGCTGAGAAGAACATGTATCCACTTGATGATGGTTGATATATTCTATATATGTCGGTTAAGTCTAGGTTATTGATTGTGCTGTTGAGTTCTATAGTTTCTTTATTCAGTTTTTGTCTAGAGGATCTCTCTAATGCTGAGAGTGGTGTGTTGAAGTCACCCATAATTATTGTGTTGTAGTCTATTTGACTCTTGAACTTGAGGAGAGTTTGTTTTATGAACGTTGCACCTCCATTGCTTGGTGCATACAAATTGATAATTGTTTTTTTCTTGTTGGTGGATGATTCCTTTTAACAGAATATAGTGTCATTCTTTATCCCTTTTGATTAACTTGCTTTTGAAGTTGATATTATTCCATATGAGTATGGCAAATGCTTCTTGCTTCCGAGGGCCATGTGAGTGTTATGATTTTTCCCAACCTTTTACCTTCAGCCTGTGTATGTCTTTTCCTATCATATGAGTCTCCTGAAGGCAGAATATTGTTGGATTTGTTTTTTTGATCCAGGTTACTAGCACATGTCTCTTGATTAGTGAATTTAGGCCATTAACATTTAAGGTTACAATTGAAATATGATTTGTACTTCCAGTCATGTTTATTTATTTATTATATTTTAGTTTGGATAGTTTTTACTTTTTTGGTTACTTTCCTCCCGCTTTACTGAGATACTTCCCACTGTTAGTTTTGGGCACTATTTTTTAACTCTTCTTCTTGTAGTATTTTGCACAAAATGCTTTGCAGTGCTGGTTTTCTGGCTGAGAATTGTTTTAGCTTTTGTTTATCGTGAAAGACTTTAATTTCATTGTCAAATCTGAAGCTTAACTTTTCTTTATATGGTATTCTTGGTTGGAATTCTTTTTTTTTTTCAGCATTTGAATTACACTGTTCCAGGATCTTCTCACTTTCAAAGAATGTGATGAAAAATCAGTTGTTAACCTAATTGGTTTACCCCTGAATGTAATCTGCCTCCTTTCTCTTATAGCTTTTAATATTCTCTCCTTGTTCTATATGTTGGCTATCTTCATAATTATATGTCTTGGAGTTGGTCTATTTTGGTTTTGAATGTTTGGGGTCCTGTAGGCTTCCAGGAATTGGCAATCCAATCCATCATTCATCTCTGGGAAGTTTTATAGAATTATTTCATTTAATATGTTGTCCATTCCTTTGGTTTGAATCTCTATGCCTTCTTCTATCCTGATGACTCTTAATTTTGTTTTTTGTTTTTTTATGACATCCCATATCTTTTGAATAAATTCCTGGTGGGATTTAAGCATCTTTTCTGTGTTTACTCAATTCTTTTCACGTTGATAAACTTTGTCTTCATTATCTGATGTTCTGACTTCTACTTGATCTAGTCTATTTGTAATATTCTCGTTTGAGTTTTTAATTTGGTTTATATTTTCCTGCATTTCTAGGATTAATGTTTAATATTTTTTTTAAGATCTCTATCTCCTGGTAATGCTCATTCTTTGCCATTTGAATTTGTTTGTTTAATTCATTTTCAAAATATACTTTTATTGCTTGGACTTGCTGCCTCATGTCTTCTCTAATATTCCTTTCCATCTGAGTTCGGTATGCCTTGAGTTCTTTCCCTATCCCTGTTTCTGATGCTTCAAGGTCCTCCTGTAGATTTAAGTTGTCCTGCATTGTTTGTACTCCTTTTTTGCCCTTGTTTTTTCATGATGTTCACGTTACTTTCCAGCTCTATTTGATTGCTGTGTTTCTGCTTTATTCTTTAGATTTGTTTTGGTGTTGTATATCTCTGTTTTCTCCCCTTTGTGTTGGTAAACTATGCCTGCAAAAGTGGATTCCCCTTGGAAGTAATTCCGAAGGCCGAGCTCCAGTGATGTCACCTCTCTGCTTTGGCCGACCCCAGGCTCCTTGCCGAGGTGTCCGAATTGGGGGGTGGGACTTGACTGTCTCTGGTTTGTTTCAGCTCTGGGTCACTGGCAGGCGGGCGGTCTCCAGCCGCCTAATTGCGCGGTTGGTCGCCAGCGGGCAGGCGGTCTCCAGCCGCCCAGTCACGCGGGCAGCAGGTGGGCTGTCGCCGTTGGGTTGGCAATCTCTAGCCACGCAGTCTCACGCTCGGTTGCCGGCGGGCGGGCATTCCTCAGCCCCCCAGTCACTCAGGCAGTTGGTGGAATGTCACGTGCAGGCCTGCGGTCTTTAGCCGCCCAGTCACAAGGGCCTGCCTTCTAGTCCTTTGGTTTCTCCTGCTTGTCCTGGTTTCTTTTTCTAGACCACATTTCCCCTGAGTGATGCCTCTCGGCAGTTCAAACTGTACTCTCTGCCTGCCGTTTGTTGGGTGTGGAGGGTGTCTTTTGGGAACCCAGACACTCTATTGTTTTGATTTTTTCCGCTTGCCCCTCCCCCAGCACTGGCTATACACGTTTCGTTATGGCCACTGATGGTAGGGGGAGTCGAAAGTCAGGTGTCTCTAGTTTTTCTTGCGTCTTTATGCAGGCTTGCTCTGATTAACCATCCCCCGGAAAGCCTAGGAGACATTTTATGCGAATTCCCCGCTGTATGAGAGATGAGCTGAGTAACACACATCTGTTTTATTGTTGCAGTCTATTGGAGAGGGGCGGTGGTTACTTCAGATCTCAAAGATGGTGGCCGCTTGTTTCCTTGGTGGAGTTTCTTTTGTGGGGGATAGAACTATACCACTTTCTTCCCTGTCTGAATTCCCAAACTCAGCCCAGGGATCAGTGGGAGCTCAGCCGGCAGGATTCCACAGAATCCGCAGCAACATTTCTCCCTGCTTCAGGTCACTTCTCGGTGGTGCCCCGCCATCTGAAACAGCAGGCCTGGCTGCATGATTCAATCAGCCCGGATCTCTGATTGCACAGTTGGCTATTGGGAACCCCGGCACTCTATTGTTTTGATTTTTTTTTTCCACTTGCCCCTCTCTCAGCGCTGGCTAGACAGGTTTTTTTTCACCACTGATGGGAGGGGGAGTTGAAAGTCAGGTGCCTCTAGTTTTCCCCTATCTTTATGCAGGCTCCCTCTGATAATCTCTCCCCCAGAAAGCCTAGGAGAGATTTGATGCAAATTCCCCGAAGTATGGGAGATGAGCTGAGTAACAGTAACAGAATAACAACATTTTATTGTTGCAATCTGTAGGGGAGTGGCTGTCGTTACTTCAGCTCACCAAGATGGTGGCCGTTGGTTTCCTTCGTGGAGTTTCTATTGTGGGGGTTACAACTGTACCACTTCCTTCCCCATCTGAAACCCTGAACTCAGCCCAGGGCTCAGTGGGGACTCTACTGGCAGAATTCCACAGAATCTGCATCAACGTTTCTCCGTGATTATTGATCGCATCTCGGTGGTGCCCTGCTGTCTGTAGCCACTGGACGGGTAGCGCGGATCAGTCAGACAGGATCTCCGGTCGCAGAGTTGGCTCATGTTTGAGACTCATTTACCGGACCTCAGTGCTAGAAATCCTTCTTCTAGGTTTCAGTGCACCCCCATTTTGCTGTAAGTTCCTAACAAGATAGTTTTTTGTCGTTCTTAGTCGTTAGTCACCTGCGCAGTGGCGCGGTACACTGGGTATGATGCTCTCCATTCGCGGCCATCTTGCAATGTCAAAATATTATGATTTGTATGCACCATTCACTGAAGTTAGTTTTCAGTATTAGGAAACAAATATGTATTTCAGGTGGATGAATATTTCTGAGAATAATCTTGTGAAAAGTTCATTATAAATCCTCATACATGAATATGAATAATTTTAGGAAGTGTATAATAAGACACATATATTTCATATTTTGAAAAATCGGGAGAGTATATATATATATATATATATATATATATATATATATATATATACACACACACACACACACACAAACACACACACCGAGACATTAAAAAGTAGCAATATATATGCCAATCGAAATTCATCATTAAATATATAACATCCACTTATCCAAAAATATACATTTTACTGAAAATGGATTTATGCATAATGTTGGTCAACTAGGAAGCTCACCCATAGGTTGAATTTTCTGTTCCAACAGAGGTTAGAAGGAGTGATCTCTTCTCACAATTTTTATCTGCCATGTCAGACACCTCAGAAGAATGTACATGTGATACCAGGTAGGATTCTATTTGTGCATATAAAAATACATGTACTTAATAGGCTACAGAAAAAGGGAGAGAGGAATTCACATATTTGTTAATTTTAAAAACACATGGAGAACTATGTCAATAAACATTAACTATATTTATAACTCCTACACAATATAATGCAAAAGGGATGTCCAACTACATACCATGCCTTCTCTGAATTGCTGGTATTTGTATTCTTTTTGGGTTACTATTCTCCATCATATAAGGATTAGTAGTCAGAGTCTAGTAGGGTATGGGTTAGTGTCAGAGATTCAGTATTTCAAATGGAAAATAAGAAAGTAAACCCAATGTGTTTGCAAATATGTGCTACCCAAAAATCTTCCCACTCACATTAAAAACAATCCCTTGATATTACCCTCACTGGAAGAAATACACAATTAGAGGATAAAAGTTAGAAAATCTGTGAATACATACCCGGAATGGAATATGCTGAGGAGTTCACAACCTTGGAGGTGGTAGATGAGTTTCCAAAAGTAAAAGACAAGGTAAACACTCCACAACATGGAGCTCTGCAGGCCTAAAGACTTCTTGAGATACTACCTCTGAGTTGGGACACTTAAAATGTATGTTGTTGTCGGTAGCTTTAGCATCCTATGTAGTGAGACCATCAAAACTGGGTCAACATCTATGTGACCTGGAGGACATGGTATCTTATTTTCCAATTAAAATGAGGCAGCAGTGCTGAATTCTCACTTTGTGGGTAAACTGTGGCAACTGGGGGATAAGTGTCTCTCCGTGTGGACTGTGAAGCCATTTGGTCATACTCTACTTTTCGTGGTGATTCTTGCTGCTGCACTGGGAGTTTGGTATTGGCTTAATGAAATACAAGGAGTTTAACTGGGACACAGTGCTGGAGGGAGTTCTGTCACGTGTGGTGGGACAGGGTCTCCAGGAGAATGCACCAACCAGGCTTATGTCCAACATAGCTTGCCCCCTTGACCATATCAACCTGATTCTGAACATTGCCCAGAAACCTATCCATATAACAAGATGCCTTTACATATAAGGGTCTGCTGGCTGCATCATGTCAGTCACAAGCCATTTGAAAGCCAATGGCCAATCCACATGAAACCACCAGAGATGGTTTATCTCACACCTACCCACCTTTGATGTAGGCCCACTACTCAGCAGGTTCCAAATTACTGGCATCTCTGTTCTACACCATTTTTGTGAAACCCAGTCAATCAAGGCACTTTCTCGTACACTCATGATCAGCAACAGGATCTCCAATGGTTTTCCAGTGCCACTTGGTAATGGGAATTTCAAAAATTTCATGGTATTTATCGAGCCCATTTTTTAAGGTTGAAGTTGGAGGCACTGAGGGTTTCATTTAATTCAGTAACCATTAAATGATGAGGAAGCCCATTTCAATGAAAGCTCTGGAAGACTCTCACAGGCAAGGCTTCCCAAAGAGTTGCCAAATGGTCACATAAAGCCAGGCATATTGAGGTCTACAATGTAAAATCCTTGCGTGTTTTGACTCTCAACAATGGGTGCTAATTCTTTCAGAAAAAAATTATGTGATAACCTGGCTGAGATTCCCTGTGCTCTGTGGAAAGCATTCCTGGGCACAGATCTCAGTTTCCAAGGGTGACTCTCATGCATGGCCTCCTAAAATCCCAACAAAACTCATGGCAAAACCTCTCTGAGATCAATTCCAGAACTCAGTCTCTAAGGGGAATCACACTAGAATTCAAGACCAGGTGGAGCCAGTCATATTTTTCAACAACCACACTAATAACCACAATTAAAACCAGAACACTTCCACATGGCCGTCATCTTCTTCCATATAGATACTCATTTTAACCTCTGGCTGGAGGTTTCCATGAGGGGCACAGCCCAAGACAGTGTCCAAAATAAGCTCCCTTGCCCCTCATTTGCTTAACGTTGGGGTGGCCTGAACACCTTCCTGTGAACCATGACTTATCAAATAGGCCTGCCGTTAATACTGCTCTGCTTCTCCAATTTGAGGACTACTGACTGTCGGGTTTAGATTCTTCATGTGAATTGGAATCATTGGAATCACCTATGGGCTAGCCTCTGAAGGGCTTTGAAGAACTCATTTGACCCAAAGGCACCCTATTCTCACTTGATAGAGGTCAGGAACCTTACAGAGGTAGGGAGAGACTTCATCCACAAAAACTGCTCTTTTGGCCATTTTGGTTTTGGATGAACACGTGGGATGTATAAGGTGCTGAGTATCTAACCACAGCCTCACACAGGGCCAAGAGGCTGTTTCAGAAACATCCATTTCAAAAGCAATTAGCAAAGAGCCACAGGTGATGCCCATTAATTTCCATTTGAAAACAGTTTTCGTCAGGCTTCACAAATTAGTGTCCTGAGGTAAAGACCTTCCTGAAATTCAGGGCAACAGAACAATAGGTAAGCAAAAGGCCCAAAGAAGGGTTTCTCCAATAAGACTTTCCTGGTCCCACTGATATCTGAGTTTTCTTAGATTCTCGCCATTCCCTTCAGCTATCCAGTACATCACCATTTCACAGAGCTTGGAGGTGGTACATATCTTGGACACAAAACCATGAGGCTATTCTGGAGAGTTTCCAGAATTCAGGAAGAAAACAGAAACTACTGAGAGCAGATGTTGCCCTTCAATAAGACAAGCTGCAGTCCATTTGTAAATTGGGCAGGATGAATGCTTGGAAGCTTTCTACTAGACAGGACACATCCATTGATGCATTCTCTTTTCTAATGTCTACAATCACGGACAGAGTGGGATACACAGACATAGAAGCACTCGCCTTTTCAAACGACTTACTGGAAACAGTCCACACCAATCCAAACAAAGAGCCTTTCCTACCTATTCTCAGAACATGAGACAAAACCACAAACCCACACACACACACTCAAAGGCACCTCCTTTGCTCAAGTAAGTCTGTGACTATCCAGAGTGTCCTCAGAATGGTGGGCCATTGTATGTTCCCCCAAAATGGCCTGTCCTGTATCAGATCTGGTCTCCTTGGCCAACACTTTGAAGTTGTTAGGAGCCATGGGTGAGCCACTACCTGCTTTCCCAGGAAAAGCTCCTCTTCAGAGCTTTCCTGTCATTTGGCCATCGTCACATCAGTAGGTACTAAGAAAGACTGACTCTGTTCTTGGTAAATCAAAACAAGTGAGACCACTGGGACTGGGACTGTGACTGGCTCTTGGTGCCTGTCTTCCAGGATCAAACGTCCAGAGAGTTCCATCACCAAGGCAGTGAGGTGAGGTCATTTCCTTCAGGAACTGAAAGAAGTCACTGACTTGGCAACCACTTTGTCCTAACAGTTACTTCTAAGGGTCCCATGAGATGGAGGCTGTCCCTACTTCCTGTCACACTTTCACAGTTAGAATGGTATACCAACCATAGGTACCTGAGAACAGCTCTCCACACAGGCCTGGTTTGGTCCATCTTCTCTACATTAAGAAGGTAGAGGCTGATTCAGACATATCCCTTCATCCTGACCAGATAGTTTGCCATGGAAGATGTCTTTTGCTCTCTCAGATCCTTCATAGCTTCCTTCATCATCTCAGGGGATCATTTCTGCATATACCTTTGATGTTCTCAGCAGGTGGAAGATCCCCTACATTCCTGTATTGTAAGACCAACTCTGTCCCTCCTCTTCTGTAAAGTTAGATTGAGGGAAAAGTGTATGTTTAGGGTTAATAACATGTTTGATTTGCGTTAGGAATCTTTCTGACGGATGAATAATGGTATTGGGAGCCTGTGATATTTACAAAAATATATAGGTAAAATATAAGTATAAAAACAGAAATCTAGGTAAGATTGGAAGCCAGAAGGGAACTGGGCCCTTGAGTGGGATACTTAGGTTTGAATTATGTTCTGCACATGTGTCTCAGATAAATTGATATACAATGGCATAGGACCTTATACCTTGGATAATTGATTGTCGAAGAGAACATCGAGTCAAAAAACTATAGTCAGTAGCATTAGGAAGATAGTCAGTAGGTTTAGAAAGAAGAGTGAGTATAGGATTTGGACCAAAAGTTCTTTAGCAATAGGGTTTCGGGTAGAGAGTGAATGTAAATGTCAGCATATGTGAAGTGTCAGTCACAATGATGAACTGGGGGAAATATGTATGAAAGCAGGTATCAATAAAGATATTACCAAATCAGGCAAAGTATGAAGTGAGTGATAGGATTATACATTTTGAACATGGTTGAGGTTGAATATATAATCTTAGGAAGAAACAAATATGTAGTCACCAATTGGATTTACATTTGAGAGCATTAGGCAACCTGGACATGGTTCTTTTTAGTAATCCACGCTCCCTTGGCATTTAGGCTTTGATACAATCATGAGTGTGACCTTCGTTTTTTGTGTCCAGAATATTCCTGTGATAAAATTTATATATAGATAAGGTGAAATGAGTATTTCTTCCACCATTTCTGGGAGCAATATTTTGAAGACGTATAAATTAGTATTGAAGGGACAAAGAAGAGTACACTGTATCTATTAATATAGAGATAATGCATTAATAGACAATACTGTGAATAAAAAGCATAACTGGTTCCAACTTTAAATAATGGATTGAATTGAATCGTGAACATATAGAGGAAATCTTATATTGATATACAATTATTCATTCCAACCAGTTATACATCTAATGTTAATATTAATGTTATGGTTCATCATGAAGAGTGTGTGAGTTTAGCTTCAAAATTGATTATGGAAATTGAAAATAATGTATTTGGAAAGAAGTCTCATGAAAAGACCAGTCAAGTAACATGGAGGAATACATGTGTTCTGAAGCAAGAAGTGTTTGAAAGTGAAACAAATTCCTATATATTTTAAACTTGTGGAAGAAATACATATCCTATGATGTGCAAAAACTGAAGAAATAGTAATGTACCAGTGTTGGATTAAAATGAAGGTCAATATAGACATCATGTCCCATAGGAATCTACTGGCATTGATGTTAAACTGGGTCAGTTACTGTAGAAATATTAGGATTTGTAAACACCATTGATTGAAATTAGTTTTCAGTACTGGGAAATAAATATGTATTTCAGGTGGATGAATATTTCTGAGAATTATCTTCTGAAAAGTTGATTATAAAATTATATACATGAACATGAATGAATTTACAGAGTGTGTATAAGTCACATACCTTTCATATTTTGAGAAATCTGGAGTGTATATATATATATATATATATATATATTTTAAATAAACACAAATATACATTAAAAAGTATCAATATATATGCTAATCGTAATTCATCATGTAATATACATCATTCAAAGATGCAAAATATTTATCATACTGAACATGGATTTATGTATAATATTGTTCTACTGGGAAGCTTACACATAGTTTTAATTTTCAGTTCCCACAGCGTTTAGGAGGACTGATCTCTTCTCACAATTTGTATCTGCCAATTCAGCCAACTCATGAAAATGTACGTGTGATACCAGGTAGGATTCTGTATGTGCATATAAAAATACATGTGCTGAGTAGGCTACAGAGAAAGGGAGACAGGAATTCACATATCTGTGAACTTTATAAACACATGGAGGTCTATTTCAATTAAAAATTGAGTAGATTTATAACACCTACCCTTAATCATGCAAAAGGGAAGTCCAACTGTACAGCATGCCTCCTCTGAACTGCTTGTATTTTTATTCTATTTGGGTATTATTCTTCATCATATTAGGATTAGTAGTCAGAGTATAGTAGGGTATGAGTTACTGTCAGGGATTCAGTATTTCGAATGGAAAATTGGAAATGGATCAATGTGTATGCAAATTAGTGTTACACAAAAATTTTCCCACTCTCATTTAGAACAATAACTTGACATTACCTTCACCCCAAGTAAGACACAATTAGAGAAAAAGAGTTAGAAAATCTTTGAATTCATACCTGAAATGAAAACTGCTCCGGATTTCAAAACCTTGGAGATGGTAGAGGAGTTTCCAAAAGTAAGGGACAATGTAAAAACTCCACAAACATGAAGATTTGCCAGCCTAAAGACGTCTGGAGAAACTGCCTCTAAGATGGACAGTTGAAATATATGTAGTTTTCAGGAACTTTAGCTTTTTTTCTAGTAAGACCATCAAACGTCTTTATGCATCTCTGTGACCTGGAGGACATGGTTTATAATTTTCCAATGAACATCAAGCAGTAGTGCTGAATTCTCTCTTTGTAGGTGAACTATGGCCACTGGGGGCTATGTGTCTCCCCATGTGGACTGTGAAGCCATTTCATCATCCTCCACTTTTTATAGTGTCTCCTGCTGCACTGAGAGTTTTGTATTTGCTTCATGAAATACAAGGAGTTAAACTTGACCACAGTCCTGGAGGGAGTTCTGTCACATATGGTGGGTCAGGGACTGCAGGAGAATGCACCAACAGGACTTGTATACCACATAGGTTGCCTCCGTGACCATAGCAAGCTGATTCTGAACATTGCCCTTAAACCTCTCCATATAACATGATGCGTTTACATACAATGTTCTGCTGGCTGCACCATGTCAGTCACAAGCCATTTGGAAGACAATGGCAGATCCACATGACCCCACCACAGATGTTTTATCACACACTTAATCACCTCTGCTCTAGGCCCACTATTCTGCAGTCTCCAAATTACTGGCATCTCTGTTCTACACCATATTCATGAAAGCCTGTTAATCAAGGCACTGTCTGGTACACTCATGATCAGCAACAGGACATCCAAAGGTTCTTCAGTGCCACCTGGTCATTGGAATTTTAAAAATTTCATGGTATTTATCTAGCCAATTTTCAAGGATGAAGTTGGAGGCACTGTTTATTTCAATTCATTCAGGAATCATTCAATGTTGAGGAAGATCATTTCAATGAAAGCTCTGGAGAACTCTCACAGGCATGGCTTCCCAAAGAGTGGCCAAAAGGTCACATGAAGCCACGCCCATTGAGGTCTAAAATTGAGGTCCATGTGTTTTTTGACTATCAAATATGGCTGCCAAGTCTTTCAGAATTAAATCATGTGATATCCTGTCTGAGATTCCCAGTGCTCTGTGGAAAGCCACCGTGGGCATAGATCTCAGTTTCCAAGGGCGACTCTCATGCGTGGCCTCTTAAAATCCCCACACAATTTATGGCATTTCTTCTTTGATATGTGTTCCAGAACTCAGGCTCTAAGGGGAATGACACCAGAGTTCAAGCCCAGGTGGATCCAGTCATCTCTTCCAACTGCCACAAGAATGACCACAATTAAAACCAAAAGACACCCACATGGCCCTCATCTTCTTAAATATAGACATTCATCTTAACCTCTGGCTGGAGGTTACCATGCAGGATGCATCCCAAGAGAGTGTCCAAAATAATGTCGCTTGCCCCTCATTTGCCTAAAGTGAGGGTGACATGGACACCCTTCCTGTGAACCAAGAGTGATCAAATAGGCCTACCATTAATACTGCTCTCCTTCTCCAATTTGAGGCCTACTGACTCTCAGGTATAGATTCTTTATGTGATATGGAATCTTGAGAAAACACAAGCACCTCTGCAGGGATTTGAAGAACTCATTTGACCTAAAGGACTCCTATTCACACTTGATGGAGGTAAAGAACCTAACAGAGGAAGGCAAGAGACTCATCCACAATGAGTGATTTTTTGCCATTTTGGTTTTGATTGCACAAATGGAATCTATCTTTAGATCTACCATGTGCTGAGAATCTAAGCCACAACCTCACACAGGCCCAAAAGGCTGATTCGGACACGTCCCTTTTCAAAGCAATTAAGCAAAGAGCCACATGTTATGCCCATTTATTTCCATTTGAAAACAGTTTTCTTCAGGCTTCACAAAGGGGTGGCCTGAGGCAAAGACCTTCTTGACATTCAGGGCAACATAACCATAAGTATGCAAATGAACCAAAACAGGGTTTCTCCACTGAGAGTTTACTGGTCACACAGATATTTGAGTTTTCTAAGATGTTCCCATTCCCTACAGCTATCAAGAACATGGCCATGTCACAGAGCTTGGAGGTGGTACATATCTTGGACTCAAAACCATGGGCCTATTCTTGAGGTTTGCGGGAATTCAGGAAGAAAACAGGAACTTAGAAAGTTAGTAGGTGTTTCCCATGCATAAGGCGAGCCACAGTCCATTCCTAAATCGGGCAGGAAGAATGCTGGGAAGCATTCTACTAGACAGGACACATCCTTGATGCATTCTCTTTTCTAATGTCTACAACCACGGACAGAGTGGGAAACACAGACATAGAAGCACTCGCCTTGTCTAACGACTTACTAGAAACAGTTCACTCCAATCCAAACAAACTGCCTTTCCTACCTATTCTCAGAACATGAGACAAAACCACAAACTCACACCCACACCAACAAAGGCACCTCCTTAACTCAAGTAGGTCTGTGAATATCCAGAGTGTCCTCTGACTGGTGGACCATACTATGTTCCCCTGAAATGGCCTGACCTGTGTCAGATCTGGTCTCCTTGGCTAACTCTGTGAAGGTGTCAGGAGCCAGAGGTGAGCCACTACCTGCTTTCTCAGAAACGGCTCCTCTTTAAAGCTTTCCTGGCATTTGGCCATCCTCACATCAGTAGTTACCAAGAAAGACTGACTCTGTCTTTGGTAAATCCAAACAAGTGTGACCACTGGGACTGGGACTGGGACTGGCTATGGGTGACTGGCTTCATGAATCCCAAGTTCAGAGATTTTAATCACCAAGGAAGTGAGGTGAGATCACTTCCTTCAGGAACTGAATGAGGTTACTGCCTTGGCAACCACTTTGTCCTACCAGTGGCTTCCAAGTGTCACATGAGAAGGAGGCTGCCCCTACTTCCTGTTACACTTTCACAAGATAGAACGGTATATCAATCATAGGCGCCCTGGGACAGCTACCCACACAGGCTGGGTTTGGTCCATTTTCTCTACATTAAGAAGAGAGAGGCTGATTCAGTCAGAACCCTTCATCCTGACCAGGTTGTTTGCCATTGAAGATGACTTTTGCTCTCTCAGGTCTTTTATAGCTGCCTTCATGTTCTTCAGAGATCATTTATGCATGTACCTTTGAGGTTTTCATCAGGTGAAAGATCTCATACAACTCTATCCCTGCTCTTCTGTAAAGTTAGATTGATGGAACAGTGAATGGTTAAGGTTAACAACATGTTTGATTTGGGTTAGAAATCATTCTGCTGGATGAATGATGGTATTTGGAACCTAAAATATTTAAAAGAATATAGAGGTGAAATATAATTATGAAAACAGAAATCTAGTTTAGATTCGAAGCCCAGAATGGCATTGGGACCTTGACTGGGATAATTAGCATTGAATTATGTTATGCACAGATGTCTAAGATGAATCTATAATCAATGGCATAGGATCTTCTACCTTGGATGATTGAATGTACAAGAGAACATCGAGTCAAACAGGGATAGTCGGTAGGATTAGGAAGATAGTCGGTAGGTATAGGAAGAAGAGTGAGTATAGTATTTGAAACAAAAGTTCTTTAGCAATAGGGTTTTGGTTAGAGAGTGAATATTTGTCAGCACATGTGAAGAGTCAATCACAATGATGAACTTGGGAAATATGTAGGAAAGCAGATATCAATAGAGACATTACAAATCAGGCAAACTATAAAGTGATAGGATTAGACTTTTTCAAAGGGTTCAGGTTGAATATATAATCTTAGGAAGAAACACATATGTAGTCACGAATAGGATTCACATTTGAGAGAATTAGGCAATGTGGACATGGATGTTTTTAGTAATCCATGCTCACTTTCCATTTAGGCTTTGGTACAATAATAAGTGTGACCTTTGCATTTGGTGTCCAGAATATTACTGTAATAAAATGTATATGTAGATCAGGTGGCATGCGTATTTCTTCCACCATTTCCGGGAGCAATATTGTGAAGACGAGTAAATTAGTATTGGGGGTACAAAGAGGTGTATGCTGTGTCTATGAATATAGAGATTATGCATACATAGATCATACTGGGAAAAAAATATAACTGGTTCCAATTAAATAATGGATTGAATTGATATCTGAAAATATATAGGAAATCTTATATTGATATACAATCATTCATTCCAAAGAGTTATACATCTAATGGTAATCTTAGAGTTATGGTTTATAATGAAGGGTGTGTGAGTTTTGTTTCAAAAGTGATTACAGAAATAGAAAATAATGTGTTTGGAAAGAAGTCTCATGAGAAGACCAGTCAAGAAACATGGAGGAATACATGTGTTCTGAAGCAGAAGGTGATTGAAAGTGAACCAAATGCCTATAAACTTCCTAACTTGTGGAATTAATATATATCCTATTATGTGCATAAACTGAAGAAATAGTAATGTAACAGTGTTGAATAAAAATGAACTTCAAAATACACATCATGTTCCATAGGAATCTACTTGCATTGATGTAAACCTAGGTCAGTTACTGTAGAATGGAAAATTGCAAAATAAATCCAATCTGGAATGGGAAATTCTCAGGAGTTCACAACCTTGGATATGGTGGAGGAGTTTCTCAAAGTAAGGGACATTGTAAACACAACACAAACATGGAGCTCTGCTGGCCTAAAGACTTCTTGAGAAACTGGCTAAGAGGTTGGGCACTTAAATTTATATTGTTGTCTGGAGCTATAGCTTCTTTTGTAGTGAGACCATCAAAGCTGGATGTGCATCTATGTGACCTGGAGGACATGGTATCTTATTTTATAATGAACATATGGCAGCAGTACTGAATTCCCTCTTTGTAGGTAAACTGTGGCCACTGGGGGCTAAGTGTCTCCCCATGTGGACTGTGAAGCCATTTGTTCATTCTCCATTTTCGTGGTGTTTCTTGCTGCTGCACTGGGAGTTTGGTATTTGCTTAACTAAATACAAGGAGTTCAACGGGGACAAGTGCTGGTGGCTACCCCTACTTCATGTGACACTTTCACAAGTTAGAATGGTATATCAACCATAGGCACCCGGGAACAGCTCTCCACACAGGCCTTGTTTGGTCCTTCATATCTGCCTACATCTTCTCCAGGGGTCATATCTGCATGGACCTTTGAGGTTCTCAGCAGGTGGAAGATCCCCTATATTCCTGTATTGTAAGACCAACTCTGTCCCGCTCTTCTGTAAAGTTAGATTGAGGGAACAGTGTATGGTTAGCATTAATAACTTGTTCAATTTGGGTTAGGAATTATTCTGAGGGATGAATAATGATATTGGGAATCTGCTATATTTATAAGAACATAGAGGTGAAATATATGTATGAAAACAGAAATCTAGGTAAGACCAGAAGGGAATTGGGCCCTTGATTGGGATACTTAGCATTGAATTACCTTCAGCAGAGATTTCTTGGATAAATCAATATACAATGGCATAAGACTTTGTACCTTGGATGATTGAATTTAGAAGGGAACATCAACTCCAAAAGGGATAGTCGGTAAGATTAGAAAGACAGTCGGTAGTTTTCGGAAGAAGTGTGAGAATAGAATTTGGAAAAAAAAAATTCTTTAGCAACAGGGTTTCGATTAGAGAGTGAATGCCAATGTCAGCACATGTGAAGAGTCATTCACAATGATGAATTAGGGAAAAAATGTAGGAAAGCAAATATCAAGGAAGACAATAGGAAATTAGGCAAAGTACAAAGTGATTGTTAGGATTAGACATTTTCAACAGGATTGAGTTTGAATATATAATCTTAGGAAGAAACAAATATGTAGTCACCAAAGAATGACATTTGAGAGCATTAGGCAACCTGGACATGGATGTTTTTAGTAATCCATGTTCACTTTCCATTTAGGCTTTGTAAAATCATAAGTGTGACCTTTGCAGTTTTGTCAAGAATATTACTGTGATAAAATGTATATGTAGATCAGGTGACATGAGTATTTCTTCCACCATTTCCGGGAGCAATATTGAGAAGACGTATAAATTAGTATTGGGGGTACAAAGAGGTGTACGCTGTGTCTGTGAATATAGAGATAATGCATGAATAGACCATACTGTGAATAAATAATATAACTGGTTCCACTTTAAATAATTCATTTAATTGATATCTGAAAATATACAGGAAATCTAATATTGATATAAAATCATTCATTCCAACCAGTTATACATCTAATGGTAATATTAGGTTATGGTTTATCATGAAGGGTGTGTCTGATTTTCTTCAAAAGGATTATGGAAATCGAAAATAATGTGTTTGGAAAGAAGTCTCAAAAAATCCAGTCAAGAAACCTGGAGGAATACATGTGTTCTAAAGCAGGAAGGGATTTAAATTGAACCAAATGCCTCTAAATTTGTGAACTTGTGGATGAAATATATATGCTATGATGGGCTAAACGTGAAGAAATAGTAATGTAGCAGTGTTGAATAGAAATGAAGTTCAAAATAGACATCATGTCCCATAGGAATCTACTTGCATTGATGTTAAACTGGGTCAGTTAATGTGGAAATGTTAGGATTTGTATGAACCATTAACTGAAGTCAGATTTCAGTAATGGGAAACAAATATGTATTCAAGGTGGATGAATATTTCTGAGAATAATCTTCTGAAAAGTTGATTATAAATCCACATACATGAACATGAATGAATTTAGGGAGTTTATATAATACACATATATTTCATATTTTAAAAAACTTGGAGAGTCACACACACACACACACACACACACAGACACATGAACAGACATTAAAAGTAGCAATATATATGCCAATCACATTTCATCATGAAATATATATAATCCACATATCAAAAAATATTCATTTTGCTTAACATGGATTCATGTATAATGTTGTTCTACTAGGAAGCTGACATAGGTTGAGTTTTCAGTTTCAACAGCGTTTAGGAGGAATGACCTCTACTCACAATTTTAATCTTCCAAGTCAGTAGCCTCAAAAGAAATTATGTGTGATACCAGGTAGGATTCTATATGTGCGTATAAAAACACATGTGCTGAATAGGCTACAGAGAAAAGGAAACAGGAAGTCACATATTCGTTACCTTTAAAAACACATGTAGAACTATTTCAATTAAAAGTTGACAATTTTTATAATACCTACCCTTTATCATGCAAAAGGCAAGACCTAGTATACACCATGCCTCCTCTGAACTGCTTGTATTTCTATTCTCTTTGGGTTATTTTTCTTCACCATATTAGGATTAATCGTCAAAGTCTAGTAGGGTATGGGATAATGTCAGAGATTCAGTATTTTGGATGGAAAATAGGAAAATGAATCCAATGTGTACGCAAACATATGCTACACAAAAATCTTCCAACTCTCATCAAGAACAATGCCTTGTCATTACCTTCGACCCTAGTAAAACACAATTAGAGGAGAAGAGTTAGAAAATCTGTGAATTCATATGTGGAATAAAATATACTCAGTAGTTCAAAAAATTGGAGGTGGTAAAGGAGTTTCCAAAAGTAAGGGAAAGTTTAAACAGTCCACACACATGGAGCTCTGCTGGCCTAAAGACTTCTTGAGAAAGTCCCTCTGAGGTTGGGCACTTGAAATATATTTTGTTGTATGGAGCTTTAGCTTCCTTTGTAGTGAGACCATCAAAGATGGGTCTGCATCTATGTGACCTGGAGGACATGGTTTCTTATTTTCCAATGAACATGAGACCACAGTGCTGAATTCTCTCTTCCTAAGTAAACTGTGGACACTGGAACCTAAGTGTCTCCCCGTGTGAACTGTGAAGCCATTTGGTCATCCTCCACTTTTCGTGGTGTTTCTTGCTGCTGCACTGGGAGTTTGGTATTTGCATCACGAAATACAAGGAGTTCAACTGGGACACAGTGCTGGAGGAAGTTCTGTCACGTGTGTATGGTCAGGTTCTGCAGGAGAATGCACCATCCAATATTCTATCTCTCATAGTTTGCCCCCGTGTCCATAGCAACCTGATTCTGAACATTTACCTGAAACCAAACCATATAACAATTTGCCTTTACATATAAGGGTCTGCTGGCTGCACCTTGTGAGTCACAAGCCATTCTATATAAATGCCACATTTTTTAATCCATTCATCTAATGAAGGGAATCTAGGTTGGTTCCACAGTCTTGCAATTGTGAATTGTGCTGCTATGAACATCGATTTATCAGTATCTCTGTAGCATGCTCTTTTTAGTTCTTTAGGGAATAGACCGAGAAGGGGAATAGGTCAAATGGTGGTTCCATTCCCAGCTTTCCAAGAAATCTCCATACTGCTTTCCAAATTGGCTGCACCAATTTGCAGTCCTACCAGCATTGTACAGGTGTGCCCTTTTCCCCACATCCTCGACAGCACATGATGGCGTTTGACTTCATAATGGCTGCCGATCTTACTGCAGTGAGATGGTATCTTAGGGTGGGTTTGTTTTGCTTTTCTCTGACTGCTAGAGATGGTGAGCATTTTTTCATGTACTTATTGATTGATTGTATGTCCTCCTCTGAGAAGTGTCTGTTCAGGTCTTGGCCCATTTGTTGATTGGGTTATTCATTTTCTTATTGTTTAATTTTTTTGAGTTCTTTGTATACTCTGGATATTAGGGCTCTATCTGAAGTGTGAGGAGTAAAGATTTGTTCCAAGGATGTAGGCTCCCTATTTACCTCTCTTATTGTTTCTTTTGCTGAAAAAAATGTATTTAGTTTGAGTAAGTCCCATTTGTTGATTCTAGGGATTAACTCTGGTGCTATGGGTGTCCTATTGAGAAATTTGGAGCCCGACACCACAGTATGTAGATGGTGGCAAAAGTTTTCTTCCACCAGATGCAGTGTCTCTGATTTGATATCAACCTCCTAGATCTATTTTGAGTTAACTCTTGTGCATGGTGAGAGGAGGGGATTCAGTTTCATTTTGTTACATATGGAATTCCAGTTTTCCCAGCACTATTTGTTGAAGATGCTATCCTTCCTCCATTGCATGCTTTTAGTTCCTTTATCAAATATAAGATAGCTGTAGTTTTGTGGATTGGTTTCTGTGTCCTCTATTCTGTATCACTGGTCCACCCGCCTGTTTTGTCACCAGTACCATGCTATTTTTGTTACTATTGATCTGTAGTATAGTTTGAGGTCTGGTATCGGTATACTGCCTGATTCACACTTCCTGCTTAGAGCTGTTTTTGCTATTCTGGGTCTTTTATTTTTCCATATGAATTTCATAATTGTTTTATCTATTTCTACAAGAAATGACCTTGAGATTTTGATTGGCATTGCATTAAACCTATAGAGAACTTTTGGTAATATCGTCATTTTGATGATGTTAGTTATGCTTATCCATGAACAGGGTATATTTTTCCATCTTCTAAGATTTTCTTCTATTTCTCTCTTTAGGGTTCTGTAATTTTCATTGTATATGTCTTTCACCTCTTTTGTTAGGTTGATTCCCAAGTATTTTATTTATTTTTTTGATGATATTGTGAATGGAGTGATTGTCCTCATTTCCATTTCAGAGGATTTGTCGCTGATATACAAAAATGCCTTTGATTTATGCGTGGTGATTTAATATCCTGCCACTTTGCTGAATTCATTTATTACCTCTAATAGTTTCTTTGTAGACCCTTTTGGGTCTGCTAGGTATAGAATCATGTCTTTTGCAAATAGCGATAATTGGAGTTCTTCTTTTCCTAATTTAATGCCTTTAATTTCTTTAGTCTTTCTAATTGCTCTGGCCAGTGTTTCGATAACTATGTTGAACAGAAGGGGTGAGAGAGGGCATCATTGTCTTGCTCCAGATTTTAGGGGGAATGCCTTCAATTGTTCTCCATTTAGAATGATGCTAGCCTGAGGCTTAGCAAAGATTGCTTTTACAATATTGAGGTATGATTCTGTTATCCCTAGTTTTTCTAGAGTTTTGAACGTAAAGTGATGCTGTACCTTGTCAAATGCTTTTTCTGCATCTCTCGAGATGATCATATGGTTCTTATTTTTAAGTCTATTGATGTGATGAATAACATTTATTGATTTCCGTATATTGTACCAGCCTTGCATCCCAGGAATGAATCCTACTTGATTATGGTGCACATTTTTTTATATATATGTTTTTGTGTCTGATTCGCCAGAATTTTTTTGAGGATTTTTGCATTTTTCCTGAAATACCTTGAAAAGCATTGGTTTTTGTTCTTCTTTAAAGGTTTTGTATAATTCTGCTCTATACCCATCCGGTCCTGGGCTTTTCTTAGTTGGTAGTATTTTGATGGTTTCTTCTATTTCCTCAATTGATATTGGAATGTTTAAGTTGTCTATATCCTCCTGACTCAATCTGGGCACATCATATGACTTAAGAAATTTATCAATGCCTTCACTATATTCTATTTTATTGGAGTATATTAATTCAAAATAATTTCTGATTTTCTTCTGTATTTCTGAAGTGTCTCTTGTTATATTTCCTTTTTCATTTCATATGCTAGTAATTTGAGTTCTCTTTCTTCTTCTCTTTGTTAGCATGGCTAAGGGTCTGTCGATTATATTTATTTTTTCAAAAAACCAATGTATTGTTTTGTCAATTTTTTTAATTGTTTCTTTTGTTTCGATTTCATTAATTTCTTCTCTGATTTTAATTATTTGTTGCCTTCTACTTCTTTTGCTGTTGTTTGCTCTTGTTTGTCTAAGATTTTGAGATGAAGTATGAGATCATTTATTTGTTGGTTTTTTCTTTTTCTAAGGAATGAACTCAAGCAATGAATTTTCCTCTTGGAACTGCTTTCAATGTGTCCCATAGATTCCGATATATTGTGTCTGTGTTTTCATTTATCTCTAAGAATTTTTTAATTTCTTCCTTGATGTCTTCTATAACCCATTGATCATTCAGAAACCTATTGTTCATTCTCCAAGTGATGAATGATTTTTCCTTCCTTTTTTTATCTTTGATTTTTAATTTCATTCCATTATGATCAGATAAAATGCATGGTATTATCTCTACTCCTTTTTATTGTCTAAGAATTGCCCTGTGACATAATATATGATGTATTTTTGAGAAGGATCCATGTTCTGCTGAGAAAAAAGTGTAACTTCTTGATGATGGGTTGTATATTGTATATATGTCAATTAAGTCTAGGTTATTAATTGTGTTATTGAGTTCTATAGTTTCCTTATTCAACTTTTGTTTGGAAGATCTGTCCAGTGGTGAGAGAGGTGTGTTCATGTCTCCCATGATTACTGTATTGTGGTCTATTAGACTCTTGAAATTAAGAAGAGTTTGTTTGATGAACAAAGCTGCACCATTGTTTGTGGCATATATATTTATGATTGTTATGTCTTGTTGGCGTATGGTTCCCTTGAGTAGTATGTAGTGTCCTTCTTTATCCCTTTTGATTAACTTTGGCTTGAAATCTATTTTATTTGATATGAGTATGGACACTCCTGCTTGTTTCCGAAGTTCATAAGAGTGATATGATTTTTCCAAGTATCACCCTCAGTCTATGTATGTCTTTTCCTATAAAATGTGTCTCCTGTAGGCAGCATTTTGTTGGTTCTTGTTTTGTGATCCATTCTACGAGCCTGTGTCTCTTAATTGGTGAGTTTAAGCCATTAAGATTTTTGGTTATTATTGAGATATGGGTTGTTCTTCCAGCCATATTTGTTTATTTATGTTACTAAACATAGTTTGTTTTCCTCTTTGATTATTTTCCCCCCTTTAATGTCCTACCTCCCACTGTTGGTTTTCATTGGTATTTTCCATTTCCACTTCCTGTAATGTTTTGCCGAGGATGTTTTGAAGAGATGGTTTTCTAGCTGCAAATTCTTTTCACTTTTGTTTATCGTGGAAGGTTTTAATTTCATCTTCCATCTGAAGCTTAATTTCGCTGGATACATGATAATTGGTTGGAACCCATTTTCTTTCAGTGTTTGAAATATGTTATTAAAGGATCTTCTAGCTTTCAGAGTCTGTGTTGAAAGATCAGCTGTTATCCTGGTTGGTTTACCACTAACTATAATCTGCTTCCTTTCTCTTGTAGCTTTTAAAATTCTCTCCTTATTCTGTATGTAGGGTATCTTCATTACAATGTGTCTAGGTGTGGATCTCTTATGATTTTGCACATTCGGCGTCCTGTAGACTTTTAGGATTTGGGATTTTGTCTCATTCTTCAAGTCTAGGAATTTTTCTCCTATTATTTCATTGAATAGATTGCTCACTCCTTTGGTTTGGACCTCTATACTTTCCTGTATCCCAATGACTCTTATGTTTATTCTCTTTATGTTATCCCATATTTCTTGCAGTTTTGCTCATGGTTTCTTAACAGTCTTGCTGAGCTGTATATGTTCTTTTTGAGTTGAAATACTTTGTCTTCATTGTCTGAGGTTCTATCTTCTAAGTATTCTGCTCTGATGGTAGTATTCTCAATTGAGTTTTTAAGATGGTTCATTACTTCCTGCATTTCTAAGATTTCAGTTCGTTTGTTTTTTATAACCTCTATCTCCCTGTATAGTTGATCTTTGCTAATTGGATTTTTTTATGTAATTCATTGTCGAAGTGATCTTTCATTGACTGATTTTTGCTGTCTAATGTCTTCCTTGAGATTCCAGATCACCTGAAGCATGTATATCCTGAATTCTTTATCTGACATTCCATATGCTGCATCTATTACCTCTTCTAAAGTTGAGTTGACCTGCATTGCTTGTGGTCCTTTCTTTCCTTGTCTTTTCATACAGCTTGCGTTTCTTTCTGCTTGGTGAAACTGTTGTGTTTTTGTAATTTTCCCCCTGTATATTTATATTTCTCTTGTATTGTGGAAAAGTCTCCATTGCAGGTGCGGTTGGCGGCTGTGCTGCTCCTCCAATTGGGGTGATCTGTCTACCATGCTGACCGGCCGCTAGGCCTGTTCTGCCGGTCGGTCGTACGTCTGCCTACCTTGCAGGCATGGGTGTCGGCTCTGCTCTGCCCCTACTCCAATTGGGGTGACGTGACTACGACGCCGGTGGGTCGCTGGGCCTGTTCCAGGCACAGGTGGCAGCTCTGCTCTGCACCTCTGGCTTGATGACAAAATGAGAGAGACTCAGATGTTTGTGACTCACTTTCTTTACCAGGAGACCAACTATTTCTCTCGCCGCTGGTATCGATGAAGTTATCTCCTCCACCGCTTTGTGATCACATCAGATGTCTGCCATGTTGGTATCCCATGTAAATGGCAGCATTTCATTCCCTTTGTCGGGTGACCAAAGCAACGGGTGAGTCCTGACCGGCCCTCACAAGCCCCGTCTCAATCCTGTTGCCACTGTCTATGAAGGCTCAGTTGGCATTTACCTCTACAGTATTCAGCAGGACCCAGACCAAGAAACAGTTTCCGCAGGTTCTTTAGACCTGGGCCAGAGCAGTTCCGGGACCCAGAATTCAGCCGCTCCGGGCTCGGTGTATGTTGTGATAGGAGAACGATCCAAGAAGCAATTTTCATGGGTTCTTTAGCACTGACCCTGAGTAATTTGTCTGCAAGATGAAGGCGAATGGCAGCCTGAAATTACCTATTCTGTATCTGAATGAGCTGTGATCAGTCGAAAACAGGGATGGTGACATCAGCTCTCCAAGATGGTGACCGCTATCTTCCTCTGTGGTCTCACCGGTGTGGAAAACCGAATTGGACCGCTTCCTTCCCCCATTTCAAACCCAGAATTCAGCACTGAGCACAGTGATTGCCCAGATGGCAGGAGCCCGCATAATCCACAGACTGTATCTTTGAGTTGCTTTCTCGTCGTTTCCCAGCGCACATTGCAGACACTAGCCGTGGGGCGATTTGCTAAATAAGCAGCGTGACCCTCCGTGAGGACAAATTGCTGGTGTTTGAGTCCCCGTAGCTGGTCCTTGTGCAATGGAAATCCTTCCTGTAGGTTTTGGAGCACACCAATTTTCCTGGAAATTTCTAATAAGATAGATTTTAGCCGTTCTAACTCGTCCTTCTCCTGCAAAGTGACGCGGTACAGGTGGGTAATGAACTCCCAGCGCTGCCATAATATGATCCCCTGAAGTTAGTTTTCAGTACTAGGAAACAAACATGTATTTCAGGTGGAAAAATATTTCTGAGAATAATCTTCTCAAACGTTGATTATAAATCCAAATACATGAATATGAATGAATTTAGTTAGTGTATAATAAGACACATATATTTTATATTTTGAATAATCAGCAGAGTGAATACACACACACACACACACACACACACACACACACACACACACCTAAATACAGACATTACAAAGTAGCATTATGTATGGCAATCGAAATTCACCATGAAATATATATCATCCACAGATCCAAAAATATTGATTTTACTAAATATGGATTTATGTTGTTCAACTAGGAAGCTCACCCATAGGTTGAATTTTCCGTTCCAACAGCATTTAGAAGAAGTGTTTTCTTCTAACAATTTGTATTTGCAAAAAGTCAGTTACCTCACAAATATGTACGTGTGATACCATGTAGTATTCTATATGTGCATATAAAAATGCATGTGCTGAATCGGCTACAGAGAAAGGGAGACAGGAATTCACATATTTGTTAACTTTAAAAACACATAGAGAACTATTTTAACTACAAATTGACAAGATTTATAACACCAACCCTTTATCATGCAAAAGGAAAGTACAACTATACACCATGCCTCCTCTGAACTGGTTGTATTTCTATTCTGTGTGGGTTATTTTACTCCATCATATTAGGATTAGTAGTCAGAGTCTAGTAGGTTCTGGGCTAGTGCCAGGGATTCAGTATTTCAAATTGAAAATAGGAAAATAAATTCAATATTTATGCAAATATGTGATACAAAAAAATGTTCCCACTCTCATCCAGAACAATGCCTTGACATCATCTTCGCTTAAAGTAAGACACAATTAGAGGACATGATTTACAAAAATCTGTGAATACATATCTGGAATGGAATATGCTCAGGAGTTCATATACTTGGAGGTGGTATAGGAGTTTCCAAAAGTAAGGGACAGGGTAAACACTCCACAAACATGGAGCTCTGCTGGCCTAAAGACTTTTGAGAAACTGCCTCTGAGTTTGGGCACTTGAAATATATGTTGCTGTCAGGAGATTTAGCTTCCGTTCTAGTTAGACCATCATAACTGGGTATGCATCTATGTGACCTGGAGGACATTGTTTCTTATTTCCCAATGAACATGAGGCAGCAGTGCTGAATTTTTTCTTTGTAGGTAAATTGTAGCCACTGCGCGCTAAGTGTCTCCTCGTCTTTATTGTAAAGCCATTTTTTCATCCTCCACTTTTTGTGGTGTTTCTTGCTGCTGCACTGGGAGTTTGGTATCTGTTTCTTGAAATACAAGGAGTTCCACTGGGACAAAGTGCTGGAGGGAATTCTGTCACATGTGGTGGGTCAGGGTCTGCAGGAGAATGCACCAAGCAAGCTTCTTTCCCACAGAGCTTGCCCCATTGACCATAGCAACCTGATTCTGAATATTGTCCTGAAACCTCTCCATATAACAAGATGCTTTTACATACAAGGGTCTGCTGGATGCAAAATGTCAGTCACAAGCCATTTGGAAGCCAATGGCAGATAAACATGGCCTCACCACAGATGTTATTTCAGACACCTCCCCACCACTGCTCTAGGCCAACTACTCAGCAGGCTCCAAATTACTGGCATCTCTGTTCTACAGCATTTTCGTGAAACCAAGTCAATCAAGGCACTGTCTGGTATACTCATAATCAGCAACAGGAATCCAAAGTTTCTCCAGTGCCACTTGGTCAAGGGAATTTCAAAAATTTGGTGGTATTTATCTAGCTATTATTTAAGGATGAAGTTGGAGGCACTGTGGGTTTCCAATCATTCAGGAACCATTAAATGGCGAGGAAACTCATTTGAACGAAAGAAATGGAGAACTATCACAGGAAAAGCTTCCCAAAGTGTGGCCAAAAGGTCACATGAAGCCAGGCTCATTGAGGTCTACAATGTGAGCTCCATGTGTGTTATGACTCTCAACTATGGCTGCCAAGTCTTTAACAATAAAATCGTGTGATATCCTGGCTGAGATTACTTATGCTCTGTGGAAAGCCACCCTGGGCCTAGATCTCATTTTCCAAGGGTGAATCTCATGTGTGGCCTCCTAAAATCTCAACACAATTCATGGCAATACTTCTCTGAGGACAGTTCCACAACTCAGTCTCTAAGGGGAATCACACCAGAGTTCAAGCCCAGGTGGAACCAGACATCTCTTCCAACCGCCACACAAATGACCACAATTAAAAACAAAAGACTCCCACATGGAACTCATCTTCTTCCATAGAGACACTAATAATAACCTCTGGCTTGAGGTTTTCATGAGGGGCACAGACCAACACAGTGTTCAAAATAAGCACCCTCGCACCTCATTTGTCACAAGTCAGGGTTGCCTGGACACCCTTCCTTTGAACACGGAATGATCATAGAGCCCTGCCTTTAATACTGCTCCACAATTCCAATTTGAGGCTTACTGACTGTGGGATTTAGATTCTTTATGTGAACTGGAGTCATGAGTAATCACAAGCACCAGTGGGCTAGACTCTGCAAGGCTTTGAAGTACTCATTTGATGCAAAGGATCCCTATTCTCACTTGATGGAGATCAGGAACCTTACAGAGGAAGGCGAGAGACGTAGTCCACAATAAATGCTTTTTGGACATTTTGGATTTGGGTGCACACATGGGATCTTTCTTTAGGTCCATTAGGTGCTGAGTATCTAAGCCACAGCCTCACTCAGGGCCAAGTGGCCAATTCAGACACATCCCTTTCCAAACAATTAAGCAAAGAGCCCCAGGTGATGCCCATTCATTTCCATTTGAAAACTGTTTTCTTCAGGCTTCACAAAGGCGTGGCCTAATCAAAGACCTTCCTGTTATTCAGTGCAACAGAAGAATAGGTATGCAAAAGGCCCAAAGCAGGGTTTCTCCACAGAGACTTTACTGGTCACATTGATATCTGAGTTTTCTGAGATGCTCCAATTCCCTTCAGCTATCCTGTACATGGCCATGTCCCAGAGCTTGGAGGTGGTACATATCTTGGACACATAACCATGAGCCTATTATGGTTAGTGGCCAGAATTCAGGCAGAAAACAGGAACTTAGGAAGACAGTAGGTGTTGCCCATCCAGAAGGCAAGCCAAGTCCATCTATAAATTGGGAAGGATGAATGCTGGGAAGCTTTCTACTAGACAGAACACATCCATTGATTCATGCTCTTTCTAATGTCTTCATCCACGAACACAGTGGGATACCCAGACATAGAAACACACTCCTTGTCAAACGACTTTCTAGAAACCATCCACCCCAAAATGAACATACTGCCTTTCCTACCTATTCTCAGAAACTGAGACAAGACCACAAACTTACACCCAACCCACAAAGGCACCTCCTTCCCCCAAGTAGGTCTGTGACTATCCGGAGTGTCCTCTTACTGGTGGGCCATACTATGTTCCCAGAAATGGCCTGTCCTGTCTCAGATATGGTCTCCTTGGCCAACTCTGTGAGGTTATTAGGAGCCAGCGGTGAGCCATTACATGGAGATGACTTTTTCTCTCTCAGGTCCTTCATAGCTGCATACATCTTCTCCAGGGATCATTTCTGTATGGACCTTTGAGGATCTTAGCATGTGGAAGATCTGCTACATTCCTATATTGAAAGACCAACTCTGTCTCTAATCTTCTGTAAAGTTAGATTGAGGGAACAGTGTATGGTTAGGATTAATAACATGTTCGATATGAGTTAGGAATCATTCTGCAGGAATGATTGGGAAGCTGCAATATTTACAAGAAAATATAGGTGAAATATTAGTATGAAAACAGAAATGTAGGTAAGATTTGAAGCCCAGAAGGGCATTGGGCCCTTGATTGGGATACTTAGATTTGAATTATTTTCTGCAGAGATGTCTCAGATAAATTCAGTACAATGGCATAGGACCTTGTACGTTGGATGATGGAATGTTGAAGAGAACTTCTAGTCAAAAAGGGATAGTTGAAATTATTAGAAAGATATTCAGTTTCAGAAAGAAGAGTGAGTATAGGTTTTGGACAAAAGTTCTCCAGCAATAGGGTTTCGGATAGAGAGTGAATTTAAATGTGAGCACATGTGAAGAGTCAGTCACAATGATGAACTGGGGAAAATATGTCGGTAAGCAGATATCAATAGAGACATTAAGAAATCAGGAAAAGTATAAAGTGAGTGATAGGATTAGATATTTTCAACAGGGTTGAGTTTGAATATATAATCTAAGGAAGAAAAAAATATGTTGTCACAAATAGGATTTACATTTGAGAACATTAGGCAACATGTACATGGATGTTTTTAGTAATCCATGCTCACTTTCAATTTAGGCTTTGGTACAATCATATGTTTGACCTTTGCATTTTGGGTCCCGAATATTACTGTGATAAAATGTATATGTAGATTGGGTGACATAAGTATTTCTTATACCATTTCTGAGAGCAATATTTTGAAGATGTATAAATTATTATTGGCGGTACAAAGATTTGTACTCTGTGTCTATGAATATAGAATTAATGCATGAATTGACAATACTGTGAATAAATAATATAACTGTTTCCACTTTAAATAATGGATTGAATTGATATGTGAAAATATACACAAAAACTTATATTGATATACAATCATTCATTCCAACCAGTTACACATCTAATTGTATAATTGCGTTATGTTTTATTATAAAGATTGTGTGAGATTTGCTTCAAAAGTGATTATGGAAATCGAAAATAATGTGTTTGGAAAGAAGTCTCATTAAAAGACCAGTCAAGAAACCTGGAGGAATACATGTGTTCTGAAGCAGTAAGTGATTGAAAGAGAAACAAATGCCTATAAATTTGTGAATTTGTGGATGAAATATATATCCTATGATGTGCATGAACTGAAGAAATATTAACGAACCAATGTTGAATAAAAATGAACATCAAAATACACACCATGTCCCATAGGAATCTAATTGCATTGATGTTAAACTGGGTCAATTACTGTAGAAATATTAGTATTTGTATGCACATTCACTGAAGTTAGTTTTAAGTACTAGAAAACAAATATGTAGTTCAGGTAAATGAATACTTCTGAGAATAATCTTGTGAAATTTTTATTATAAATCCACATACATGAACATGAATGAATTTCGGTAGTGTATATAAGACACATATATTTCATGTTTTGAAAAATCTTTAGTGTGTATATATATATATATATATATATATATATATATATATATATATATATATAAACACACACCCAAAACACACACAGAGATATTAAAAAGTACCAATATATAAGCCAATCAATATTCATCATGAAATATATAACATCCACAGATGCAAAATAATTTATTTTACTGAGCATGGATTTATGTACAATGTTGTTCTCCTAGGAAGCTCACACATAGGTTGAATTTTCAGTTCCAACTGCTTTTAGGAGGAGTGATCTTTCCTCACAATTTGTATCTCCAAGTCAGCCAAGTCACAAAAATGTACGTGTGATACCAGGTATGATTCTATATGTGCATATAAAAATACATGTGCTGAATAGGCTACAGAGAAAGGGCATATAAAAATACATGTGCTGAATAGGCTACAGAGAAAGGGAGACAGGAATTCACGTATTTGTTAACTACAAAAACCCATGGTGAACTATTTTAATTAAAAATTGACTAGATTTATAACACCTACACTTTATCATGCAAAAGGCAAATCCAACTATACACCATGCCTCCTCTGAACTGTTTGTATTTCACTTCTGTTTGCATTATTTCTCTCCACCATATTAGGGTTAGTAGTCAGAGTCTAGTAGGGTATGGGTTAGTGTCAGGGATTCAGTACTTTGAATGTAAAATAGGAAAATGAATCAAATGTGTATGCAAATATGTGCTACACAAAATCTTCCTACTCTCATTCACAACAATACCTTGACACTATCTTTGCCCCAAGTAAGACAAAATAAAAGAAGAAGATTTAGAAAATCTGTGAATACATATCAGGAATGGAACATGGTTACGAGTTCACAATATTGGATGTGGTAGAGGAGTTTCCAAAAGTAAGGGACAGGGTAAATACTGCACAAATATGGAGATCTGCCAGCCTAAAGACTTCTGGAGAACCTGCCTCTGAGGTTGGCCACTTGAAGTATATGTTGTAGTCAGGACCTATGGCTTCCTTTCTAGTGAGACCACCAAAGCTGGGTCTCCATCTATGTGACCTGCAGAACATGGTTTCTTATTTTCCAAAGAACGTGAGGCAGCAAGGCTAAATTCTCTCTTTGTAAGTAAACTCTTGCCACTGAAGGCTAAGTGTGGCCCCGTGTGGACTGTGAAGCCATTTGGTCATCCTCCACTTTTCATGGTGTCCTTGCTGCTGCACTGGGAGTTTGGTATTGGCTTCAGGAAATACAAGGAATTCAACTGGGTCACAGTGCTGGAGGGAGATCTGTCACGTGTTGTGCGTCAGGGTCTGCAGGAGAATGCACCAACAAGGCTTCTATCCCACATAGCTTGCCCCCTTGACCATATCAACCTGATTCTGAACATTGCCCTGAAACCTCTCCATTCAACAAGATGCCTTTACATACAAGGGTCTGCTGGCTGCACCATGTCAGTTACAAGCCTTTTGGCAGATCCACATGACCCCACCACAGAAGTTTTATCACAGACCTGCAAAACACTGCTCTAGGCCCACTACTCAGCAGACTTTAACTTATTTGCATCATTGTTCTACACCATTTTCATGAAACCCAGTCAATCAAGGCACTGTCTGGTACACTCATGATGAGCAACAGGAAATCCAAAGTGTATCCAGTGTCACCTGGTGATGGGAATTTCAAATTTTTATGATGTTTATCTAGCCATTTTTCAAGGATGAGGTTGGAGGCACTGTGGGATTTAATTCATTCTGGAAACATTAAAAGGTGAGAAAGCCCATTTCAATGAAAGATCTGGAGAACTCTCACAGGCAAGACTTCCCAAAGAGTGGCCAAAAGATCAAATGAAGCCAGGCCCATTGAGGTCTACAATGTGATGTCCATGTGTGTTTTTACTCTCAACTATGGCTGTCAAGTCTTTCAGAATAAAATCATGTGATATTCTGGCTCAGATTCCCAGTGCTCTGTGGGAAGCCCCCCGGGCCTAGATCTCAGTTTCCAAAGGCCACTACCATGTGTGGCCTCCAAAAATCCCAACACAATTCATGGCAATACATCTCTGCAGTCATTTCCAGAACTCAGTCTCTAAGAAGACTCACACCAGAGTTCAAGCCAAGGTGGACCCAGTCATCTCTTCCATCAGCCAAACAAATGACCACAATTAAAACCAAAACACTCCCACATGGCTCTCAACTACTTCCACATAGACACTCATCGTAACCTCTGGCTGGAAGTTTCCATGAGGGGTGCAGCTGAAGACAGTATCCAAAATATGCTCCCTACCCTCATTTGTCTAATGTCAGGGTGGCTTGACAACCTATCTGTGAACAAGGAGTGATCAATTAGGCCTGCCATTAATACTGCTCTGCTTCTCCAATTTGAGCCTTATGTCTGTGGGGTTTAGATTCTTTATGTGAATTGGAGTTATGAGAAAATCCAAGCACCTATGGGCTTGCCTCTGCAGGGCTTTGAAAAACTTTTTGAACCAAAGATACCTATTCTCACTTGATGGAAGTCAGGAACCTTACAGAGGAAGGCGAGAGACTTCATCCACAAGACTGCTCTTTTTCCATTTTGGTTTTGGATGCACACATGAGATCTTTCCTTAGATTCATCAGGTGGTGAGAATCTAAGTCACAGCCTCACACAGGGCCAAGAGGCTGATTCAGACACATCCCTTTCCATGGCAATTAAGCAAAGAGCCACAGGTGATGCTCATTATTTTCCATTAGAAAACTGTTTTCTTCAGGTTTCACAAAGGGGTGGACTGAGGCAAAGACCTTCCAGACATTCAGGGCAACGGAACAATAGGTAAACAAAAGGCCCAAATCAGTGTTTCTCCACTGACACTTTACTGGTCACACTGATATCTGAGTTTTCTGAGTTCCTCTCCATTCCCTTCAGCTATCCAGTACAAGGCCATGTTATAGAGTTTGGAGGTGGTACATATCTTTTACACAAAACCATGAGCCTATTCTTGAGAGTGGCCAGAATTCAGGAAGAAAACAGGAACTTAGGAAGATAGCAGGTGTTGCCCATTCATAAGGAAAGCCGTAGTCCATTCATAAATTTGGCAGGATGAATGCTGAGAAGCTTTCTACTAGACAGAACAATTCCATTGATGCATTCTCTTTTCTAATGTCTATAACCACAGACACAGTGGAATACACAAACCCACAACCACACCCACAAAGGCAACTCTTTCCTCCAAGTTGGTCTGTGACTATCCAGAGTGTCCTCTGACTGGTGGGCCATACTATGTTCCCCAAAATTGCTTGTCCTGTCTCAAATCTGCTTTCCTTTGCTAACTCTGTGAAGTAGTCAGGAGTCAGCGGTGAGCCAATACCTGCTTTATCAGGAAAGAATTATCTTCAGAGCTTCCCTGCCATTTGGCCATCCTCACATCTGTAGGTAAGTGCCGCAGCCCGCCTGGCTGGGCAAAATAACCGGGGGGGTGACGAACAACTTGGGTAGACTGATGCAGCAGGAGTGGAAGCCGATTATTGTTGAATAAGAGCGGTATTTATACATTTTACACAGCCTATCTAATTAGCATGAAATAGATACAGCAGTCAAACAATAAGGAATCTCCACACTTAATGGCTCGCTTTTGTTACTTCACAAACCACTCCCTCTGGCATTTTGCCAGGCGCCATCCAGACTTTTTTCACAGACTCTAACATTTCTCTTGCAAAATAACAGGTGCCAATCTGACTTGTTTACAGACCTTAACAGGTAAGAAGAAAGACTGACTCTGTCTTTGGTAAATTCAAACAAGTGAGACCACTGGGACTGGGATTGGTAATGTCTCTGGGTGCCTGGCTTCCTGGATCCCAAGTTCAGAGACTTTCATCATCAAGGAAGTGAGGTGTGGTCACTTCTTTCAGGAACTGAATGAGGTAACTGCCTTGGCAACCACTTTATCCTAACAGTTGCTTCCAAGGGTCCCATGAGATGGAGGCTGCCCCTACTTCCTGTGACACTTTCATATGTTAGAATGGTATATCAACCATACGCACCTGGGAAGAGCTTTCCACACAGGCCTGGTTTGGTCTACTCTACATTAAGAAGAGTGAGGCTGATTCAGACACATTCCTTTATCCTACCAGGTTCTTTGCCATGGAGATGTCTTTTGCTCTCTCAGGTCCTTCATAGCTGCCTACATCTTCTCCAGAGATCATTTCTGCATGTACCTTTGATGTTCTCAGCAGGTGGAAGATCCCATACATTCCTGTATTGTAAGACCAACACTGTCGCTGCTCCTCAGTAAAGTTAGATTGAGGGAACAGTGTATGATTAGTGTTATTAACATGTTCCATATGGGTTAGGAACCATTCTGCTGGATGAATAATGGTATTGGGAACCTGTGATATTTATAAGAATATAGAGGTGAAATATATGTATGAAAACAGAAATATAAGTAAGATTTGAAGCCCAGAACTTCATTTGTCCCTTGATTGGGATACTTAGCCTTGAATTACATTCTGCACAGATGTTTCAGATAAATCGATATACAATGGCATAGGACCTTTCACCTTGGATGATTGAATGTAGAAGAGAACATCCAGTCAAAAAGTGATAGTCTGTAGGATTAGGAAGATAGTCGGTAGGTTTAGGAAGAAGAATGAGTGTAGGATTTGGAACAAAAGTTCTTTAGAAGTAGGGTATCGCTAAGAGAGTGAATGTAAATATCAGCACATGTGATGAGGAAGTCACAATGATTAACTGGGGAAAATATGTAGGAAAGCAGATATCAATAGAGACATTACAAAATCAGGCAAAGTATAAAGTGAGTGACAGGATTAGACATTTTCAACATGTTTGAGTTTGAATATATAATCTTTGGAAGAAACAAATATGTAGTCACCAATAGGATTTTCATTTGAGAGCATTAGGCAACCTGGACATGGATGTTTTTAGTAATCCATGTTCACTTTCCATTTAGGTTTTCTACAATCATAAGTGTGACCTTTGCTTTTTGTGTCCAGAATATTACTGTGATAAAATGTATATGGAGATCAGGTGACATGGGTATTTCTTCCACCATTTCTGGGAGCTATATTTTGAGGACGTATAAATTAGTATTGGGGGTACAAAGAGGTGTACCTGTGTCTATGAATATAGAGATAATTCGTGAATAGACTGTACTGTGAATAAATAATATAACTGGTTCCACTTTAAATAATGGATTGAATTGATATCTGAAACTAAGTAAGAAATCTTATATCGATATACAACCATTCATTCCAACCAGTTATACATCTAATGGTAATATTAGTGTTATGGTTTATTGTGACAGGTTTGTGCGTTTTGCTTCAAATGTGATAATGGAAATCGAAAATAATGTTTTTGGGAAGAAGTCTCATGAAAAGAGCAGTTATGAAACATGGAGGAATACATGTGTTCTCAAGCAGGAAGTGATTGAAAGTGAAACAAATGCCTATAAATTTGAGAAATTTTGATGAAACATATATGCTATGATGTGCATAAACTGAAGATAGTAATGTACCAGTGTTGAATAAAAATGTACGTCAAAATACACATCATGTCTCATAGAGTCTACTTGCATTGATGTTCAACTGGGTCAGTTACTGTAGAAATATTAGGATTTGGGGGGGAATTAATAATACAATTTATTTTAGCACTAGCATGCCACAGAATGTAGAGGAAAGATCAATGGATTTTTAGTTATAGCACTAATAATCTAACATTTAGTGACTATTTTGGATAGTCTAGAAATTACATAAGGCTATGTAACATATTTTTTTTATTTAACATTCATCAAAGCTTGGAATTTTCGTAATATTTCTTCTTTTTTCTTTTTTTATTTTTTCAGTTGTTGATTGACCTTCATTTTGTTTATTTGTATGTGGTGCTGAGAATAGAACCATGTGCCTCACACATGCTAGAAAAGCATGTTACCTCTGAGCCACAAACCCAGCCCCTCCACTTCTATCTTAACATCATACACTCATGTCCCTCTTCTTTACTCACTTTCTTCCTCATTTTCCCCCTTCTCTCCCTTCCTTTTTGGTTTCCCCTCCATATCTATTTTTCTCTCATGTCATTACAAACAGTAGTATGCTATGAAATTTAAATTTAAGACTGTTTTTTATAGTCATTCTTTTTCTTGAGAAAATTTAAAAATTATAATCACCTGATAGATATATTACAATACATTTATTATACATATGTATCTATATTCATGCATATGCATTACATATATTATATATATATATATATATATATATATATATATATATATATATTTAAAAGTACTTTGATTTTCCTGTTAGAAATGATATAGACCAAGTCTTTCTTAATTCTCAATTCTTCCATAATTAACATCTTACAGTGAAAATCAAATAAACATATTTAAGTAAACAGGTATCATTCTTATTTATCAATACTGATAATTTAAAGTTTTATATCACATTAAGCTGTAATGTGGCATATTAACTCTTATGAATTAGAGAAATTTTATTTGAACAACCTATTATTTAAGGACAATATGCACTGACATTTTAAATGGCTTTCTTGTGATTTCAATTTCTATCAATTGTGTATTAATTGCCAAATACTTATTTTAGTACTTTTCATGTTCATAATTGATATAAAGTCAATTGTTTAATTCTTCTTGTAAGTAGTTACTTATTACAGTAGGGACATTATTAATAATACTACATCTTTATAAGAAAAATGGTACAAATTTATTTTCATGCAAAATTAAGGATAATTGTATGCTCTAGATGTTTGATTGTTGATACATATAACAAAGAGCTTTTGATGAGTCTCTTCCCCAGTAAAACATAAAATGCAAAGATATAGTTAGGTTTGTATGTCCAAATAAAGATAAGAAAAAATACACATTATCAGCTAGAAACTATTAAATAAAAGATGAAAAGAACAATCCAACACATTGTACGAACTTGTCAGATGAGGTAGTATTCTGGAAGAATAGCCTAAGACTAGACCTTGTCCATGACAAAATATTCACGAAAAAAATGAAATATGAAAAGTGTAGAAAATGCTATGAATTTTTCATGAAGTTAGGTGAATTATCCTTTAATCTCAATTTATGTGCATTTTCTGGTAAAATAAATTTGTGATATTCACAAAACAAAGTTTCTGTATAGCAAAATGAATACATCTGAACCCATTTTTAGCTGATTTCTTCCCACTAAATTTTAAACCTTTATTTATTTATTTATTTTTATTGGTTGTTCAAAACATTACAAAGCTCAAGATATATCATCTTTCATACATTTGACTCAATTGGGTTATGACATCCCATTTTTTCCCCAAATACGAATTGTAGAATCACATCGGTTACACATTCACACTTTTACATAATGGCATATTAGTGACTGTTGTATTCTGCTACCTTTCCTATCCCCTACTATCCACCCTCTCCTCCCCTCCCATCTTCCCTCTCTACCTCATCTACTATTGTTCAATTCTCTCCATTGTTTCCCCCCCACTTCCCCTCACAACATTTTATATGCGATTTTGTGTAACATTGAGGGTCTCCTACAATTTTCATAAGCTTTCCCTTCTCTCTCCCTTTCTCTCCCCCCATTCGTCTTTGTTTAATGTTAATCTTTTCCTCATGCTCTTCCTCCCTGTTCTGTTCTTATTTGCTCTCTTTATAACAGAGAAGACATTTGGCATTTGTTTTTTAAGGATTGGTTAGCTTCGCTTAGCATAATATGCTCTAATGCCATCCATTTCCCTGCAAATTCTATGATTTTGTCATTTTTTTGTGCTGTGTAATACTCCATTGTGTATAGATGCAACATTTTTTTTATCTATTAATCTATTGAAGGGCATCTAAGTTGGTTCCACAGTCTAGCTATTGTGAATTGTGCTGCTATGATCATTGATGTGGCAGTATCCCTATAGTACGCTCTTTTAAGATCCTCAGAGAACATTCCAAGAAGGGTGATAGCTGGGTCAAATGGTGGATCCATTTCCAGCTTTTCCAGGAATATCCATACTTCTTTCAAAATTGGCCTCACCAATTTGCAGTCCCACCAGCAGTGTACAAGTGTATCCTTTTCCCCAAATCCTCGCCCACACTTATTGTTGTTTAACTTCATAATGGCTGCTGATCTTCCTGGAGTCAGATGGTATCTTAGGGTGGTTTTGATTTGCATTTCTCAGACTGCTAGAGATGGTGAGCATTTTTTCATGTACTTGTTCATTGATTGTATGTCCTCCTCTGTGAAGTGTCTGTTTAGGTCCTTGGCCCATTTGTTGATTGGGTTATTTGTTATCTTATTGTTTAATATTTTGAGTTCTTTGTATATTTTGGATATTAGGGCTCTATCTGAAGTGTGAGGGGTAAAAATTTGTTCCCAGGATGTAGGCTCTCTATTTACCTCTCTTATTGTTTCTCTTCTTGAGAAAAAACTTTTTAGTTTAAGTAAGTCCCATTTGTTTATTCTTGTTATTAACTCTTGGGCTATTGATGTCTTATTAAAGAATTTGGAGCCCGACCCCACAGTATATAGATCATAGCCAACTTTTTCTTCTATGAGACGCAGTGTCTCTGATTTGATATCTAGCTCCTTGATCTATTTTGAGTTAACTTTTGTGCATGGTGAGAGAACGGGATTCAGTTTCATTTTGTTGCACATGGATTTCTAATTTTCCCTGCACCATTTGTTGAAGATGCTATCCTTCATCCATTGCATGTTTATAGCCACTTTATCAAATATAAGAAAGTTGTAATTTTGTGGATTGGTTTCTCTGTCCTCTATTCTATACCATTGGTCCACCTGCCTGTTTTGGTACCAGTACCACACTGTTTTTGTTACTCTTGCTTTGTAGTAAAGTTTGAACTCTAGTATCTCTATACCTCCCGATTCACACTTCCTGCTTAGAATTCCTTTTGCTATTCTGTGTCTTTTGTTTTTCCATATGAATTTCATGATTGCTTTATCATTTCTACAAGAAATGCCGTTGGGATTTTGATTGGCATTGCTTTAAACCTGTAGAGAACTTTGGGTAATTTCGCCATTTTGATGAATTTAGTTCTGCCTATCCATGAACAGGGTACATTTTTCCATCTTCTAAGATCTTTTTCTATCTCTCTCATTAGGGTTCTGTGGTTTTCACCTCTTTTGTTAGGTTGATTTCCAAGTATCTTATTTTCTTTGAGGATATTTTGAATGGAGTGGTTTTCCTCATTTCCATTTCAGAAGTTTTGTTGCTGATATACAGGAATGCCTTTGATTTATGCGTGTTGGTTTTATATCCTTCATTTATTAACTCTAGCAGTTTCTTTGTAGACCCTTTTGGGTCTGTTAAATATATTACCATGTCATCCACAAATAGCGATAATTCAAGTTCTTCTTTTCCTATTTTTATGCCTTTTATTTCTTTTGTCTGTCTAATTGCTCTGGCTAGTATTTCAAGAACTAAATTGAATAGAAGTGGTGACAAAGGGCATCCCTGTCTTGTTCCAGATTTCAGAGGGAATGCCTTCAGTTTTCTCCATTTAGGATGATCCTAGCCTGAGGTTTAGCATATATAGCTTTTACAATGTTGAGGTAAGTTCCTGTTATCCCTAGTTTTTCTAGTGTTTCGAACATAAAGGGATGCTGAACTTTGTTGAATGTTTTACTACATCTATCGAGATGATCATATGGTTCTTGTCCATAAGTCTATTGATGTGGTGAATAGCATTTATTGATTTCCGTATATTGAACCAGCCTTGCATTCCAGGGATGAATCCTACTTGATCATGGTGCACAACTATTTTGATATGTTTTTGTATTCAATTCACACGGATTTTATTGAGAATTTTTGCATCCAACTTCATTAGAGATATTGGTCTGTAGTTTTCTTTTTTGAAGTGTCTTTGTCTGGTTTTGGGATCAGGGTGATTTTGGACTCCGAGAATGAATTTGGAAGAGCTCCTTATTATTCCATTTCTTGATATAGCTTGAATAGTATTGGTATTAATTCTTCTTCGAAGGTTTTGTTGAACTCCGCTGTATACCCATCAGGTACAGGGCTTTTTTTGATTGGTAGTCTTTTGATGGCTTCTTCCATTTCTATCTTTGTTTTTGGTCTGTTAAAATTGTGTGTGTCTTCTTGACTGAATATGGGCAGATCGTATGACTTAAGAAATTTATCGATATTATAACTATCTTCTATTTTATTGGAATATAGGATTTCAAAATACTTTCTAATTATCTTCTGTATTTGTGTACTGTCTGTTGTGATATTGCCTTTTTCATTCCGTATGTTAGTAATTTGAGTTCCCTCTCTTCTTCTCTTCCTTAGCATGGCTAAGGGCCTGTAAATCTTATTTATTTTTTCAAAGAATCAACTTTTAGTTTTATCAATTTTTTCAATGTTTTTTTTTTGTTTCAGTTTCGTTGATTTCTGCTCTAATTTTAATTATTTCTTGTCTTCTACTACATTTGCTGTTGTTTTGCTCTTCCTTTTTTAGATTTTTGATGTGTACTGTGAGTTTATTTATTTGTTGTTTTATTCTTTTTTTTGAGGAAAGAACTCCAAGAAATGAATTTCCCTCTTAAAACTGCCTTCTTTGTGTCCCATAGATTCCAGTATGTTGTGTCTGTATTGTCATTTGATTCTAAGAATTTTTTTATCTCCTCCTTTATGTCTTCTGTAACCCATTGATCATTCAGTAGAATATTGTTCATTTTACATGTGATGTAGGATTTTTCCTTCCTTCTATTCTCATTGATTTCCAGTTTCATTCCATTATGATCAGATATGGTGCATGGTATTATTTCCACGCCTTTATATTTACTAAGAGTTGCCCAATGGCATAATATATGGTCTAACTTGGAGTAGGATCCATGTGCTGCTGAGAATAAAGTGTATCCACTTGATGATGGTTGATATATTCTATATATGTCGGTTAATTCAAGGTTATTGATTGTGCTGTTGAATTCTATAGTTTCTTTATTCAGTTTTTTATAGAGGATCTGTCTAATGGCGAGAGCGGTGTGTTGAAGTCACCCATAATTATTGTGTTGTAGTCTATTTGACTCTTGAACTTGAGGCGAGTTTGTTTTATGAGCGTTGCAGCTCAATTGTTTGGTGCATACCAATTGATAATTGTTATGTCTTGTTGGTGGATGGTTCCTTTTAACAATATATAGTGTCCTACTTTATCCCTTTTGATTAACGTAGGTTTGAAGTTGATTTTATATGATATGAGTATGGCCACTCCTGCTTGCTTCTGAGGGCCATGTGAGTGGTATGATTTTTCCCAACCTTTCACTTTCAGCCTGTGTATGTCTTTACCTATCAAAAGAGTCTCCTGAAGGCAGCATATTGTTGGATTTATTTTTTTGATCCAGGTTACTAGCCTATGTCTCTTGATTGGTGAGTTTAGATTTTTAACATTTAAGGTTACAATTGAAATATGATTTATACTTCCAGTCATGTTTATTTATTTATTTATTTTAATTTGGGTAGTTTTTACTTTTTGGTTATTTTCTTACCCCTTTACTGAGATACCTCCTGCTGTTAGTTTTGGGCACTATTTTTCAATTCCTCTTCTTGTAGTATTTTGCTCAAAATGCTTTGCAGTGCTGGTGTTCTGTCTGCGAATTCTTTTAGCTTTTGTTTATCAAGAAAGACTTAATTTCATTGTCAAATCTGAAGCTTAATTTTGTTGGATACAGTATTCTTGGTTGGAATCCATTATTTTTCAGTGTTTGAAATACATTGTTCAAAGATCTTCTCGCTTTCAAAGTCTGTGATGAAAAATCAATTGTTAACCTAATTGGTTTACCCCTGAATGTTATCTGCCTACTTTCTCTCGTAGCTTTTAATATTCTCTCCTTGTTCTGTATGTTGGCTATCTTCATAATTATATGTCTTGGAGTTTGTCAATTATGGTTTTGAATGTTTGAGGTCCTGTAGTCTTCCAGGATATGGCAATCCATTCCATCTTTCATCTCTGGGATGTTTTCTAGAATTATTTCATTTAATATGTTGTCCATTCATTTGGTTTGAATCTCTATGCCTTCTTCTATCCCGATGACTCCCAATTTTGGTTTTTTTATGACATCCCATATCTCTTGAATAGTTGCTCATGGGATTTAAGCATGTTTTCTGTGTTGACTATATTCTTTTCAAGTTGACAAACTTTGTCTTCATTATCTGATGTTCTGACTTCTACTTGATCTAGCTATTTGAAATATTCTTGTTTGAGTTTTTAATTTGGTTTATAGTTTCCTGCATTTCTAGAATTACTGTATGATTTTTTAAAAGATCTCTATCTCCTGGTAAACCTTGTTCTTTTCCATTTGAATTTGGTTGTTTAATTCATTTTCAAAATATACTTTTATTTCTTGGACTTGCTGCCTCATGTCTTCTCTATTATTCCTTTCCATCTGAGTTAGGTATGACTTAAGTTTTTTCCCTATCCCTGTTTCTGATGCTTCTAGGTTCTCCTGTAGTATTAAGTTGTCCTTCATTGTTTCTACACCTTTTTTCCCCTTGTTTTTTCATGATGTTCACGTTATTTTCTGGCTCTATTTGATTGCTGTGTTTCTGCTCTCTTCTATAGATTTGTTATGGGTTTATATATCTCTGTTTTCTCTCCTTTGTGTTGCTAGACTATGCCTGCTTAAGTGGATTTCGCTGTTAAGGAATTCTGACAGCCGAGCTCCAGTGATGTCACCTCTCTGCTGTGGTGGGCCCCAGGCTCCTTGCCGGAGTGTCCGAATTGGGGGGGTGGACTGGATTGTCTCTTGTTGGTTTCAGCTCCCGGTCGCTGCCATGCCGGCAGTCTCCAGCCACCCAGTAGCGCGGGCAGCGGATGGGCTGTCGCCGGCGGGTGGGTGATCTCTAGCCACACAGTTGCGCGTTCGGTCGTCGGCAGGCGAGCGTTCTCCAGCCGTCAAGACATGCCGTCAGCAGGTGGGCTGGCGCCGGCAGGAAGGTGGTTTCCAGTTGCCCAGTCACACTGGCAGCGGTCTGGCGTTCTCCAGCCACCCAGTCAGGAGGGCCTGGCCTCTAGTCCCCTGGTTTATCCTGCTAGTCCTGATTTCTCCTGCTAGACCAGATTTCTCCTGAGTGATGCTTCTCGGCAGCTCAAACTGTTCTCCGGGTCTGCCTTTTGTTGGGTGGGGAGGGTGTCTATTGTGAACCCTGGAACTCTATTGTTTTAATATTTTCCGCTTTCCCCTCGCCCCGCACTGGCCAGACAAGTTTCATTTTTGCCGCTGATGGGAAGGGGAGATGAAGGTCAGGTGCCTCTAGTTTTCCCCCAGTCTTTATGCAGACTTGCTCTGATTATCCCTCCCCCAAAAGCCTAGGAGAGATTTTATGCGAATTTTCCTCTGTATGTGAGATGAGCTGAGAAACACACACCTGTTTTATTGTTGCAATCTGTCTGGGAGTGGTGGTGGTTACTTCAGCTCTCCAAGATGGTGGCTGCTGGTTTCCTTTGTGGAGTTTCCACTTTGGGGGATAGAAATGTACTGCTAACTTTCCCGTCTGAAATCCCAAATTCAGCTGGGGGCTCAGTGGATGCTCAGCCAGCAGGATTCCACAGAATCTGCAGCAACGTTTCTCCCTGCTTGCTGGTCGCTTCTCGGTGGTGCCTCACCATTTGTAGACACGGGGCAGGTCACGCGGATCAATCAGAATGGATCTCCGGTTGCACAAGTGGCTTGTGTTTGAGACTCAATTACCGGACCTCGGTGGTGGAAATCATTCTTCTAGATTTCGGTAAACACCCATTTTCCTGTAAGATCCTAACAAGATAGTTTTTCATCGTTCTAACTCGTTATTCACCTGCGCAGTGGCAGGGTACACTGGGTGTGATACACTGTCTTCACAGTCATCTTGCAATGCTGAAATATTAGGATATGGATGCACCATTTACTGAAAACTGTTTCAGTACTAGGAAAAAATATGTATTTCAGGTGGATGAATATTTCTGAGAATAATATTTTAAAAAGTGGATTATAAATCCACATACATGAATATGAATGAATTTAGGGAGTGCATAATAAGACACAAATATTTCATATTTTGAAAAATCCGGAGAGTATATATATATATATATATATATATATATATATATACACACACACACACACACAGACATTAAAAACTAGCAATATATATGTCAATTGAAATTCATCATGAAATACATATCATCCACAGACCCAAAAATATTCATATACTTAACATGGATTTATGTATAATGTTCTTCAACTAGGAGGCTTACCCATAGGTTGAATTTTCAGTTCCAACAGCATTTAGGAGGAGTGATCTCTTCTCAAAATTTGTATTTGCCAAGTCAGTCACCTCACAAAAATGTACGTGTGATACCAGGTACGATTCTATATGTGCATATAAAATTACATGTGCTGAATAGGCTACAGAGAAAGGGAGACAGGAATTTACATATTTGTTAACTTTCAAAACACACGGAGAACTATTTCAACAAAAAATTGACTAGATTTATAACTTCTAACCTATATAATGCAAAAGGCAATTCCAACTATACACCATGCCTCCTCTGAACTGCTTGTATTTCTATTCTGTTTGAGTTTTTATTCTCTATCATATTACGATTAGTAGTCAGAGTCTAGTAGGGTAGGGGTTAGAGTCAGGGATTCAGTATTTCGAATGGAAAATTGGAAAATGAATCCAATGTGTATGCAAATATGTGCTACACAAAATCTTCCCACTCCTCCAGAACAATGGCTTGACATTATCTTTGCCCCAAGTAAGACATAATTAGAGGAGAAGAGTTAGAAAATCAGTGAATACTTATCTGGAATGGAATATGCTAAGGAGTTCACTACCTTTTAGGTGGTAGAGGAGTTTCCAAAAGTAAGGGACAGGGTGAACACTCCACAAACATGGAGCTCTGCTGGCCTAAAGACTTCTTGAGAAATTGCCTCTGAGTTTGGGCACTTGAAACATATGTTGTTATCAGGAGCTTTAGCTTCCTTTGTAGTGAGATCATCAAAGCTGGGTCTGCACCTATGTGACCTGTAAAACATAGTTTCTTATTTTCCAATGAACATGAGGCAGCAGTCCTGAATTTGATCTTTGTTGGTAAACTGTGGCCACTGGGTTCTAAGTGTCTCCCTGTGTGGACTGTGAAGCCATTTGTTCATCCTCCAATTTTCATGGTGTTTCTTGCTGCTACAATGGGAGTTTGGTATTTGCTTCATGAAATACACGGAGTTCAACTGGGACACAGTGCAGCAGGGAGTTCTGTCACATGTGGTATTTCAATTTCTGCAGGAGAATGCACCAACCATGCTTCTATATGACATAGCTTGCCCCATTGACCATAGCAAATCGATTCTGAACATTGCCCTGAAACCTCTCCAAATAACAAGATGCCTTTACTTAGAAGGGACTGCTGGCTGCATCATGTCAGTCACAAGCCATTTGGAAGCCAATGGCAGATCCACATGGCCCCACCACAGATGTTTTATCACACACCTGCCTACCACTGCTCTAGGCCCACTAATCATCAGGCTCCAACTTATTGGCATCTCTGTTTTACACAATTTTCATTAAAACCAGTCAATCAAGGCAGTGTCTGTTATACTCATGATCAGCAACAGGACATCCAAAGGTTCTCCTGTGCCAGCTGGTCATGGAAATTTCAAAAATTTCATGGTATTTTTCTAGCCATATTTCAACAATGAAGGTGGAGGCACTGTGAGTTTCAGTTCATTCCAGAACCATTAATGTTGACGAAGCTCATTTCAATGAAAGCTCTGGAGAAATCTCACAGGCAATGCTTCCCAAAGAATGGCCAAAAGGTCAAATGAAGCCAGGCCCATTGAGTTCTACAATGTGAGGTCCATGTGACTTTTGACTCTCAACTACGGCTGCCAAGTCTTTCAGAAGAAAATTATGTGATATCTTGGCTGTGATTCCCAGTGCTCTGTTGAAAGCCACCCCGGGCCTTGATCTCAGTTTCCAAGGGCGACTCTCATGCATGGCCTCCTAAAATCCCAACACAATTAATGGCAATACTTTTCTGAGGTCAGTTCCAGAACTCAGTCTCTAAGGGGAAAAACACCAGAGTTCATGTCAAGGTGGACCCAGTCATCTCTTCCAATCACCACACTAACAACCACAATTAAAACCAAAACAATCCCACATGGCCCTCATGTTCTTTTATATAGACACTCATCATAACCTATCGCTGGAAGTTTCCACGAGGGGCGAAGACCAAGACAGTCTCCTAAATAATCTCTCTTGCCCCTAATTTGCCTAAATTCAGGGTGGCCTGGACACCATTCCTGTGAACCAGGAGTGTTCAAATAGGCCTGCTGTTAATACTTCTCTGCTTCTCCAATTTGAGGCGTATTGACTGTGCAGTTTGGATTCTTTATGTGAATTGTAGTCACGGGAAAACTCAAGCAATTTAGGGCTTTGAAGAAATGATTTGGCCCAAAGGATCCCTATTCTAACTTGATGGAGGTCAGGAACCTCACAGAGAATGGGGAGAGACTTCATCCACAATAACTGCACTTTTGGCCATTTTTGTTTTGGATGCACACATGTGATGTTTCTTTAGATTCTTCAGGGGTTGAGAATCTAAGCCACGGCCTCACACAGGGCCAAGAGGCTGATTCAGACACTTCCATTTTCAAAGGAATTAAGCAAAGATCCACAGGTGATGTCCATTCATTTCCATTTGAACCTGTTTTCTTCAGGCTTCACAAACGGATGTCTTGAGGCAAAGACCTTCCTGACATTCAGGGCAACAGAACAATAGGTAAGCAAAAGGCCCAAAGCAGGGTTTCTCCACTGAGACTATCATGGTCACACTTATATCTGAGTTTTCTGAGATGCTCGACATTCCCTTTAGCTATCCAGTACATGGCCATGTCACAGGGCTTGGAACTGCTACATATCTTGGACACAAAACCATGAGCCTATTCTGGAGAGTAGCCAGAATTCATGAAGAATGCAGGAATTTTGGAAGACACCACATGTTGCCCATCGATCAGGCAAGCTGAAATCCATTCATAAATTCGGCAGGATGAATGCTGGGAAGCTTTCTGCTAGACAGGAGACAACAATTGATGCATTCAGTTTTCTAATATCTAAAACCATGCACATAGTGGGATACACAGACATAGAAACACTTGCTTGCCAAACGACTTACTATAAACAGTTCACTCCAAACCAAACAAACCGCCTTTCCTACCTATCCTCAGAACATGAGACAAAACCACAAACCCACACCGACAACCACAGAGGCACCACCTTCTACAAAGTATGTCTGTGACTATCCAGAGTGTCTTCTGACTGGTGGGCCAACTTATGTTCCCCGGAAAACACCAACTCTGTGAACTTGTCAGGAGCCAGCGGTGAGCCACTATCTGCTTTCTCAGGAAAGGCCCCTCTTCTGAGTTTTCCTGGCAGTTGGCCATCCTCATATCTGTAGGTACCATGAAAGACTGACTCTGTCCTTGGTAAATCCAAACAAGTGAGCCCACTGGGACTGGGACTGGGACAGGCTCTTGGTACCTTGCTTCCTGGATCCCAAGTACCGAGAGTTCCATGACCAAGGAAGTGAGGTGAGGTCACTTCCTTCAGGAACTGAATGAGGTCACTGCTTTGGCAACCACTTTGTCCTAACAGTTGCTTCCAAGGGTCCCATGAGATCGAGGCTTCTCCTACTTCCTGTGACACTTTCACAAGTTAGAATGGTATATGAACCATAGGCACCCAGGAACAGGTCTCCAAACAGGACTGTTTGTGTCCATCTTCTCTACATTATGAACAGAGAGGCTGATTCAGACACAACCCTTCATCCTGACCAGGTTGTTTGCAATGGAAGATGACGTTTGCTCTCTCAGGTCCTTCATGGCTGCCTACATCTTCCCCAGGGATCACTTCTTCATGGACCTTTGAGTTTTACAACAGGTGGAAGATTCTCTACATTCCTGTATTGTAAGACCACCTTGGTCCCTGCTCTTCTGTAAAGTTAGATTGAGGGAACAGTGTATGGTTAGGGTTAATAACAGGTTTGATTTGGGTTAGGAATTATTCTAATTGATGAATAATGGTATTGGGAACCTGTGATATTTATAAGAATATATAGGTGAAATATAAGTATGAAAACAAAAATCTAGGTAAGATTTGAAGCCCAGAAGGGCATTGCGCTATTGATTGGGATACTTAGCTTTGATATACGTTCTGCACAGGTGTTTCAGATAAATCGATAATCAATGGCATAGGACCTTGTACCTTGGATGATTGAATGTAGAAGTGAACATCCACTAGAACAGGGATAGTTGGTAGGATTAGGAAGATATTCGATAAGTTTCAGAAGAAGACTGAGTACAGAATTTGGACCAAAAGTTCTTTAGCAATAGTGTATCGGGTAGAGAGTGAATGTAAATGTCAGCACATGTGAAGGGTCAGTCACAATGGTGAACTGGGGAAAATATTTAGGTAAGCAGACATCAATAGAGACATTAGGAAATCAGGCAAAGTATAAATTGAGTGATAGGATTAGACATTTGCAACAGGGTTGAGGTTCAAAATATAGTCTTAAGAAGAAACAATTATGTAGTCTCCAAAAGGATTGACATTTGAGAGCATTAGGCACACTGGACATGAATGTTTTCAGTAATCTATGCTCACTTTTCATTTAGGCTTTGATACAATCATAAGTGTGACCTCTTCTTTTTGTGTCCAGAATATTACTGTGATAAAATGTATATGTAGATTAGGTGACATGAGTATTTCTTCCACCATTTCTGGGAGCAACATTTTGAAGATAAAAAAAATAGTATTGGGGTTACAAATAGATTTACTCTGTGTCTATGAACATAGAGATAATTTATGAATAGACGATACTGTGATTAAATATTATAACTTGTTCCAACTTTAAATATTCGATTGAATTGATATCTGAAAATAAACAGAAAATCGTATATTTATATGCAATCATTCATTCCAACCAGAAATACATCTAATGGTAATATTAGGGTTATGGTTTATCATGAAGAGTGTGTCAGTTTTTCTTCAAAATGATTATGGAAATCGAAAAAAAAATCGTTTGGAAAGAAGTCTCATGAAAAAACAATCAAGTAACCTGGAGGAATACATGTGTTCTGAATCAATAAATGATTGAAAGTGAATCAAAATCCTATAAATTATTGAAGTTGTTGATGAAATATATATCCTATGATGTGTATAAACTGAACAAATAGTAATGTACCAGTGTTGAATAAAATGAACTTCAACATAGACATCATATCCAAGAGGAATCTAGTTGCATTGATGTTAAACTGGGTCAGTTACTGTAGAAATATTAGGATTGTATGCACCACTCACTGAAGTTAGTTTTCAGTACTAGAAAACAAATATGTAATTCAGGTGCATGAATATTTCTGAGAATAATATTGTGAAAAGTTGATTATAAATCCACATACATGAACATGAATGAATTTAGGTAGTATATGTAAGACACATATATTTCATATTTTGAAATATTTGGAGAGTGTATATATATATATATATATATATATATATATATATACCCCCCCCACACACACACACAACACACACACCCAGACAATAAAATGTAGCAATATATATGCCAATCGAAATTCATCATGAAGTATATATCATCCACAGATGCAAAAATATTTAATTTACTGAACATGGATTTATGAATAATGTTGTTCTACTAGGAGGCTCACCCATAGGTTGAATTTTCTGTTCCAACAGCGTTTAGGAGGAGTGATCTCTTCTCACAATTTGTATCTTCCAAGTCAGCCACCTCACAAGAATGTACATCTGATACCAGGTAGGATTCTATATGTGCATATAAAAATACGTGTGCTGAATCGGCTACAGAGAAAGGGAGACAGGAATTCACATATTTGTTAACTTTAAAAACACATGGAGAACTATTTCAATTAAAAATTAACTAGATTTATAACACCTACCCTATATCATGCAAAAGGCAAGTGCAACTATACACCATGCCTCCTCTGAACTGCTTGTATTTCTATTCTGTTTGGGTTATTTTTCTCCATCATATTAGGATTTGTCATCAGAGTCTAGGAGGGTATGGGTTAGTGTCAGATGGCCCGGCTGGCAGGACACATCAACTTGGGTGTCGATCCTAGTTGGGGAGGAATGAAGGGACAAGAGACACGAGAGATGGCAGCAAGACAGGAGTTCTGATCATGCTGCAAACTTTTATTATTCTCAGAGGGTATTTATATGCTGCGGATGGGAAAGCTCTCTTATCGGCAGTTGCTGGATGTCTTCACAGGGTGAGATAACCTCAGGATGTTTCAGGTAGACAGATGGTAGCCGGATGTCAAAAGGAGATAGATGGCTGTGGGATGTCTCCCAGGCAGGTTGTGTCCCAGGGGGCTGTTTCTTGTGTCAGTCTATTTTTTAAAGGAGAACTTCCTTCTAGCCCCTGACATCTCCCCTTTTGTTATGTAAAATATTCGACCATACCTTACAGGCCATGGATTTAGGGGGTGATAGTGGCTCTGTTTCTCTAGGATGCCTTAGAATATCTCCTGATTTGAGCGAGCATCTTTCCTAGGAGATTTCGTGTTGGCTTTGGCATGTTTTTGGAGGAGACGTCTTTGAGGGGATAGCATGCCAACCGCCATGCACCAGAGCGTGTCTTTCAGAGGTCTTGTGTTTGGGGATCCGTGGATCCATCCTCCTGCAGTCCTTCCTGGACCCTCCGTTATTATGGCCTAACGTGCTCATTCCAAGGGTGTGTCCTCCCCCAAGCGGAGGGGCCCATGGAGAACGAACCCTTATTGCAAGGGTAGAAGATGGTTGCTCAGAGCTGTTACTTATAGTTTTCTGTAAGAAAGAGAGATCTGTGGGGATGTAAACTTAATAAGCCTGTGAGAAGGGTTGAACATTCTTTTAAATGTTGGCAGTGCTGTCTTCCATCTCCAGACCATGATAGTGGACCTGTATGGGCTTAGAAACCAAAATATTAATCTGTTCTTTAATAAATTGTACCAGCCTCTTTATAATGCAGCGGCCTATGGACACCATTAAAAGTAAACCCAACAAAGGGACTAATAGGGGAAGAAGGTAGGGTAGAAATCCATTATGCCCAATCCAGAGGGGATTTTCAAATAGTTCCCTTTGTCTCTTTTCTGGATCTTCTTGGAGCTGCTTAATTTTAATGCGTACTATGCCTGATTTATTGGCATAAAAGCAGCATCGTTCCCCTAAGGCTAAGCAAATACCTCCCTGGTTAGCTGTCAGCAAATCTAAGCCCCGTCTGTTTTGAAGGAACACTTCTGCCAGGGAATTTATTTGGTCCTGCAAATCTTTAAAGGTTCCTGATAAAGTTTGTACATAATTTATAAGTTGTTGAGACAGGCGATGGTAAGAGTGAATAGTCGTGCCTAAGCCACTGTACCTGTGCCCACAGCAGCTGTTATTCCAAGGCTGGCAATGAGTGGTAAAGCCTGTATTGCCCACCTATGTCTTTTGACTAAAGTGTCTAGACTAGAAATTGGTAGAGGTTCATCTCCTGGGACAATAGTTATATCAGGGAGTAATAAAACAAGAACACAACCAATGGTCCAATTCGCTGGAAGCGTGGGAAGGCCGAGTTTCCTCCACACATAAAAACTGTGCCATTGGAGGGACAAAGAGATGGGGTGGGTGAGGAATAACTTTATACTGTTGAGCAATTTCCAAAGGAAGTAAGTCGAACATCAATATCATAGGTATTATTCTGCATCGCGCCTAAAAGAAATAATGTAAAAGTGCCTATAGGCTGTACTTTAAAGGGAAATCCGGGTTGGCATGTATTATCATTGTCCATGATAGAATTAATAGGAACTGCCATAGGCATGATTGCCCCTGCTGTCATGCAGAGCCAGCAATCACCAGCAAGGGTGGGGTTCGAATTATTAAGCTAGGAGAATGTAGTTTGCAAAATATCTAATGTATTGGTATCTAAACCTGGGAACTGGGATTTAGGCTACATTAAGGGATGATATGTGAGCTCAGGGATTTGGGGTTTCAAAAGTTTGATTATCTGAGGATGCTTGACAGAATAAGTGGGTCCTCCACCATCAGAGACCCCTGTAGGGGCCTTAATGAGCCAGTAGGAACCTTTTCCGACAGTGCCTTGGCACCCAGCTGACTGTAGCTTGGTGTATTTGCCATCTCCTCCATGGTCAAAGAGAATGGGGGTATAATGAATAGTGGTCCCCCTGCTGCATGAGTTTTAGTTAGGGAGGCTTCAAAAAATTGTTCTCCCTGTTTATTAACACAAAGTGAAGCCGACACATTACAAGAGACATGCATCGCCTGGGTATGCGTACAAGTTGCAGAACAATTTTGGAGAGCTTTACTTGTACTAGGGGGAATAATCTTTGGCTTGTTAACACATACCCATTTAGGCTGATGAACTCCTCCGAGATTATGGTCAACCTTGGCACGGAGGTAAGTCACCTTAGTCATGCAGTCAGCAGTCTGGGTCCAACTAGTGGGAGCCTCAGTCCAAAATCCTCCTTTGCATTCACGGGGGGCGGGGGCAAAAAGGTACTCCAAGATGTTGGAAATTGGAGGTCCAAGGCCTCCGTGTTCAAACCTGTTCAGCAGAAGTGCCTTAAGCAGGATCCTCGCACAGATTGTTGGCTGTATCTGAAATGGAGGAAAATTTGTCATAAGGGGGAGGGCCTCCGTCCCTGGGTTGAGGTAAGTAATTTACCTGTTTAACCAGGCATTCTGGTAACCATCTTGGGGATGCTTGATCTTGGTCCAAAACACAAGCTGAGCCTCATCCCCTGATGAGGATAGGATCTGGGCGTTTTCATTTATTTGTAATGGGATTGCACAACATAACAGGCGAGCGAACAGAATTGGACGAAGGATGCCAGTGTCCGTCTGTGACCAAATGGCCTTCACTGTCTAAGGTAAGAAAAATAAGGGCAAATAATGCATGGTTAAGGCGATCCCTGGGAGTGGTAAATACAAGGGCGGAAGCCTTAAGACGGGATAGCCAAGTCTTTAAGCTAAGCTGGGCAAGTTCCACATGCCTTGGCCCTGAGAGTTGTATGGAATTTCAGTAGTATGACAAAATTGCAAGGTAGCACAAAACTGTTTAAACATGGCACTGGTATATGCAGGACATTTATCTGTTTTAATATGTATTGGTTTACCCATTACGAAAAAGGCTGAAACAAGATGAGAAAGGACATCTTTGGTAGCCTCTCCAGAATGTGGTGATGCAAAACTAAAGCCGCTGAAGGTATCTATAGAAACGTATATATATTTGGTTTTTCAAAATTCAGGAAAATGAATAACATCCATTTGCTAAACCTGATTGGGCTGTTATCCTCGGGGGTTAACTCCCAAGTGTTGAATGGGGAGGGAGACAGTGCAACCAGGGAATGCTTTTACTATTTCTCATGCATGTTGCCTGGTAATTTTCCAAAGTAATCGATGGCTCTGGGAATTTAGATGGTGAAGATTTTGTAACTCCATGGCCTTTTGAATGGAGCCAACAAAAATTGGAAAGATGGAACGTGTTGCTGCATCAGCTTGGGCATTACCTTGTGTTAGAGGGCTCAGAAGTTCAGAGTGTGTCATGATGTGTCCTAAGGAAAATGCATGTTTTCTGGCCTGAATTAGCTGCTGAAGCTGGTGAAACAGAAAGGGGGAATTGGAAGAAGCCATAATGGTGGGTGAAATCTCCAGCAGGGGCACAGAAAGAGCAATGTAGGCACTGTCTGTATAAATATTAACAAGATTATCAAAAAAACTTTATGAAAACTTGTGTTATGGTGAACAATTCCACAAACTGAGCTGACTGATAGACAGTATCAAAGGTGGTAGGCTTGTTATTGACAACAAAGACTGCACGGCCATTACTGGAACCATCTGTAAAGACAGTAAGTTCTTGAGGAATGGGAGCCTTTTGAGTAATTTTGGGAAAAATAAATGAATGTAACTGGACAAAATTTAAAACGGGGTCATTGGGGATGTGGTTATGAATTGTTCCCAAAAAGCCTGATAGGGCAATACCCCATTGATCCATGTCTCTAGTAAAAATTGTAGTAAGGGTTTGGTCCTTAGTATATGGAATTAAAATATTATCAGGGTCTTTGCCAAAATGTTGTCGAGAAATCAAACGACCTTTAAAAATAAGAGAAGCTACCTGAGCAAGATAAACAGTAATAACCTTGGAGGATGTCGTGGATACAAGGACCAAAAGCAAGGGGCAGCCTTTATTTTTAAAATGTGGATCTCGCTGCCAAAATATTCCTGTGGGTGTATGAGGAGTGTGGAAAATAACCAGAACCAGAGGAAGGTTATAAGAAATTTGTGTAACAAACTTTTGGGCAATGGCTTCTGTGGCTTGGTTTAATGCATGTCATGCCTCGGGAGTAAGCTTTTGAGGGGAGGAGGGGTGGGAATCACCTGTCAAAATATCATTAAGGGGCAAAAGTACACAAGTGGGTAATTTTAAATATGTTCCTAGCAATTGAATATCCCCCAGTAATATTTGAAAATCATTAAGTGTGTGAAGATGGTAAACACATAGTTGTATTTTAGGAATTTGGATCTAATTATCTTGAAGTTTAAGGCCCAAATAGGTATAAGGGTCCTGTGTTTGAAACTTATCTGGAGCTATCTGTAGTCCCAAGGTAGTGAGGTTTTGTAAAAGTCCAAGTAACAATTATTAAGGTTATGGGTATTAGGTGCAGCAATTAACAAATCATCCATATAATGTAAAATATAATTTTGTGCTCATCGCTCTCTCACAGGGTCTACTGCTTGAGCAACGTGTTTTTGGCAAAGACTAGAGCTGTTGGCCATACCTTTGGGAAGAACCTTCCATTGAAATCTCTGCATAGGGCCCTGAAAATTAATGTGAGGGAGACTAAAGGCAAAATAGGGTCTATCCTCAGGATGTAAAGGAATGGTAAAAAAGCAATCTTTTAAGTCAATAACCATTTTACAATAGTTTTTTGGAATCGCCACTGGTGTGGGAATGCCTGGCTGTAGTGCTCCCATCGGGCGCATAACTTTATTAATGGCACACAAATATTGTAAAAGGCACCACTTGCCTGATTTTTTCTTGATAATAAAAATAGGAGTAATCCATGATGAGGTTGAGGGCTTTACATGGCCGGCTGCAAGCTGTTCCTGCACTAACGTGGAGGCAGCCTCCAATTTTTCTTGGGTAATGGGCCACTGATCCACCAACACAGGAGTCTGAGTCTCCCAAATAATTTTATCTGCATGGGGTACAGGAGGGTCAGGGACTGACACTAAAAATCTGAATACACAAGTCCACATGTATTTGTTTTGTATGGGTTGTATAGGCTCCACCAGTCCTTGTTTCAGTATCCCCAGGCCTGTACCAGGAACAAAATTCATAGGAAGCATTTGATGAGTCACCATGGAATTGGGACTGGCGAGAATAACTTCCAATAACTCAAAATATCTCCTCCCTATACGTTAACAGGGAGGTCAGAATCAACGAAAGGAGTGACAGTTGACTTATTACCATCTTTATCAGTGCAGCTAATAGACCTAGAGCTGACCAGAGGATTTTTTTATTTTCCTATCCCTTTAAGGTCAGTCAAGGATGGAGTGAGGGGCTAACCTGATGGCTTGTATTTTTGAGAAATAATTGTGGCATCAGCTCCAATATCTAGAACTCCTTGGAATTCCTTTCCTTCAGTAAGTAGGGTAAGGGTGGGTCTATTGTGAGAAATGGGCTGAACCCAATACACATCAGAGAAGCCCAAGAAGGCAGTCCCCCGAGGTAGGTTTGGGTTTTGGAAATGCCTCCTGAATCCAAGGGAAGGAGAATTAATTGTGCAAAGTCTTGTTCCTGCTGGGATGGCGGCAACTCCATTAATATCAGTGGCCAGTATTTTTATTTCTCCAGTGAAATCATTATCATTAATGCCAACGAAGACCTGAACACCTTGTATGGTAGTGGAGGCTCTTCCAAGATTAAGGGCACATGTATGAGATGGAGGGGGACCCATAATTTCATTGGGTAATATCTGGGGCGCTTGCATTGGGTCTAATATTGTATTTGTGGCAGCACAGAGGTCCAATTTTGTGCTGCCTGGGGTGGCTAGTTGGAGGGAGGCAATTGTGGAGAAGGATTTTGTGGTAGGTTGGGAGTTTAGGAGGGAACAAACTTTATTGCTCCTGTGTTTGTCATGGGGGATGTTGTGGCCGGGGGCTGGCCCCGCAGGGAGTTTTCCGAGAAGTAGGAAGAAATAGGCTGTCTGAGGGCATTTGTCTTAGATCTACACTCACTGGCCCAGTGATGACCTTTACCACTTCTATGGAAAAGGGTAGCTGGGGGCGGTTAAGCCCCAGTTTGAGGAGATGCTATTCCTAGGCTTTGTTTGCCTGTGGGACACTCACATGCAAAATGGCCAGGTTGTTTACAAGTAAAGCAAGTACGTGAGCCACGATTGTGAAAGGCCTTGGTAAAGGCGGTCCCTAAAGCCAGACCCATGGCTGGGCTGCACCCACTTCTGCACAGAGTCTAATAACTTCAGAAAGTTTCCCTTTATCCTTATGTGGTTGAAGAACATTCTGACATGCTGGGTTGGCATTTTCAAAGGCAAGATGTTTTTTACATAGGTGCTTTCACCTTCGCTTGGTAAATCCTATAGGCTGTGGCAGGGTCCTGAGAGGTCGCGGGTGTTCTGAATGGTAGAGAGCTGCTTCCTTCTCCAAGATAGCGTCTTCCCCAGAGGTCAATGTGTCTCTTGGATTTAAAACTGGATAAAGGTGGTTTTTAATCATTGGAGCCTTATTAATTAGGGTCGTATTTTGAGGGGGACCAGGAAGGTTCTCAGGGTCCTGGGAAGACTGAGAAGGTTCTATGTCTATACTAATGATGGGCATGCAGAGTGGGGACGAGAGGTCTTTTGCGTAATCTCTTCCCCAATCCTGACAAGTTGTAAGGTACCATTGTCAAAGCGAAAACTTTTAAGAATTTCACTAATTAAGTTCCAGTAAGAAAAGGTGGGAACTGGCATTTTTTCTGGGCCAAATGATTCATAATAATCTTTTAAACAGTCTCCTACTCTAAGCCATTTTTGCCATCAATGGTCCCTTCAAGAGGAAACCATGGACACAATTCTCCTATGTATGAAAAGAAAAATTTTAAGTCCTTTTTCTTAACATGTGCCCCTCATGTCTTGAAGGACTCCTTGAGGCCTGAAATAAACAAATCATGTGACGATACTGCTTGTCACATGGTGCGTCACTCACCGTGCATCATCCCCACCTTCCTCCTGGATATGTCTCCGGGTGGTGTCTGCTGAGGCGATCGTGAGCTCCTCTTGACCAAGTCTTCCAGGAGGAAGGGGTTCCCCCTCAGTCAAAGGCTTGAGCCCCAGTCGGTGGGCGCCAGATGTTCCGGCCGGCAGGACACATCAACGTGGTCAGCGAACCTAGATGGGGAGGAATGAAGGGACAAGAGGCATGAGAGATGAGAGCAACACAGGAGTTCTGATCAAGCTGCAAAATTTTATTGTTCACACATGGGTATTAATATGCTGGATATGGGAAAGCTCTCTTATCAGCAGTTCCTGGATGTCTTCACAAGGTGAGATAACTTCAGGATGTTTCTGGAAGAAAGATGGCCACAGGATGTCTCAGGGACATATATGGCTACAGGATGTCTTCCAGACAGGATGTCTTCCAGACAGGATGTCTCCTGGGGGCTGTTTCTTGTAAGTGTCAGGCTATATATATTAATACTGCTCTGCTTCTCCAATTTGAGGCCAACTGACTGTCAGGTATAGATTCTTTATGTGATTTGGCATCATGGGAGAACCCAAGCACTTCTGCAGGAGTTCAAAGAACTCATTTGACCCAGAGGATCCTATTCTCACTTGATGGAGGTTAGGAACCTAACAGAGGAAGGCAAGAAACTTCATCCACAATGACTGATATTTTTACCATTTTCGTTTTCAATACACACATGGGAACTTTCTTTATATCCATCAGGTGCTGAGAATCTAAACCATAGCCTGACCCAGAGGCAAGCAGCTGATTCAGACACATCCCTTTCGAAAGCAATTAAGCAAAGCACCACAGGTGATGCCCATTCATTTGCAATTAAAAACTGTTTACTTCAGGCTTCAAAAAGGAGTGGCCTGAGGTAAGGACCTTCCTGACATTCAGGGCAACAGAAAAATAGGTAAGCAGAAGGCCCAAAACAGTGTTTCTCCACTGAGACTTTCCTGGTCACACTGATATCTGAGTTTCCTGAGATGCTCGCCATTCCATTCAGCTATCCAGTACATGGCCATGTCACAGAGCTTGGAGGTGTTACATATCTTGGACACAAAACCATGAGCCTATTCTGGGTAGTGGCCAAAATTTAGGAAGAAAACAGGAACTTAGGAAGATAGTAGGGGTTGCCCATCCATAAAGCAACCTGCAGTCCAGTCATAAATTGGGTAGGATGAATGATGGAAAACTTTCTTCTAGACAGGACATATCCATTGATGCATTCTCTTTTCTTATGTCTACAACCACGGACACAGTGAGATACACAGATATAGAAACACTCACCTTGTCAAACGACTTTTTAGAAGCAGTCCACTCCAAACCAAACAAATCGCCTTTCCTACCTATTCTCAGAACATGAGACAAAACCACAAACTCACACCCACACCCACAAAGGCACTTCCTTCCCCCAATATGTCTGTGACAATCCGGAGTGTCCTCTGACTGTGGACCATATTGTTACCTTGAACTGGCCTGCCCTGTCTCAGATCTGGTCTCCGTGGCCAAATCTGTGAAGTTGTCAGGAGCCAGCGATGACCAACTACCTGTTTTCTTAGGAAAGGACCCTCTTCAGAGCTTTCCTGGCATTTGGCCATTCTCACATCAGTAGGTACCAAAAAGACTCTCTCTGCCCTTGGTAAAACCAAACATGTGATCCCACTAGGACTGTTACTGGGACTGGCTCTGGATGCCTGGCTTCCTGAATCCCAAGTTCAGAGAGTTCCATCACCAAGTAAGTTAGGTGAAGTCACTTTCTTCATGAAATGAATGAGGTCACTGCCTTGGCAACCACTTTGTCCTAACAGTTGCTGCCAAGGGTCTCATGAGATGGAGGCTGTTCCTACTTTCTGTGACACTGTCACAAGTTAGAATGGTATATCAACCATATGCACCGGGGAACTTCTCTCCATACAGGCCTGCTTTGGTCCATCTTCTCTACATTAAGAAGAGAGAGGCTGATTCAGACACATCCTTTCATCCTGTCCAGGTTCTTTACCATGTCAGAAGACTTTTGCTCTCTTTGGTACTACATAGCTGCCTACAACTTCTCCAAGGATCATTTCTGCATTGAACTTTGAGGTTCTCAGCAGGTGGAAGATCCCCTACATTCCTGTATTGTAAGACCAACTCTATCCCTGCTCCTCTGTAAAGGTAGATTGAGGGTACAGCGTATGGTTAGGGTTAATAACAGGTTCGAATTCGGTTGGGAATCATTCTGCCGGATGAATAATGTTATTGGGAACCTGCGAAATTTAAAAGAATATATAGGTGAAATATAAGTTTGAAAACCCAAATCTATGTAAATTTTGAAGCCCAGAAGTGTTTTGGGCCCTTGGGTAGGATACTTAGCTTTGAATTATGTTCTGCACAGATGTCTCTGATTAATTGCTATACAATGGCATAGGACCTTTACCTTGGATGATTGAATGTCGAAGAGAACATGCAGTCAAAAAGGGATAGTCGATAGGATTAGGAAGATAGTCAGTAGGTTTAGAAAGAAGAGTGAGTATAGGATTTGGACAAAAACTTTTTTAGCAATAGGGTTTCGGGTAGAGAGTGAATGTAAATGTCAGCACATGTGAAGAGTCATTCACAATGATGAACTGGGGAAAATATGTAGGAAAGTAAATATCAATTGAGACAAAAGGAAATCAGGCAAAGTATAATGTGAGTTATAGGATTAGACATTTTCAACAGGGTTGAGGTTGAATATATAATCTTAGCAAGAAACAAATATGTAGTCACCAATTGGATTGATATTTGAGAGCATTAGGCAACCTGGACATGGATGTTATTACTAATCCATGCTCACTTTCCATTTAGGCTTTGGTACAATCATAAGTGTGACCTTTGCATTTTGTGTCCATAATATTACTGTAATAAAATATATATGTAGATCAGGTGACATGAGTATATCTTCCACCATTTCTGGGAGCAATATTTTGAAGACGTATAAATTAGTATTGGGGGTACAAACAGGTGTACCCTGTTTCTATGAATATACAGATAATGCATGAATGGAACATACTCTGAATAAAACCTATACTCATTCCACTATAAATAATGGATTGAATTGATATCTGAAAAAATACAGGAAATCAAATATTGATATACAGACATTCATTACAACCAGTTATACATCAATGATAATATTAGTATTAGGATTTTCATGAAGAGTGTGTGAGTTTTGCTTCAAAATTGATTATGGAAATCGAAAATAATGTGTTTGGAAAGAAGTCTCATGAAAAGAGCAGTAAAGAAACATGGAGGAATACATGTTTTCAGAAGCAGGAAGTGATTGAAAGTGAAACAAATTCCTATATATTTTTGAACTATATATATATATATATATATATATATATATATATATATATATATATATATATGTTCTTCTTCAAAGAACATATATATATATATATATATATATATATAGAGAGAGAGAGAGAGAGAGAGAGAGAGACAGAGAGAGAGACATTAAAAACTAACAATATATATGCCAATCAAAATCCATCATGAAATATATATCATCCACAGATCCAAAAATATTCATTATACTGAACATGGATTTATGTATAATGTTGTTCAACTAGAAAGTTCACCCATAGTTTGAAATTTCAGTTCCAATAGCATTTACGAGGAGTGATCTCTTCTCACAATTTGTATCTGCCAAGTCAACCACCTCACAAGAATGTACGTGTGGTACCAGGTAGAATTCTATATGTGCATATAAAAATACATGTGCTTAATAGGCTACAGAGAAAGGGAGAAAGGAATTCACATATTTGTTAACTTTAAAAACACATGGAGAACTATTTCAAAAAAAATTTGCAAGATTTATAACTCCTACCCTATATTATGCAAAAGGCAAGTCCAAGTATACACCTTGCCTCCTCTGAACTGCTTGTACTTCTTTTCTGTTTTTTGTTATTTTTTTCCATCATATTAGAATTAGTAGTCAGAGTCTAGTTTGGAATTGGTTAGGGTTAGAGATTCAGTGTTTTAAAGGGAAATTGAAAAATGAATCCAATGTCTATGCAAATATGTGCTACCCCAAAATCTTCCCAGTCTCATCCAGAACAATGCCTTGACATTATCTTTTACCAAAGTAAGATACAGTTAGAGGAGAAGACTTAGAAAATCTGTGAATACATATCTGGAATGGAATTTGCTCAGGAGTTCACAACCTTGGAGGTGGTAGCAGAGTTCAAAATAGTAAGGCAAAAGGTAAACACTCCTCAAACATGGAGCTCTGCTGGCCTAAAAAATTCTTGAGAAACTGCCTCTGAGGTTGGGCACTTGAAATACATGTTGTTTTCAGGAGATTTAGTTCTTTTATAGAGAGACCATCAAAGCTGGTTCTGCATATATGTGACCTGTAAGACATGGTTTCTTATTTTTCATTGAACATGTGGCAGCAGTGCTGAATTCTTTTTTTGTAGCTAAACTGTGGACACTGGGGCTAAGTTTCTCCCTGTGCTAACTGGGAAGACATTTGTTCATCCTCCACTTTTAGTGGTGTTTCTTGCTGCTGCACTGGGAGTTTGGTATTTGCTTCACGAAATAAAGGAGGTCAATTGGGACACATTGTTGGAGGGAGTTCTGTCACGTGTGGTGGGTGAGGGTTTGCAGGAGAATGCAATAACCAGGCTTCTATCTCACATAGCTTTCCCCCTTGACCATAGCAACCTGATTCTGAACATTTCCCTGAAACCTCTCCATATAACAAGATGCCTTTACCTATTGGGTCTGTTGGCTGAAACCATATCAGTCACAAGCCATTTGGACACCAATGGCAGTTCCACGTGGCCTCACCACAGATGTTTTGTCACACATCTGCTCACCACTGCTCTAGGCCCACTAATCAGCAGGCACCAACTAACTGGCATCTCTTTTCTACACCATTTTTATGAAACCCTGTCAATCAAGGCACTGTCTGGTATACTCATGATCAGCATCAGGACATCCAAAGGTTTTCCAGTGCCAACTGGTCATTGAAATTTCAAAAATTTCATGGTATTTATCTAGCCATTATTCAAGGAAGAAGTTGTAGTCACTGTGGGTTTCAATTCATTCAGGAACCATTAAATGTTCCTGAATGAATTGAAGCTCATTTCAATGAAAGCTCTGGAGAACAATCACAGGCAAGGCATCCCAAATAGTGGCCAAAAGGTCACATGAAGCCAGGCCCATTGAGGTCTACAATGTGAGGTCCATGTGTGTTTTGACTCTCAACTATGGCTGCCAAGTTTTTCAGAATAAAATCATGTGATATCCTGGCTGAGATTCTCAGTGTTCTGTGGAAAGCCACCCTTGGCCTAGATCTCAGTTTCCAAGGGCGACTCTCATGCGTGGCCTCCTAACATCCCCACACAATTCATGGCAATACTTCTCTGAGGTCAGTTCTACAACTCAGTCTCTAAGGAGTATTACACCAGAGTACAAGCCGAGGGGGACCCAGTCATCACTTCCAACTGCCACACAAATTACCAAAATTAAAACCAAAACATTCCCACATGGCCCTCATCTTCTTCCACATAGACCCTCATTATAACCTCTGGCTGGAGATTTCCATGAGGGGTCCAGCGCAAGAGAGTGTCCAAAATAAGCTCCCTTGGCCCTCATTTGCCTAAAGTCAGGGTGGCCTGGACACCATTCCTGTGAACCAGGAGTGATCAAATAGGCCTGCCATTACAACTACTCTGCTTCTCCAATTTGAGGCCTACTGACTGTGGGGTTTAGATTCTTTATGTGAAGTGGAATCATGAGAAAACCCAAGCACCTCTGCATGGCTTTGAAAAACTCATTTGACCCAAAGGATCCCTATACTCACTTGATGATTGTCTGCAACCTAATAGAGGAAGGAGAGAGACATCATCCACAATGACTGAATTTTGCCATTTTAGGTTTGGATGCACACATGGGATCTTTCTTTATATCCATCAGGTGCTGAGAATATAAGCCACAGCCTCACACAGGGCCAAGAGGCTGATTCAGACACATCCCATTCAAAGCAATTAAGCAAAGAGCCACGGGTGATGCCCAATCATTTCCATATGAAAACTGTTTTTTTCATGCTTATCAAAGGGGTGGCCTGAGGCAAAGACCTTCCTGTCATTCAGTGAAACAGAAAAATAGGTAAGCAAAAGGCACAAAGCATGGTTTCTCCACTGAGACTTACCTGGTCACCCTGATATCTGAGTTTTCTAAGAAGCTCGCCATTACCTTCAGCTATTCAGTACATGGCCATGTGACAGAGCTTGGGGTGGTACCTATCTTGGACACAAAACCATGAGACTATTCTGCAGATTGGTCAGAATTCAGGAAGAAATCTGAAACTTAGGAAGATAGTAGGTGTTGCCCATCGATAAGGCAACCTGCAGTGCAGTCATTAATTGGGCAGGATGAATGCTGGGAAGCTTTCTACTAGACAGGACACATTCATTGATGCATTCTCTTTTCTAATGTCTACAACCACGGACACAGTGTTATACACAGACATAGAAACACTTGCCTTGTCAAAAGACTATCTAGAAACAGTCCACTGCAAACCAGACATACCAGCTTTCCTACCTATTCTAAGAAAATGAGACAAAACCACAAACTCATACGCACAAACACAAAGCACCTCCTTCCCCCAAGTAAGTCTCTGAATATCCAGAGTGTCCTCTGACTAGCGGGCCCTACTATGTTCACCCGAAATGGCCTGTACTGTGGCACATCTGGTCTCCTTGGCCAACTCTGTGTAGTTGTTAGGAGCCAGCGGTGAGTCACTACCTACTTACTAAGGAAAGGCCCGTCTTCAGAGCTCTCCTGATATTTGGCCATCCTCACATCAGTAGGTACCAAGATAGACAGAATCTGTCATTGGTAAAACAAAACAAGTGAGCCCACTGGTACTGGGACTGGGACTGGCTCTGGATGCCTGGCTTCCTGGATCCCAAGTTCAGAGAGTTCCATCACCAAAGAAGTAAGGTAGGTCACTTCCTTCAGGAACTGAATGAGGTCAATGCCTTGGCAAACACTTTGTCCTAATAGCTGCTTCCAAGGGTCCCATGAGATGGAGGCTGCCCCTACTTCCTGTGACACTGTCACAAGTTAGAATGGTATATCAACCATAGACACACGGGAACAGCTCTCCACACAGACCTTGTTTGGTCCATCTTCTCTACATTAAGAAGAAAGTGGCTGATTCAGACACACCCCTTCATCCTGACAAGGTTGTTTGCCATGGAAGATGACTTTTGCTCTCTCAGGTCCTTCATAGCTGCCTACCTCTTTTCCAGGGATCATGTCTGCATGGACCTTTGAGGTTCTCAGCAGGTGGAAGATCCCCTACATTCCTGTATTGTAAGACCAACTCTGTACCTGCTCTTCTGTAAAGTTAGATTGAGGGAACAGTGTATGTTTAGGGTCAATAACATGTTGGATTTGGTTTAGGAATCAACCTGCAGAATGAATAATGGTATTTGAAACTGCGATATTTACTAGAATATATATGTGAAATATAAGTGTGAAACTAGAAATCTAGGTAACATTTGAAGCCCAGAAGGGCATTGAACCCTTGATTGTGATACTTAGAATAAAATTACATTCTGCACAGAGGTCTCAGATAGATCAATATACAATGGCATAAGACCTTGTACCTTGCTTGATTGAATGTAGAAGAGAATATCCAGTCAAAAAAGGATAGTGGGTAGGATTAGGAAGATAGTTGGTAGGTTTAGAAAAAGAATGAGTATAGGATTAGGAACAAACGTTTATTACCAATAGGTTATCGATTAGAGTGTGAATGTAAATGTCAGCACATGTGAAGAGTCAGTCACAATGATGAACTGGGGAAAATATGTAGGAAACAGATAGAAATAGAGCCATAATGAAATCAGGCAATGTATAAAGTGAGGGATAGGATTAGACATTTTCAGTAGGGTTGAGTTTGAATATATAATCTTAAGAAGAAACAAATATGTAGTCACCAATAGGATTGATATTTGAGAGCATTAGGCAAGCTGGACATAGATGTTTTTAGTAATCCATGTTTACTTTCCTTTTAGGCTTTGGTACAAACATAAGTGTGAGCTTTGCATTTTGTGTTCCGAATATTTCTGTGATTAAATGTATAAGTAGATCAGGTGACATGAGTATTTCTTCCAACATTTCAGGGAGCAATATTTTGAAGTCATATAAATTAGTATTGGGGGTATAAAGAAGTGTACACTGCGTCTATGAATATAGAGATAATGCATGAATAGACCATACTGTGAATAAATAATATAACTCGTTCCACTTTAAATAATGGATTGAATTTTTATCTGAAAATATATAAGAAATCCTATATCGTTATGCAATCATTAATTCCAACCAGTCATACATCTAATGGTAATATCAGAGTTATAATTCATCATAAAGTTTATGTGAGTTTTGCTTCAAAAGTGATTATGGAAATTGAAAGTAATGTGTCTTGAAAGAACTCTCATGAAAAGACCTGTCAAGAAACATGGAAGAATACATGTGTCCTGAAGCAGGAAGTGATTGAAAGTGAAACAAATTCCAGTAAATTTGCGAACTTGTGGGGAAATCTTAAGAGCCCCTCCCAGCTCTCCCTTGAGCGCGATAGCCAGACCGAGGGAATTAGGAGTGGCACGGGACTCGTGGTGCAGACCTCCAGGCCACCGCTCCCACCAGTGCTGAAAACTGAAGTCTCTTGCTCCAGCTTCCGGGGGCATGGCTTCCGGAGTGCAAGCAAATTCGCTGGGGGTTCTCAGGCCTAAGCTCTACAAACTTAGGGTCTGAGGGAGACAAACAGGGAGAGTGTTCCCAGGCGTTCATGAAAACAGGGCTCCTAGGAGCAGCAGACCTGGCATGTAGCCAGTATTGTGGTGAGTGTCACAGGTGAGTGGGGCCTGGCTTGAGGAAACACAAAAGAAGGCCCTAGGCACTCAGGATTGGACACCCACCCAGTCTGGGAGGAAGAGCTGCTGCACAGTGATTGGTTCCCACTTATTGAAAGGAGAAGCTTGGCCCAGTGGGCACAGCTCTACCTACTGGAAAAGAAGTTTATTGCAATCTATGACTGCATTTATTGTTATTATTATTATTTTAATTTGTTTTTTTTTGTTTTTGTTTTGTTTTTTTTTTGTTTTCTTTTATTTTCATTTTTTTGTTGCTGTTCTTTAACTTTTAAAAAATGTTTTAAAATTTTTTATTTTATTTTATTTTTTTTTCCGGTTCATGATGACCATCTGAGAACACAAATTTATTGCTTTTATTTTCCAAAATCCTCATAAAAGAACTTAAACACTATAAAAATAATCACACGGTATTACCATAAAACAACAAATGAAAGGGAAAAAAACGTATTGGATCTCACCATTATGTATACACACAACACACATCTGCACAATCCCCCCAAACTAAAAGTAAATAGCGGAAAGATCAGTAGAGTGGAGGGAAGGGAACAGAAAGAGGGAGGAAAGGAGAAAAAGAGGAAGTACTGGGGACTGAATTAGAGCAAATTATATTTCATGCTTTTATAATTATGCCAAAATGAATCTTAATGTTATGTATAATCTTAATGTTATGTATAAAAAGAACCAATTAAAAAAAGAAATATGATAGTATACCAGTGCTGTGTAGAGCCAATAAAAAAATACCTATACATAAACTAAAAAAAATGTGAATTTTAAGAATAAACTGGAGTGGGCTAGAGTTGTGGCTCAGTGGTAGAGCACTTGTCTAGCATGTGTGAGGCACTGGTTGGATTCTCAGCACTGCATATAAATTAATTAATTAAATAAGGATCCATCAACAACTAAAAAAACTAGTAAAAAAGAATAAATTATAAAACATAAATGAAAGTGTGTAGAAAATGTCATTTGAAGTAAAAATACAAAATCAGCTCTAAGTTGTTTGCAACACAAACACACAAGTTAAGTGGTGTTTGAAAATACAGGGAGCAAAAGCTATTGTATAAAAATTTTATTCATAATTCCAGAACATCTATTATTAATATCAATGTAAAATATGTATTTTAAGTGAAAGAACCTTTAATAAGACAGCAATTGTGTTAATTAATTAAAGAATCTAAAAATTAGATGAAAATATGATTTGTTTTTATTCAATGAAGCAAGATTAAATGTTTGAAATATGATTTTAAGGAGAAATATAGGCACCACAATAAGTTTTAAGAATTTTGTGGATACAAAGATAATTAACTTAGGACAACTTACTATGATAAATGAGTTTACTTTAGTAGAAAAATAGAATTTGCTCTCTGGAAACTGGGCACCCCTAATCCCCAAATCCCAAATCCAAAATGCCAAATCTAACGTGTTTTAGTACTGGAATGTGACAAGTGAAAAGTTTCCTACTTGGCTTCATTTGACAGGTTACAGTCAAAATGCAGGTATACTAAAAATGTTGTATGAAATTTCCTCCAGGCTATGGGTCTAAGGGATGTATGAAATATAAATGAATTTCATATTTACACTTGAGTCTTATCCCCAAGATTATGTGTGTATAAATATTCCATAATTCCAAAAAAATCCAAAATCTGAATTGCTTCTTGTTCTAAGCATTTTTGATAAACAATACTTAACCTATATACAATTGTTTCCCCCACAACAAATAAACAAATTTAATAAGGTTAAAAACTTTCCAAAAATAAAATTTAAACATACTAGAAAGCAAATAAATAACACATGAAATAATCAATTTTTTGGTGACTTAACAACTGGAAACTGTTTCATTTAACTTGCCCCTGGATCATAAACTTCAAAATTATTTTCTTTTTTTTTTAAATGGCAAAATAATTTTATTTTATTTTATTTTTTTATTGGTTGTTCAAAACCCTACAAAGCTCTTGACATATCATATTTCATACATTAGCATACATTAGCTTCAAGTGAGTTATGAACTCCCTTTTTTAAACCAAGTAGAGATTGCAGAATCACATGGGTTACACATCCACATTTTTACATAATACCATACTAGTAACTGTTGTATTCTGCTGCCTTTCCTTTCCTCTACAATCCCCCCTCCCCTCCCCTATTTTCTTATTATTATTTTTTAAAATTTTAATTTTAATTTTATATTATCATTATCATTTTTTAAAAAAAATCATTTTCATTCTTTATTTTCTATTTTTTCTATTGTATTTCATTTCTTTTCAATTTTCTTATTTCCCATTCCTTGCATTCTACCTGCCTACTCTCATTCTCTTTAGTGACTTTTTCCCTTCCCTTCTAAAATCTTTCCTCCCAAGCATCAAATAAATTTATAAGAGTAAACAGTACTCAGCAGTCAAACAGAACAAGAAGTAACATGAGCAGCATAAACAAGCAAGGAAGAAAAGGAGAACAAACAACGAAGAACACCCTAAATATTCAGGAGGACCAGGATTCATCAGAAAAGTGGTCATATAAAGAACTCAAGGAAAACCTTAGACAGATGGAATGGAAACTTAAAGAAGATACGAGACAGAAAATCCAAACAGTAAAAGAAAACATTGAAAATGAATTACATAAACATATAAAAGAAAAAGTTAAGCATCTTTATCAGTGGATAGAGATTATAAAAAAAATCAAACAATAATTCTAGAAATGAAGGAAATGATAAACCAAATTAAGAACTCCATTGAGAGTATCACTAACAGAGTGGAGCAAGTAGAAGCCAGAACGTCAGATAATGAAGACAAAATATATCATTTTGAAACGAGTCCAGCCAACTCAGAAAGGCTGGCAAAAAAATCACAAGAAAAACATCCAAGAGATTTGGGATAACATAAATAAAACCACACTTACGAGTCATCAGGATAGAGGAAGGTACAGAGACTCAAACCAAGGGAATGAGAAAACTGCTGAATGAAATAATTACAGAAAACTTTCCAGAAATAAAAAAGGAAATGGATATACAAATTGTAGATGCATACAGGACAAGAGCACACAAAATCACAGTAGACGAATGCCAAGACACATTGTTATGAAGATATCCAATATACAGAACAAAGAGAAAATAATAAATCTACAAGAGAATGGAGGCAGAATACATTCAGTGGTAAACCAATAAGATTAACAACGGATATTTTATCACAGATGCTGAAAGCGAGAAGATCCTGGAAAAACGTATTTCAAACACTGAAAGACAATGGATGCCAACCAAGAATTATGTATCCAGCATAATTAACCATCAGGTACGACAATAAAATAAGAATCTTTCATGATAAACAAAAGCTAAAAGAATTTGAAGCCAGAAAACAAGCTTTACAAAGCGTCTTGAGAAAAACACTACACAAGAAAGAAATGAAAAACAACAACCAAAACCATCAGTGGGAAGTACCATGGTAATGACAGAGGCAGGGTGAAAGCTTATCATAGAGAAACAAACTAAATTTAAAAAAACGATAAATAATCAAACATGGCTGGCAGTACAAACCATACATCAATAGTAACTCTGAATGTAAATGGCTTCAACTCTCCAATAAAGCGACATAGGCTGGTAACTTGGATTAAATAAACAAATCCAACAATATGTTGCCTCCTGGAGACACATCTGAAATGCAAAGACACACAGGCTGAAGGTGAAAGGTTGGGAAAAAATACACCATGCACACTTATCCTCATAAGCAAGCAGGGGTGGATATCCTCATATCAAATAAAATCGACTTCAAGACTAAGTTAATCAAAAGGGATAAGGAAGGACATTATATACTGTTAAAAGGAACCATTCACCAACAAGACATAACAATTATCAATATTTATGCACTAAATAATGGTGCTACGATGTTCATGAAACAAATTCTCCTCAAGCTCCAAAATGAAATAGACCTCAACACAATAATTATGGGTGACTTCAACACACATCTATCACCATTGGACAGATCCTACAAACAAAAGTTGAATAAAGAAAGCATAGAATTCAATATCACAATCAATAACCAACATGTAACTGACATATATAGAATATATCAACCATCATCAAGTGGATATACTTTTTTCTAAGCAGCACATGGATCCTTCTCAAAAAAAGACCATATATGATGCCATAGGGCAACCCTCAGTAAATATAAAGGTGTGGAGATAATAACATGCATTTTATCTGATCATAATGGAATGAAACTGGAAATCAATGATAAAAGAAGGAAGGAAAAATTCTACATCACATGGAAAATAAACAATATGTTACTGAATGATCAATGGGTTACAGAAGACATAAAGGAGGAAATCAAAAAATTCTTAGAGATAAATGTAATTATAGACACAACATATCGGAATCTATGGGACACAATGAAAGCAGTTTTAAGAGGGAAATTCATCGCCTGGAGGTCATTCCTGAAAAAAAAGGAAAAACCAACAAATAAGTGAGCTCACACTTCATCTCAAAGCCCTAGAAAAGGAAGAGCAAAACAACAGCAAATTTAGCAGAAGGCAAGAAATTATTAAAATCAGAGTGGAAATCAACGAAATTGAAACAAAAGAAACTATTGAAAAAATTAACAAAACTAAAAGTTGCTTCTTCAAAAAAATAAATAAGATCAACAGACCCTTAGCCATGCTAAAGACGAAAAGAAGAGAAAGAACTCAAATTACTAACATATGAGATGAAAAAGGCAACATCACAACAGATGCTACAGAAATACAGAAGACAATTAGAAATTATTTTGAAAACCATTATTCCAATAAAATAGAAAATAGTGAAGACATCGATAAATTTCTTAAGTCATATGATTTGCCCAAACTGAGTCAGGAGGATACACACAATTTAAACCGACCAATATCAATGGATGAAATAGAAGAAGCAATCAAAAGACTACCAACCAAGAAAAGCCCAGGAACGGATGGCTATACAGCGGAGTTTTACAAAACCTTTAAAGAAGAATTAATACCAATACTTTTCAAGTTATTTCAGGAAATAGAAAAAGAGGGAGCTCTGCCAAATTCATTTTATGAGGCCAACATCACCCTAATTCCAAAACCAGAAAAAGACACCTCAAAGAAAGAGAACTACTGACCAATATATCTGATTAACCTAGATGCAAGAATCCTCAATAAAAATCTGCCTAATCGAATACAAAGGCAAATCAAAAAAATTGTTCACCAGGATCAGGTAGGATTCATCCCTGGTATGCAACGATGGTTCAATATACGAAAATCAATAAATGTTATTCATCACATCAATAGACTTAAAGATAAGAACCATATGATCATCTCGATAGATGCAGAAAAATTATTTGACAAAGTACAGCATCCCTTTATGTTCAAAACATTAGAAAAATAGGGATAACAGGAACTAACCTCGACATTGTAAAAGCTATCTATGCTACGTCTCAGGCTAGCATCATTATGAATGGAGAAAAATTGAAGGCATTCCCTCTAAAATCTGGAACAAGACAGGGATGCCCTCTGTCACCACTTCTATTCAATATAGTTCTCAAAACACTGGCCAGAGCAATTAGACAGACGAAAGAAATCAAAGGCATAAAAATAGGAAAATAAGAACGAAAATTATCACTATTTCCTGGTGACATGATTCTATACATTGAAGACCCAAAAGGGTCTACAAAAGAACTACTAGAACTAATAAATGAATTCAGCAAAGTGGCAGGATATACAATCAAAACGCATAAATCAAAGGCATTTCTGTATATCAGCGACAAAACTCCTGAAACAGAAATGAGGAAAAACACTCCATTCACAATACCCTCAAAAAAATTAAATACTTGAAAATCAACCAAACAAAAAAGGTGAAAGACTTATACAATGAAAACTACAGAACCCTAAAAAGAGAAGTAGAAGAAGATCTTAGAAGATGGAAAAATATACCCTGTTCCTGGATAGGCAGAACTAACATCATCAAAATGGCGAAATTACCAAAAGTTTTCTATAGGTTCAATGCAATGCCAATCAAAATCCCAATGGCATTTCTTGTAGAAATAGATAAAGCAATCATGGAATTCATATGGAAAAATATAAGACCCAGAATAGCAAAAGCAATTCTAGCAGGAAGTGTGAATCAGGCGGTATAGCGATACCAGACTTAAAACTATACTACAGAGCAATATTAACAAAAACAGAATGGCACTGGTACCAAAACTGGCAGGTTGACCAATGGTACAGAATAGAGGACACAAAGACTAATTCACAAAGCTACAACTATGCTATATTTGATAAAGGAGCTAAAAGCATGCAATGGAGGAAATATAGCATCTTCAACAAATGGTGTTGTAAAAAATGGAAATCCATATGCAACAAAATGAAACCGAATCCCCTCCTCTTGCCATGCACAAAAGTTAACTCAAAGTGGATCAAGGAGCTAGATATCAAATAAGAGACTCTGCATCTGATACAAGAAAAAGTTGGCTCCGATCTACATAATGTGGGGCCGGGCTCCAAATTCCTTAACAGGACACCCATAGCAGAAGAGTTAATAACAAGAATCATCAAATGGGACTTACTTAAACTGAAAAGTTTTTTCTCAGCGGGATAAAAAATGAGAGAGGTAAATAGGGAGCCTAAATTATGGGAACAAATTTTTACTCCTTACACTTCAGATAGAGCCCTAATATCCAGAGTATACCAAGAACTCAAAAAATTAGACAATAAGATGATAAATAACCCAATCAAAAAATGGGCCATGGACCTGAACCGACACTACTCAGAGGAGGACATACAATCAATCAGTAAGTAAATGAAAAAATGCTCACCATCTCTAGCAGTCAGAGAAATGCAAATAAAAATCACCCTAAGAAACCATCCTACTCTAGTAAGATTGGCAGCCATTATGAAGTCAAACAACAAGTGCTGGCGAGGATGTGGAGAATAGGGTACTCTTGTACATTGCTGGTGGGACTGCAAACTGTTGTGGCAAATTTGAAAAGCAGTATGGAGAATCCTGGGAAAGCTGGGAATGGAACCACCATTTGACCCAGCTATTGCCCTTCTCAGACTATTCCCTGAAGACCTTAAAAGAGCATATTACAGGGATACTGCCACATTGATGTTCATAGCAGCACCATTCAAAATTGCTAGACTGTGGAACCAACCCAGATGCCCTTCAGTAGATGAATGGATAAAAAAATGTGGCATTTATACACCATTGAGTATTATGCATCATTAAAAAATGACAAAATCATTGAATTTGCAGGGAAATGGATGGCACTAGAGCAGATTATGCTTAGTGAAGCTATCCAAACCCTAAAAAACAAATAAAAATGTCTTCTTTGATATAATGAGAGCAACTAATAACAGAGCAGGGAGGAAGAGCAGGAAGAAAAGATCAACATTAAACAGAGACATGAGGTGGGGGTCGGAAAGAGAGAGATAAAGGAAATTGCATGGTAATGGAGGGAGACCCTCATTGTTACACAAAATTACATATAAGAGGTTGTGAGGGGAATGGGAAAATTAACAAAGATATAAATGTATTACAGTAGATGGGGTAGAGAGAGAAGATGGGAGGGGAGTGGGGATACTAGAGGATAGAAAATGTAGCAGAATACAACAGTTACTAATAGGGCATTATAAAAATGCAGATGTGTAACACATATGATTCTGCAATCCGTATTTGGGATAAAAATGGGAGTTCATAACCCACTTGAATCTAATGTATGAAATATAATATGTCAAGAGCTTTGTAATGTTTTGAACACCCAATTAAAAAAATAAAACAATAATATGAAATAAAATAATTGAAAAAAAAAACACATGGAGAAATATTTCACTCTCTTCCAGAACAATGCCTTGACATTACCCTCGCCCCAAGTAATACATCATTAGAGGAGAAGAGTTAGAAAATCTGGGAATACATAGCTGGAATTTAATATGCTCAAAAGTTCACAACATTGGAGGTGGTAGAGTAGTTTACTAAAGTAAGAGACAGGGTAAACACTCCACAAATATGGAGCTCTGCTGGCCTAAAGACTTCTTCAGAAACTGCCACTGAGGTTGGGCACTTGAAATATATGTTGTTGTCAGGAGCTTTAGATTCCTTTGTAATGAGAGCATCAAAGCTGGGTCTGCATCTATGTGACCTGGAGGACATGGTTTCTTATGTTCCAATGAACATGAGTCAGCAGTGCTGAATTCAATCTTTGTAGGTAAACTGTGGTCACTGGGGGCTAAGTGTCTCCCCGTGTGGACTGTGAAGCCATTTGGTCATCCTCCACATTTTGTGGTGTTTCTTGCTGCTGCACTGGTAGTTTGGTATTTGCTTCACAAAATACAAGGAGTCCACCTCGGACAAAGTGTTGGAGGGAGTTTCTCACGTGTGGTGGGTCAGGGTCTGCAGGAGAATGCACCCACCAAGGTTCTATCCCAAATAGCTTGCCTCTTGACCATAGCAACGTGATTCTGAACATTGCCCTAAAACCTCTACAAATAAAAATTCGCCTTTACATATAAGGGTCTGCTTGCTGCACCATGTCAGTCACAAGCAATTTGGAAGCCAATGGAAGATCCACATGGCTCCACCACAGATGATTTATCACACACCTGCCGACTGCAGCTCTATGCCCACTACTCAGCAGGCTCCAAATTACTGGCATCTCTGCTCTACACCATTTTCTGGAAACCCAGTCCATCAGACACTGTCTGGTATACTCATAGTCAGCAACAGGATATCCAAAGTTTCTCCAGTGCCACCTGGTCATGGAAATTTAAAAAAATTTCACGGTATTTATCTAGCCATTTTTCAAGGATGAAGTTGAAGGCACTGTGGGTTTCACTTCATTCAGGAACCATTAAATGGTGAGGATGCTCATTTCAATGAAAGCTCTGGAGAACTCTCATAAGCATGGCTTCCTAAAGAGTGGCCAATGATCACATGATGCTAGGCACATTGAGGTCTACAATGTGAGGTCCATGTGTGTTTTGACTCTCAACTATGGCTGCCAAGTCTTTCAGAATAAAATTATGTGATACCCTGGCTGAGATTCCAAGTGCTCTGTGCAAAGCCAACCTGGGCCTAGATCTCAGTTTCCAAGGGCAAATCTCATGCGTGGCCTCCTAAAATCCCAACTCAATTCATGGCAATACTTCTCTGAGGTCAGTACCTCAACTCAGTATCTAAGGGGAATCACACCAGAGTTCAAGCCCAGGTGGACCCAGTCGTCACTTCCAACCACCACCCAAATGACCACAATTAAAACCAAAACACTCCCACATGACCCACATTTTCTTCCATATAGACACTCATCATAACTTCTGGCTGGAGGATTCCATAAGGGGCTCCGCCCAAGCCAGTGTCAAAAATAAGCTCCCGTGCCCCTTAATTTGACTAAACTGAGGGTGGCTGTACACACTTCCTGTGAACAAGATGTGATCAAATAGGCCTGCCATTAATACTGCTCAGCTTCTACAATTTGAGGACTACTGACTGTGGGTTTTAGATTCTTTATGTGAACTGGAGTCATGATAAAACCCAAGCACCTATGGGATAGAATCTGCAGGGCTTTGAGGAACTCATTTGAGACAAAGGATCCCTATTCTCACTTGATGGAGGTCACGAACCTTACAGAGGAAGACGAGAGACTTCATCCACAATGACTGCTCTTTTTGCCACTTTGGTTTTGGATGTACACATGGAATCTTTCTTTAGATCCATCAGGTGATGAGAAACTAAGCAACAGCCTCACACAGGGCCAATGGTCTGAATGAGACACATCTTTTTCAAAGCAATTAAGCAAAGAGCCACAGGTGATTCCGATTCATTTCCATTTGAAAACTGTTTTCTTCAGGCTTCACAAAGGGGTGGCCTAAGGCAAAGACCTTCCTGACATTTAGGGCAACAGAACAATAGGTAACCAAAAGGCCCAAAGCAGGGTTTCTCCACTGAATCTTTAATGGTCATAGTGATTTCTGAGTTTTCTGTGATGCTCGCCATTCCCTTCAGCTATCCAGTACATGGCCATGTCACAGAGCTTGGAGGTGGTATATATCTTGCACAAAAAACCATGAGCCTATTCTAGAGAGTGGCCAGAATTCAGGAAGAAAAGTGGAACTTAGGAAGATAGCAGGTGTAGCCAATTGATAAGGCAAGCCGCAGTCCATTCATAAATTGTGCAGGATGAATTCTGGGAAGCTTTCTACTAAACAGGACATATCCATTGATCCAATATCTTTTCTAATGTCTACAACCATAGATAACAGTGGGATACACAGACATAGAAACACTCGCCTTGCCAAACGACTTACTAGAAACAGTTCACTCCAAACCAAACAAACCGACTTCCCTGCCTATTTTCAGAACATGAGACAAAACCACAAAACCACAACCAAACCTACAAAGGCACCTCCTTCTGCCAAGTAGGTCTTTGACTATCTTGAGTGTCCTCTGACTTATGGGCCATACTATGTTCCCCCGAAATGGCCACTCCTGTCTCAGATTTGGACTCCATGGCCAACTCTATTTAATTGTCAGGAGCCAGCTGTGAGCCACTACCTGTTTTCTCAGGAAAGGCCCGTCTTCAGAGATTTCCTGCCATTTGGCCATCCTCACATGAGTAGGTACCAAGAAAGACTGACTCTGTCCTTGGTAAATCCAAACAAATGATACCACTCGGACTGGAACTGGCCCTGGCTTTTTTGCCTGAATTCCTGGATCCCAAGATCAGAGAGTTCCATCACCAAGGAAGTGAGGTGAGGTCACTTCTTTCAGAAATTGAAAAATCTGTGGAAAGCAACCCTGGGCCTAGATCTCAGTTCCAAGGGTGACTCTTATGCGTGGCCTCCTAAAATCCCAACAAAATTCAATGCAATACTTCTCAAAGGTCAGTTCCACAACTCAGTCTCTAAGGAGAATCACACCAGAGTTCAATCCCAGGTGGACCCAGTCATTTCTTCCAACCGCCCCACAAATGACCAAAATTAAAACGAAAAGACTCCCACATGGCCCTCATCTTCTTACATATTGTCATTCATCATAATGTCTGGCTGTAGATTTTCATGAGGGGAGAAGCCCAAGAAAGTGTCCAAAATAAGCTCACTTTCCCCTCATTTGCCTAAAGTCAGGGTGGCCTGGACACCCTTCCTGTGAAAAAGGAGTGATCAAATAAGCCTGTCATTAATAATGCTCTGTTTCTCCAATTTGAGGCCTACTAAATTTTAGGTATAGATTCTTTGTGATTTGGAGTCATGCGAAACCCCAAGCACCTCTGCAGGGCTTTGAGGAACTCTTTTGACCCAAAGAATCCATTTTCTCACTTGACAGAGGTCAGGAACCTAACAGAGGAAGGCAAGAGACTTCATCCACAATGACTGATCTTTTTGCCATTATGGTTTTTGATGCACACATGGGATCATTCTTTAGATCCATCAGGTGCTGAGAATGTAAGACACAGCCACACACAGGCCAAGAGGCTAATTCAGCCACATCCCTTTACAAAGCAATTAAGCAAAGAGCCACAGGTGATGCCCATTCATTTCCATTTGAAAACTCTTTCTTCAGGCTTCACAAAGGGGTGGCCTGAGACCAAGTCTTTCCTGACATTCAGTGCAACAGAACAATAGGTAAGCAAAAGGCCCAAAGCGAGGTTTTTTCCACTGAGACATTTCTGTTCACACTGATATCTGAGTTTTCTGAAAGGCTGGCCATTCTCTTCCGCTATCCAATACATGGCCATGTCACAGAGCTTGTAGTGGTGCATATCTTGGACACAAAACCATGAGCCTATTCTGGAGAGTGGCCAGAATTCAGGAAGAAAACAGGAACTTAGGAAGATAGAATGTGTTGCCTCTTGATAAGACAAGCTGCAGTCCATTCATAAATTGGGCAGGTTGAATTATGGGAAGATTTATAGTAGACTGGACGTATCCATTAATGCATTCTCTTTTCTAATGTCTACAACAATGGACACAGTGGGATACACAGACATAGAAACACTCGCCTGGTCAAACGACTTACTAAAAACAATCCACTCCAAACCAAACAAACCAACTTTCCTACGTATTCTCAGAACATGGCCTGACCTCTCTCAGATCTGGTTTCCTTTGCCAACTCTGTGAAGTTGTCAAGAAAAAGGGGTGAGCCACTACCTGCTTCTTCTGGAAAGGTCCCTCTTCAGAGCTCTCCTGGCATTTGGCCATCCTCACATCGGTAGGTACCAAGAAAGACTGACTCTGTCCTTGGTAAATCCAAACAAGTGAGTCCACTGGGACTGGGGCTGCCTCGGGGTGCCTGGATTCTTGGATACAAAGTTCAGAGAGTTCCATCACCAAGGAAATGAGGTATATCACTTTCTTTGGAACTGAATGAGGTCACTGCCTTGGCAACCACTTTGTCCTAACAGTTGCTTCCAAGTGTCCCATGAGATGGAGGCTGCCCCTACTTCCTGTGACACTTTCACAAGGTAGAATGGTATGTCAACCATAGGCACCCAGCAGCAGCTCTCCACACAGGCCTGGTTTGGTCCATCTTCTCTACAATAAAAAGAGAGAGGCTGATTCAGACACATCCCTTCATCCTGACCAGGTTGTTTGCCATGGAAGATGACTTTTGCTCTCTCAGGTCCTTCATAGCTGCCTACATCTTCTCCAGGTATCATTTCTGAATGGACCTTTGAGGTTCTCAGCAGGTGGAATGTCCCCTACTTTCCTGTATTGTAAGAACGACTCTATCCCTGCTCTTCTGTAAAATGAGATTGAGGAAACAGTGTATGTTTAGGCTTAATAACAGGTTCGATTTGGGTTAGCAATCATTCTGTGTGATAAATAATGGTATTGGGAACCTGCGATATTTACAAGAATATCGAGGTGAAATATAAGTATGAAAACAGAAATCTAGGTATGATTTGAAGCCCAGAAGGGCATTGGGCCCTTAATTGGGATACTTAGTTTTGAATTATATTCTGCAAAGATGTCTCAGACAATTTGATATACAATGGCATAGGACCTTGTACCTTGGATGTTTGAATGTAGAAGAGAACATCCAATCCAAAGGGATAGTCAGTAGAATTAGGAAGATAGTCGGTAGGTTTAGGAAGAAGAGTGAGTGTAGGATTGGGACTAAAAATTCTTTAGCTATAGGGTTTCGGATAGAGAGTGAATGTAAATGTCAGCACATATGAAGAGTCAGTCACTATGATGAAATTGGGAAAATATGTAGAAAAGCAGATATCAATAGAGACATTATGAAATCAGGCAAAGTATTAAGTGAGTGATAGGAGTAGACATTTTCACCAGGGTTGAGTTTGAATATATAATCTTAGGAAGAAACAAATATGTAGTAACCAATAGGATTGACATTTGAGAGCATTAGGCAACCTGGACAAGGATGTTTTTAGTAATCCATGATCGCTTTCCATTTAGTCTTTGGTACAATCATAAGTGTGACCTTTACATTTTTTGTCCAGAATATTACTGTGATAAAATCTACATGTAGATCAGGTGACATGAGTATTTCTACCACCATTTCTGGGAGCAATATACTGAAGACGTAAAATTTGTATTGGGGGTACAAAGAGGTGTACCCTGTGTCCATGAATATAGAGATTAAGCATGAATACACCATACTGTGAATAAATAATATAACTGGTTCCAACTTTAAATAATAGATTGAATTGATATCTGAAAATATACAATAAATCTTATATTGATATATATTCATTCATTCCAACCAGTTATACATCTAATGGTAATATTAGTGTTTTGATTTATCATGAAGAGTGTGTGAAGTTTGCTTCAAAAGTGATTATGGAAATCGAAAATAATGTGTTCGGAAAGAATTCTCATGCAAAGACCAGTCAAGAAATATGGAGGAATACATGTGTTTTGAAGCAGGAAGTGATTGAAAGTGAAACAAATGCCTATAAATTTGCTAAATTTTTTATGAAATATATATCCTATGATGTGCATAAACTGATGAAATTGTAATGTACCAGTTTTGAATAAAAATTAACGTAAAAATACACATCATGTCCCATTGGAATCTACTTGCATTGATGTTAAACTTGGTCAGTTACTGTAGAAATATTAGGATTCGCGTGCCTCATTCACCGAAGTTAGTTTTCTTTTTTTTTTTAATTTTTTATGGTTGTTCTAAACATTATTTATTTCTTGATATATCATATTTCACACTTTGATTCAAGTGGGTTATGAACTCCCATTTTTACCCCGTATACAGATTGCAGAATCACATCAGTTACACATCAATTGATTGACTCATTGCCATACTAGTGTCTATTGTATTCTGCTGCCTTTCCTATCCTCTACTATCCCTCCTCCCCTCCGCTCTCTTCCCCTCTCCTCTCTCTACCCCCTCTACTGTAATAAATTTCTCCCTTTTGTATTATTTTTCCCTTTCCCCTCACATCCTCTTTTATGTAGTTTTGTATAACCCTGAGGGTCTACTTCCATTTCCATGCAATTTCCCTTCTCTCTCCCTTTCTCTCCCACCTCTCATCCCTATTTAATATTAATCTTCTTCTCATGCTCTTCATCCCTACTCTGTTCGTAGTTACTCTCCTTTTATCAAAGAAGGCATTTGGCATTTGTTTTTTAGGGATTGGATAGCTTCACTTTGCATAATCTGCTCTAATGCCATCTATTTTCCTGCAAATTCTATGATTTTGTCATTTTTTAAAGCAGAGTAATACTCCATTGTGTATAAGTGCCACATTTTTTATCCATTCTTCTATTGAACAGCATCTAGGTTAGTTCCACAGTCTTGCTATTGTGAATTGTGCTGCTATGAACATCAATGTAGCAGTGTCCCTGTAGCATGCTTTTTAGGGTCTTTAGGGAATAGACCGAGAAGAGGAATAGCTGGGTCAAATGGTAGTTCCATTCCCAGCTTTCCAAGAAATCTCCATAATGCTTTCCAAATTGGCTCTACCAATTAGCAGTGCCTCCAATAATGTACAAGTGTACCTGTTTCTCCACATCCTCACCAGCACTTGTTGTTGTTTGACTTCATAATGGCTGCCAATCTTACTGGAATGAGATGGTATCTTAGGGTGGTTTTGATTTGCATTTCTCTGACTGCTGGGGATGGTGAGCATTTTTTCATGTACTTGTTTTTTGATTGTATCTACTTCTCTGAGAAGTGTCTGTTCTGGTTCTTGGCCCATTTGTTTATTGGGTTATTTGTTATCTCATTATCTATTTTTTTGAGTTCTTTGTATACTCTGAATATTAGGGCTCTATCTGAAGTGTGAGGAGTAAAGATTTGTTCCCAGGATTTAGGCTCCCTATTTACCTCTCTTATTGTTCCTTTTGCTGATAAAAAACTTTTTAGTTTGAGTAAGTCCCATTTGTTGATTCTAGTTATTAACTCTTGTGCTATGGGTGTCCTATTCAGGAATTTGGAGCCCGACCCCACAGTATGTAAATCGTAGCCAACTTTTTCTTCTATCAGACGCCATGTCTCTGATTTGATATCAAGCTCCTTGATCCATTTTGAGTTAACTTTTGTGCATGGCAAGAGAAAGGGATTCAGTTTCATTTTGTTACATATGGATTCCAAGTTTTCCCAGCACCATTTTTTGCAGATGCTATTTTCCTTCATTGCATGCTTTTAGCCCCTCCATCAAATATAAGATAGTTGTAGTTTTCTGGCTTGGTTTCTGTGTCCTCTATTCTGAACCATTGGTCCACCCGCCTGTTTTGGTACCAGTACCATGGTATTTTTGTTGCTATTTTTCTGTAGTATAGTTTGATGTCTGGTATCGCTATGCCGCCTGATTCACACTTCCTGCTTAGTGTTGTTTTTGTTATTCTGTGTCTTTTATTTTTCCATATGAATTTCATGATTGCTTTCTCTATTTCTAGAAAAAAATTCCTTTTGGATTTTGATTGGCATTGCATTAAACCTATTGAGAACTTTTGGTAATATCACCATTTTGATGATATTAGTTCTGCCTATCCATGAACAGGATATATTTTTACATCTTCTAAGATCTTCTTCTATTTCTCTCTTTATTGTTCTGTAGTTTTCATTGTATAAGACTTTCACATCTTTTGTTAGGTTGATTCCTAATTATTATTATTTTTTTAGGATATTGTGTATGGAGTGGTTGTCCTCATTTCTATTTCAGAGGATTTGTCGCTGATATGAAGGAATGCCTTTGATTTATGCATGTTGATTTTATATCCTGCCACTTTGCTGAATTCATTTATTAGCTCTATTAGTTTCTTTGTAGACCCTTTTGGGACTGCTAGACATAGAATCATGTGATCTGATAATTTAAGTTCTTCTTTTCCAATTTTTACGCCTTTTATTTCTTTCGTCTGTCTAAATGCTCTGGCTAGTGTTTCGAGAACAATGTTGAACAGAAGTGGTGAGAGAGGGCATCCCTGTCTTGTTCCAGATTTTAGAGAGAATACCTTCAATTTTTCTCCATTCAGAATGATGCTAGCCTGAGGCTTAGCATAGATTGCTTTTACAATATTGAGGTATGTTCCTCTTATCACTAGTTTTTCTAGAGTGTTGAACATAACAGAATGCTGTACTTTATTGAATGTTTTTTTTGCATCTACCGAGATGATCATATGGTTCTTATTTTTAAGTCTATTGATGTGGTGAATAACATTTATTGATTTCCGTATATTGAACCAGCCTTGCATCACACGGATGAATCCTACTTGATCAGGATTCACAATTTTTTTGATATGTTTTTGTATCCAATTCGCCAGAATTTTATTGAGGATTTTTTCATGTAGGTTCATTAGAGATACTGGTCTGTAGTTTTCTTTCTTTGAAGTGTCTTTGTCTGGTGTAAGAATCAGGGTGATCTTGGCCTCGTAGAATGAATTTGGAAGATCTCCCTCTTTTTCAATTTCCTGAAACACCTTGAAAAATATTGGTATTTGTTCCTCTTTAAAGGTTTTGTTAAACTCTGCTGTATACCCATACGGTCCTGGGCTTTTCTAAGTTGGTAGTGGATTGATGGTTTCTTCTATTTCCTCAATTGATATTGGTCTGTTTATGTTGTCTATATCCTCCTGACTCAATATGGGCAGATCATATGACTTAAGAAATTTATCGATGCCTTCACTGTCTTCTATTTGTTTGGAGTATAAGGATTAAAAATAATTTCTGATTATCTTCTGTATTTCAGAAATATCTGTTGTGATATTTTCTTTTTTAATCCCTTATGCTAGTAATTTGAGTTCTCTCTTCTTCTCTTTCATAGCATGGCTAAGGGTCTGTCAATTTTATTTATTTTTTCAAAGAACCAACTTCTACTTTGTCAAGTTTTTTCAATTGTTTCTTTTGTTTCAATTTCATTAATTTCAGCTTTGATTTTAATTATTTCTTGCCTTCTACTTCTTTTGCTGTTTCTTTCGTCTTCTTTTTCTAGGATTTTGAGATGAAGTATGAGATCATTTATTTGTTGGTTGTTTCTTTTTTTAAGGAATGAACTCCAAGCAATGAATTTTCCTGTTAGAACTGCTTTCAATGTGTCCCATAGATTCCGATATGTTGTGTCTGTGTTTTCATTTATCTCTAGGAATTTTTAAATTTCCTCCTTGATGTCTTCTATAACCCATTGATCACTCAGTAACCTATTGTTCATTCTCCAAGTGATGCATGATTTTTCCTTCCTTCTTTTATCATTGATTTTTAGTTTCATTCCATTATGATCAGATAATATGCATGGTATTATCTGTACTCCTTTATATTGTCTAAGAGTTGCCCTGTGACATAATATATGATCATTTTTGAGAAGGATACATGTGCTGCTGAGAAAAAAGGTAACTGTTTGATGTTGGGTGTTATATTCTACATATCTCAAATAAGTCTAGGTTATTAATTGTGTTTTTGAGTTCTATAGTTTCCTTATTCCTTATTCCTTGTTTGGAAGATCTGTCCAGTGGTGAGAGAGGTGTGTTCATGTCTCCCATGATTACTGTATTGTGTTGTATTAGACTCTTGAACTTGAGAAGAGTTTGTTTGATGAACATAGCTGCACCATTGTTTGGGGCATATATATTAATGATTGCTGTCTCTTGTTGGTGTATGGTTCCCTTGAGCAGTATGTAGTGTCTCTCTTTATCCCTTTTGATTAACTTTGGCTCAAAATCTATTTTATTTGATATGAGTATGGACTCTCCTGCTTGTTTCCGAAGTCCATATGAGTGATATGATTTTTCCCAAACTTTCACCGTCAGTCTATGTATGCATTTTCCTATCAAATGCATCTCCTGTAGGCAGCATATTGTTGGGTCTTGTTTTTTGTTCAATTCTACTAGCCAGTGTGTCTTCATTGGTGAGTTTAAGCCATTAACATTTAGGGTTATTATTGAGATATGGGTTGTTCTTCCAGCCATATTTGTTTATTTATGTTACTAAACATGGTTTGTTTTCCTCTTTGATTATTTCCCCCCTTTAATGTCCTACCTCCCACTGTTGGTTTTCATTGTTATTTTCCATTTCCTCTTCCTGCAATGTTTTGCCGAGGATGTTTTGAAGAGATGGTTTTCTAGCTGCAAATTCTTTTCACTTTTGTTTATCGAGGAAGGTTTTAATTTCATCTTCCATACTGAAGCTTAATTTCGCTAGATACACAATTCTTGGTTGGAACCCATTTTCTTTCAGTGTTTGAAATATGTTATTCCAGGATCTTCTAGCTTTCAGAGTCTGTGTTGAAAGATCAGCTGTTATCCTGATTGGTTTACCCTTAAACGTAATCTGCTTCCTTTCTCTTGTAGCTTTTAAAATTCTCTCTTTTTTCTGTTTGTTGGGCATCTTCATTATAATGTGTCTAGTTGTGGCTCTCTTATGATTTTGCACATTCGGCGTTCTGTAGGCTTCTAGGACTTGGGATTCTGTTTTATTTATCAAGTCTGCGAAGTTTTCTCGTATTATTTCATTGAATAGGTTGCTCATTCCTTTGGTTTGGACCTCTATACCTTCCTGTATCCCAATGACTGTTAAGTTTGGCCTCTTTATGTTATCCCATATTTCTTGGATATTCTGCTCGTGGTTTCTTAACAGTCTTACTGAGTGGTCTATGTTCTTTTCAAGTTGAAATACTTTGTCTTCATTGTCTGATGTTCTATGTTCTAAGTGTTCTACTCTCCTGGTAGTATTCTCAATTGAGTTTTTAAGTTGGATTATTCCTTCCTGCAATTCTAGGATTTCTGTTTGTTTGTTTTTACAACCTCTATCTCCCTATATATTTGATCTTTTGCTTATTGGATTTGTTTATGTAATTCATTGTCGAAGTGATCTTTAATTGTCTGATTTTGTTGTCTAATGTCTTCCTTGAGACTCCAGATCATCTAAAGCATGAGTATCCTGAATTCTTTATCTGACATTCCATCTGATGCAGCTATTACCTCTTCTAAAGTTGTGTTGACCTGCATTGCTTGTGGTCCTTTCTTTCCTTGTCTTTTCATACTGCTCGTGTTTCTCTCTGCTTGTTGAAACAGTTTTGTTTTGGGCAGTGGCTCTGCTCTGCCCCTATTCCTATTAGGGTGACCTAACAACCACGCTGGTGGGCCGCTGGGCTTGTACTGAGCGCGGGAGAAGGCTCTGCTTTGCCACTACTCCAATAGGGGTGCCGTGTCTACCACACCAGAGGGTCGTTGGGCCTGTTCTGGGCATAGGCGGTGGCTCTGCTCTGCCCCTACTCCAATTGGGGTGACGTGACTACCACGCCTGCTGGTTGATGGGCCTGTTCCGGGCACGGGCGGCAGCTCTGCTCTGTCACTACTCCAATTGGGATGACATGACTACCACGCCTGCAGGTCGCTGGGCCTGTGCCGGGCATGGGCGGCGGCTCTGCTCTGCCCCTCTGGCTTGAAGACAAAGTGAGAGAGACTCGGGTGTTTGTGACTCACTTTTTTTACCAGGAGACCAACTGTTTCTGTCACCGCTGGTATCGATGAAGTTATCTCCTCCACCACTTTGTGATGACATCAGATCTCTAACATGTTGGTATCCCATGCGAATGGCAGCCTTTCGTTCCCTTTGCCGGATGACCAAAGCAATGGGTGAGTCCTGACCAGGCCTCACAAGCCCCGTCTCAATCCTGTTGCCACTGCCTATGAAGGCTAGGTAGGTATTTACCTCCACAGTATTCAGCAAGACCTAGACCGAGAAGGAGTTTCCGCGGGTTCTTTAGCCCTGGGCCTGATCAGTTCCAGGAGCCAGAATTCGGCCGCTCTGGGCTTGGTGTATGTTCTGATAGGAACAGGCCTGAGTAATTTGTCTCCGAGACACAGGCGAATGGCAGCCTGAGATTACCTGTTCTATAGCTGAATGAGCTGCTATGAGTTGAAAACAGGAATGGTGACGTCAGCTCTCCAAGATGGTGGCCCCTGGCTTCCTCTGTGGTCTGACTGGTGTGGAAAACCGAATTGGACCGCGTCCTTCCCCGGTCTCAAACCCAGAATTCAGCAATGAGCACAGTGATTGTACAGCTGGCAGGAGCCCACAGAATCCGCACCACTGAATATTTGTGTTGCAATCTCATTGTTTGCCAGCATGCGCCACAGACTCTAGCCGCAGGGCGATTTGGTGAATAAGCAGCATGACGCTCTATGCGGACAAATCACTCACGTTTGAGCCCCGTAGCTAATCCTCATGAGATGGAAATACTTCCACTAGGTTTTGGAGCACCCAAATTTTGCTGGAAATTCGTCATTCTCTTGCACAGTGATGCTGTATATGGGGTTGATGCACTCCTTTCGCTGCCATCATATGATCCCCTGAAGTTAGTTTTCAGTACTGGAAACGAATATGTATTTCAGGTGGATGAATATTTCTGAGAATAAACTTGTGAAAAGTTGATTATAAATCCACATACATAAATATGAATGAATTTAGGGAGTGTAAAAAAAGACAAATACATTTCATATTTTGAAAAATCTGGAGAGTGAATACATATATATATATATATATAGATAGATAGATAGATAGATAGATACACACACAGAGAGAGACATTAAAAAGTAGCATTATGTATGCCAATTGAAATTCACCATGAAATATATATCATCCACAGATCCAAAAATACTCATTTTCCTGAACATCAATTTATGTTGTTCAACTAGAAAGCTGACCCATATGTTGAATTTTCAGTTCCAACAGCGTTTAGTATGAGTGATCTTTTCTTACAGTTTGTATCTGCCAAGTCAGCCACCTCACAAAATGTATGTGTGATACCAGGTAGAATTCAATATGTGCATGAAAAAATACATGTGCTGAATAGACTACAGAGAAAGGGAGACAGTTATTCACATATTTGTTAACTTTTAAAACACATAAAGAACTGTTTCAATTAAAATTTGCTAGATTTATAGCACCTACCATTTATCATAGGAAAGGCAAGTCCAACTATACACCATGCCTCCTGTGAACCTCTTGTATTTCTATTTTGTTTGGGTTATTTTTCTCCATCATATTAAGATTAGAAGTAAAAGTCTAGAAGGGAATTTGTTAGTGTCAGGGATTCAGTATTTCGAATAGAAAATTGGAAAATGTATCCAATGTGTATGCAAATATGTGCTACACAAAAATCTTCCCACTCTCATTCAGAACAATGCCTTGGCATTACCTTCACCCCATGTAAGACACAATTAGAGGAGAAGAGTTAGAAAATCTGTGAATACATTCCTGTTATAGAAAATGCTCAGGAGTTCACAAATTTGGAGGTGGTAGAGGAGTTTCCAAAAGTAAGGGACAGGGTAAACACTCCACAAACATGAAGCTCTGCTGGCCTAACATCTGGAGAAACTACCTCTGAGGGTGAGCACTTGAAATATATTTTGTTGTCAGGAGCATTAGCTTCCTTTGTAGTGAGACCATCAAAGCTGGGTCTGCATCTATGTGACATGGATGACATGGTTTCTTATTTTCCGATGAACATGAGGCAGCAGTGCTGAATTTTCTCTTTGTAGGTAAACTGTGGCCACTGAGGCAAGTGTCTCCTCATCTGGACTGTGAAGCCATTTGGTCATCCTCCACTCTTTGTGGTGTTTTTTGCTGTTGCACTAGGAGTGTGGTATTTGCTTCATGAAATAAAAAGAGTTCAACTGGGACACAGTGCTGTAGGGAGTTCTTTCAGTTGTGGTGGGTTGGGTTCTGTTGGAGAATGCACCAACCAGGCTTCTATCCCACATAGCTTGCAACATTGACCATAGCAACCTGATTCTGAGCATTGCCCTGAAACCTCTCCATATAACAAGATTCTTTTACATATAAGGGTCTACTGGCTGCAAAATGTCAGTCACAAGTTATTTGGACACCAATGGCAGATAAACATGGCCACACCAGAGATATTTTATCACACACCTGCCCACCACGGCTCTAGGAACACTACTCAGCAGGTTCCAACTTACTTGCATCTCTGTTATACACCATTTTCATGAAACCCAGTCAATAAAGGCAATGTCTTGTATTCTCATGATCAGCTAGAGGACATCCAAAGGTTCTCCTGTGACACCTAGTCTTGGGAATTTAAAAAATTTCATGGTATTCATCTAGCCATTATTCAAGGAAGAAGTTGTAGGCACTGTGGGTTTCAATTCATTCATTAACCATTAAATGTTGAGTAAGCTCACTTCAATGAAAGCTCTGGAGAACCCTCAGAGGCAAGGCTTCCCAAAGGGTGGCCAAAAGGTCACATGAAGCCAGGCCCATTTAGGTCTACAATGTGAGGTCCATGTGTGTTTTCACTCTCAACTATGGCTGCCAAGTCTTTCAGAATAAAATCATGTGATATCCTGGCTGAGATTCCCTTTGCTCTGTGGAAAGCCAACTTGGGTGTAGATCTCACTTTCCAAGGGCGACTCTCATGCATGGCCTTCTAAAAGCCCAACACAATCCATGGCAATACTTCTCTGAGGTCAATTCCAGAACTCAGTCTCTATGTTGAATCACACAAGAGTTCAAGCCCAGGTGTACCCAGTCATCTCTTCCTACCGCCATACAAATGTTCACAGTTAAAACCAAAACACCCCAACATGGCCCTCATCTTCTTCCATGTAGACACTCATCATAACCTCCGGCTGGAGGTTTCCATGAGGTACACAGCCCACGTCCGTGTCCAAAATAAGCTCCCTTGCCCCTCATTTGCCTAACATCAGGGTTGCCTGGACTGCCTTCCTGTGAAACAGAAGTGAAAAAATAGGCCTGGCGTTAATACTGCTCTACTTCTCCAACTTGAGGCCTACTGAGTGTGGGGTTTAGATTCTTTATGTAAATTCATATTTTTTGTTGTTGTACTTTAACTTTTTAATATGTTTTCATTTTTTAAATATTTTTATTTTATTATTATTATTATTTTAAACTTTAATTTACATCTTTTAAATGATCATTATTTTTAAATTTTCTTCTTTCTTTCTTTCTTTTCTATTTTTTCTTTTGTCTTATCATTTCTTTTCAATTTTCTGATTTCCCCTTCCTCAAATTCTACCTGCCTACTCTCATTCTCTTTAGTGACTTCTTCCCTTTCCTTCTAATATCTTTTCTTCCAAGCATCAAATAAATTTATAAGAGTAAGCAGTAACTCAACAGTCAAACAGAGCAAAAAGTAACATGAGCAGCACAAAAAATCAAGGAAGAAAATAAGTACAAACAACGAAGGACAGCCAAAATATTCAGGAGGACCTATAGTCATCAGAAAAATGGTCATATAAAGAACTCAAGGAATACCTTAGACAGATGGAATTGAAACTTAAAGAGGATACGAGACAGCAAATCCAAACAGTGAAAGAACACATTGAAAATGAATTACATAAACAGATAAAAGAAGAAGTTATGCATCTTTATCAGGAGATAGAGATTATAAAAAAAACAAACAATAATTCTAGAAATGAAGTAAACGATAAACCAAATTAAAAAGTCAATTGAGAGTATCACTAACACTGTGGAGCAAGTAGAAGACAGAATGTCAGATAATGAAGACAAAATATATCATCTTGAAATGAATCTAGCCAACACAGAAAGGCTGGTAAAAAATGGATATACAAATTGGACATGCTTACAGGACACGGAGCACACGAAATCACAGTAGACCAACACCAAGACACATTGTTATGAAGATATCCAATATACAAAACAAAGAGAAAATATTAAAAGCTCTAAGAGAAAGGAGGCAGATTACATTAAGGGGTAAACCAATAAGGTTGAGAATGGATTTTTCATCACAGTCGCTGAAAGCGAGAAGATCCTGGAACAACGTATTTCAAACACTGAAAGACAATGAATGCCAACCAAGAATTCTGTATCCAGCAAAATTAAGCTGCAGGTATGACGATGAAATAAAAATATTTCATGATAAACAAAAGGTAAAAAAATTTGTAGCCAGAAAACCAGCATTGCAAAGCATCTTGAGCAAAACAATACACGAAGAAGAAATGAAAATCAACAACCAAAACCATCAGTGGGAAGTGCCTCAGTAATGACTGAGGGTGGGGGAAAAGCTAATCATGGAGAAACAAACTAAATTAAAAAAAAAAAAGATGAATCATCAATCATGAGCGGCAGTACAAACCATATATCAATAGTGACTCTAAATGTTAATGGCTTAAATTCTCCAATAACGCGACATAGGCTGGTATCTTGGATTAAAAATGAATCCAACAATATGTTGCCTCCAGGAGACACATCTGAATGGAAAAGACATACACAGGCTGAAGGTGCAAGTTTTGGAAAAAATATACCATGCAACGCTCCCCATAAGCAAGCAGGGGTGGCCATGCTCATATCGAATAAAATCGACTTCAAGACTAATTTAATCAAAAGGGATAAGAAAGGACATTATATACTGTTAAAAGGAACCATTCATAAACAAGACATAAAAATTATCAATATTTATGCACCAAATAATGGTGCTGCAATGTTCAAAAAACAAATTCACCTCAAGTTCCAGAATGAAATAGACCACAACAAAATAATTATGGGTGACTTCAACACACCTCTCTCACCATTGGACAGATCCTCCAAACAAAAGTGAATAAAGAAACTATTGAACTCAATATCACAATCAATAACCTAGACTTAACTGACATATATCGAATATATCAATCATCATCAAGTGGATATACTTTTTTCTCAGTAGCACGTGGATCCTTCTCAAAAATAGACCATATATTATGTCATAGGGCAACCCTCAGTAAATATACAGGGGTTAGGATAATACCATGAATTTTTTCTGATCATAATGGAATGAAACTGGAAACCAATGATAAAAAAAGGAAGGAAAAATCCTACATCACATGGAAAATGAACAATATGTTACTGAATGATCAGTGGGTTACAGAAGATATAAAGGAGGAAATCAAAAAATTCTTAGAGATACATGAAAATAGAGACGCAATATATCAGAATCTATGAGACACAATGAAAGCAGTTTTAAGAGGGAAATTCAACGCCTGGAGGTCATTCCTGAAAAAAAGTAAAAACGAACAAATAAATGAGCTCACACTTCAACTCAAAGCCCTAGAAAAGGAAGAGCAAAACAACAAAAAATGTAGCAGAAAGCAAGAAATAATTAAAATCAGAGCAGAAATCAACGAAATTGAAACAAAAGAAACTATTGAAAAAATTAACAAAACTAAAAGTTGGTTCTTCGAAAAAATAAATATGTTCGACAGACCCTTAGGCATGCTAATGAAGAGAAGAAGCGAGAGAACTCAAATTACTAACACATGGGATGAAAAAGGCAATATTACAACAGATTCTTCCGAAATACAGAAGACAATTAGAAATTATTTAGAAAACCTATATTCCAATAAAATAGAATATAGTGAAGACATCGATAAATTTCTTAAGTCATATGATATTCCCAGACTGAGTCAGAAGGATACACACAATTTAAACAGACCAATGTCAATGGATGAAACAGAAGAAGCAATCAAAAGACTACAAACCAAGAAAAGCCCAGGAACGGATGGCTATACAGCGGAGTTTTACAAAACATTTAAAGAAGATTTAATACCAATACTTTTCAAGTTATTTCAGCATAGAGAAAAAGAGGGAGCTCTTCCAAATTCATTCTATGAGGCCAACATCACGCTGATTCCGAAATCAGAAAAAGACACCTCAAAGAAAGAAAACTACAGACCAATATATCTGATGAACCTACATGCAAAAATCCTCAATAAAACTCTGGTGAATCAAATACAAAGGCACATCAAAAAAATTATGCACCATGATCAAGTAGGATTCATAGCTGGGATGCAAGGATGGTTCAATATATGGAAATCAATAAATGTTATTCACCACATCAATAGACTTAAAGATAAGAACCATATGATCATCTCGATAGAAGCAAAAAAAGCATTTGACAAAGTACAGCATCCCTTTATGTTCAAAACATTAGAAAAAATAGGGATAACAGGAAGTTACCTCGACATTGTAAAAGCTATCTATGCTAAGCCTCAGGCTAGCATCATTATGAATGGAGAAAAATTGAAGGCATTTCTTCTAAAATCTGGAACAAGACAGGGATGCCCTCTCTCACCACTTCTATTCCATATAGTTCTCGAAACACTGGCCAGAGCAATTAGACATACTAAACAAATAAAAGGCATAAAAATAGGAAAATAAGAACGCAAATTATCACTATTTTCGGGTGACATTATTCTATACATAAAAGACACAAAAAGGTGTACAAAAACTACTAGAACTAAAAAATGAATGACCTGCGACCCACCGGCAGGTCAGACCCAGAAACCTGCAGAGGGGCACAGCTGCCCCACCCACCTGCAAGGTAGGCGATACCGTGACCACTGACAAAATAGGCCCAGTGGCCGTCTGACACATCACCCCGGTTGGGGGAGGGGCAGAGCCACCACCAGCACCTGTTAGGTAGACAGACCTGCAAACGACAGACAGAACAGGCCTAGCGGCCAGCGGAGATGCAGAGCCGCTGCTCACGCCTGCAAGGTAAGCGAACCTGTGACCACCGAAAGAACAGGCCCACCGAAAGTAGAGGCACAGCAGCCTGCCGGCGTAGTAGGCACATTGCCCCAATTGGAGGAGGGGCAGAACCACCGCCAAAGCCTGCGAGGGAGACTTTGCAACTATACAAGAGCAATATAAATATATAGGGGGAAAATCAATAACACAACAGTTTCACCAAGCAGAAAGAAACGCGATCAGTATGAAAATACAAGGAAAGAAAGGACCACAAGCAATGCAGGTCAACTCAACTTTAGAAGAGGTAATATCTGCAGCAGATGGAATGTCAGATAAAGAATTCAGGATATACATGCTTCAGATTATCTGGAGTCTCAAGGAAGACATTAGACAGCATAATCAGACAATGAAAGACCACTTCGAGCACTTCGAAAATGAATTACATAAACAAATACAAGAAGCAAAAGATCAATTATACAGGGAGATCAAGGTTATAAAAAATAAACAAACAGAAATCCTGGAAATGCAGGAAACAATAAACCAAATTAAAAACTCAATTGAGAATACTACCAGCAGAGTAGAACACTTAGATGATAGAACATCAGAAAATGAAGACAAAGTATTTCAACTGGAGAAGAACATAGACAGCTCAGCAATGCTGTTAAGAAACCATGAGCAGAACATTCAAGAAATATGGGATAACATAAAGAGACCAAACTTAAGAGTCATTGGGATACAGGAAGGTATAGAGTTCCAAACAAAAGGAATGAGCTATCTATTCAATGAAATAATACGAGAAAACTTCCCAGACTTGAAGAATGAGACAGAATCCCATATCCTAGAAGCCTACGGGACGCCGAATGTGCAAAATCATAAGAGATCCACACCTAGACACATTATAATGAAGATGCCCAACATACAGAATAAGGAGAGAATTTTAAAAGCTACAAGAGAAAGGAAGCAGATTACATTTAGGGGTAAACCAATCAGGATAACAGCTGATCTTTCAACACAGACTCTGAAAGCTAGAAGATCCTGGAATAACATATTTGAAACACTGAAAGAAAATGGGTTCCAACCAAGAATTGTGTATCCAGCAAAATTAAGCTTCAGTATGGAAGATGAAATTAAAACCTTCCATGATAAACAAAAGTGAGAAGAATTTGCAGCTAGAAAACCATCTCTTCAAAACATCCTCGGCAAAACATTGCAGGAAGAGGAAATGGAAAATAACAATAAAAACCAACAGCGGGAGGGAGTACAGTAAAGAGGGGGAATAATCAAAGAGGAAAACAAACCATGTTTAGTAACATAAATAAACCAATATGACTGGAAGAACAACCCATATCTCAATAATAACCCTAAATGTTAATGGCTTAAACTCACGAATTAAGAGACACAGGCTAGTAGAATGGATCACAAAACAAGACCCAACAATATGCTGCCTTCAGGAGACGCATTTGAGAGGAAAAGACATAAATAGACTAAAGGTGAAAGGTTGGGAAAAATCATATCACTCTTATGGACTTCGGAAACAAGCACGAGTGTCCATACTCATATCAAATAAAATAGATTTCAAGCCAAAGTTAATCAAAAGGGATGAAGAGGGACACTACATACAGCTCAAGGGAACCATACACCAACAAGACATCACAATCATAAATATATATGCCCCAAACAATGGTGCAGCTATGTTCATCAAACAAACTCTTCTCAAGTTCAAGAGTCTAATAGACCACCATACAATAATTATGGGAGATTTCAACACACCTCTCTCACCACTGGATAGATCTTACAAAGAAAAGTTGAATAAGGAATCTATAGAACTCAATAACATAATTAATAACCTAGACTTAATTGACATATATAGAATATACCACCCAAGATCAAGCAGTTACACTTTTTTCTCAGCAGCACTTGGATCCTTCTCAAAAATAGATCATATATTATGTCACAGGGCAACTCTTAGACAATGTAAAGGAGTAGAGATAATACCATGCATCTTATCTGAACATAATGAAATGAAATTGAAAATCAACGATAAAAGAAGTAAGGAAAAATCATGCATCAATTGGAGAATGAAAAATAGGTTACTGAATGATAAATGGGTTATAGAAGACATCAAGGAGGATATTAAAAAATTCTTAGAGATAAATGAAAACACAGACACAACATATCGGAATCTATGGGACACATTGAAAGCAGTTCTAAGAGGAAAATTTATTGCTTGGAGTTCATTCCTTAAAAAAAGAAAAAAAAAACAACAAATAAATGATCTAATACTTCAACTCAATGTCCTAGAAAAAGAAGAGCAAAACAACAGCAAAAAAGTAGAAGACAAGAAATAATTAAAATCAGAGCAAAAATTAATGAAATTGAAACAAAAGAAACAATTGAAAAAATTGACAAAACTAAAAGTTGGTTCTTTAAAAAAATAAATAAAATTGACAGACCCTTAGCCACGCTAATGAAGAGAAGAAGAGAGAGAACTCAAATTACTCGCATATGGGATGAAAAAGGCAATATCACAACAGACACTTCAGAAATACAGAAGATTATCAGAAATTATTTTGAATCCTTATACTCCAATAAATTAGAAGATAGTGAAGGCATCGATAAATTTCTTAAGTCATATGATTTGCCCAGATTGAGTTAGGAGGATATTGACAACCTAAACAGACGAATATCAACTGAGGAAATAAAGAAACCATCAAAAGACTACCAACTATAAAAAGCCCAGGACCGGATGTGTATACAGCAGAGTTTTACAAAACCTTTAAAGAGGAACTAATACCAATACTTTTCAAGCTATTTCAGGAAAATGAAAAACAGGGAGAACTTCCAAATTCATTCAATGAGTCCAACATCACCCTGATTCCTAAACCAGACAAAGACACTCCAAAGAAAGAAAACTACAGACCAATATCTCTAATGAACCTAGATGCAAAAATGCTCAATAAACTTCTCGCTAACCGGATACAAAAACATATCAAAAAAATTGTGCACCATGATCAGGTAGGATTTATCCCTGGGATGCAAGGTTGGTTCAATATACGAAAATCAATAAATGTTATTCACCACATCAATAGGCTTAAATAAAAGAACCATATGATCATCTCGATACATGCGGAAAAAGCATTCGACAAAGTACAGCATCCCTTTATATTCAAAACTCTAGAAAAACTAGGGATAACAGGAACATACCTCAATATTGTAAAAGAAATCTATGCTAAGCCTCAGCCTAGCATCATTCTGAATGGAGAAAAACTGAAGGCATTCGCTCTAAAATCTGGTACAAGACAGGCATGCCCTCTCTCACCACTTCTGTTCAACATAGTTCTCGAATCACTGGCCAGTGCAATTAGACAGACAAAAGAAATTAAAGGCATAAAAATAGGAAAAGAAGAACTCAAATTATCACTATTTGCAGATGACATGATTCTATACCTAGCAGACCCAAAAGGGTCTACAAAGAAACTATTAGAGCTAATAAATGAATTCAGCAAAGTGGCAGGATATAAAATCAACATGCATAAATCAAAGGCATTCCTGTATATCAGCGACAAATCCTCTAAAATATATATGAGGACAACCACCCCATTCACAATATCCTCAGAAAAAATAAAGCACTTGGGAATCAACCTAACAAAAGAGGTGTAAGACTTATACAATGAATACTACAGAACCCTAAAGAGAGAATTGAAGATCTTAAAAGATGGAAAAATATACCCTGTTCATGGATAGGTAGAATTAACATCATCAAAATGGCGATATTAACAAAAGTTCTCAATAGGTTTAATGCAATGCCAATCAAAATCCCAATGGCATTTCTTGTAGAAATAGAGAAAGCAATCATGAAATTCATATGGAAAATAAAAGACCCAGAATAGCAAAAACATTGATAAGCAGGAAGTGTGAATCCGTCGGTATAGCTATACCAGACTTCAAACTATACTACAGAGCAATAGAAACAAAAACAGCATGGAACTGGTACCAAAACAGGCGGGTGGACCAATGGTACAGAATAGAGGACACAGAAACAATCCACAAAACTACAACTATCTTATATTCGATAAAGGGGCTAAAAACATGCAATGGAAGAAGGCTAGCATCTTCAACAAATGGTGTTGGGAAAACTGGAAATCCATATGCAACAAAATGAAACTGAATCCCTTTCTCTCACCATGCACAAAAGTTAACTCAAAGTGGATCAAGGAACTTGATATCAAATCAGAGACATGGCGTCTGATAGAAGAAAAAGTTGGCTATGATCTACATACTGTGGGATCGGGATCCAAATTCCTAAATAGGACACCCATAGCACAACAGTTAATAACTAGAACCAACAAATGGGACTTACTCAAACTAAAAAGTTATTTTCTCAGCAAAAGAAACAATAAGAGAGGTAAATAGGTAGCCTACGTCCTGGGAACAAATCTTTACTCCTCACACTTCAGACAGAGCCCTAATATCCACAATATACAAAGAACTAAAAAAATTAGACAATGAGATAACAAATAACCCAATCAACAAATGGGCCAAGGACCTGAACAGAAATTTCTCAGAGGAGGACATACAATCAATCAAGAAGTATATGAAAAAATGCTCACCATCTCTAGCAGTCAGAGAAATGCAAATAAAAACCACCCTAAGATACCATCTCACTCCAGTAAGATTGGCAGCCATTAGGAAGTCAAACAACAACAAGTGCTGGCGAGGATGTCGGGAAAAGTGTACTCTTGTACATTACTGGTGGGACTGCAAATTGGTGCGCCCAATTTGGAAAGCAGTATGGAGATTTCTTGGAAAGCTCGGGATGGAACCACCATTTGATCCAGCTATTCCCCTTCTCGGTCTATTCCCTAAAGACCTAAAAAGAGCACACTATAGGGCCACTGCTACATCCATGTTCATAGCAGCACAATTCACAATAGCAAGACTGTGGAACCAACATAGATGTCCTTCAATAAAAGAATGGATAAAAAAATGTGGCATTTATACACAATGGAATATTACTCTGCATTAAGAAATGACAAAATCATAGAATTTGGAGGGAAATGGATGGCATTAGAGCAGGTTATGCTAAGTGAAGCTAGCCAATCCCTTAAAAACAAATGCCAAATATCTTCTTTGATATAAGGAGAGTAACTAAGAACAGAGTAGGGACGAAGAGCATGAGAAGAAGATTAACATTAAACAGGGATGAGAGGTGGGAGGGAAAGGGAGAGAGAAGGAAAATTGCATGTAAATGGAAGGAGACCCTCAGGGGTATACAAAATTACATACAAGAGGAAGTGAGGGGAAAGGAGGAAAAATATAAGGGGGAGAAATGAATTACAGTAGAGGAGGTAGAGAGAGAAGAGGGGAGGGTAGGGGGGAGGGGGGATAGTAGAGGATAGGAAAGGCAACAGAATACAACAGTCACCAGAATGGCAATATGTAAATCAATGGTTGTGCAATTGATGTGATTCTGCAATCTTTATATGGGGTAAAAATGGGAGCTCATATCCCACTTGAATCAAAGTGTGAAATATGATATATCAAGAACTATGAAATGTTTTGAACAACCTACAATAAAAATAATTTAAAAAAAAAAAGCATGGTACTGGTACCAAAACAGGCGGGTGGACCAATGGTACAGAATGGAGGACACAGAGATTAATCCAAAAAGCTACAACTATTTTATATTTGATAAAGGAGCTAAAAGCATGCAATGGAGGAAATATAGTATCTTCAACAAAAGGTGTTGGGAAAAATGGAAATCCATGTGCAACAAAATGAAACTGAATTCCTTTCTCTCGCCATGCACAAAAGTTAACTCATAGTGGATCAAGGTGCTAGATATCAAATCAGAGACTCTGTGTCTGATAGAAGAAAAAGTTGGCTCTGATCTACATATTATGGGGTCGGGCTCCAAATTCCTTTATATGACATCCATAGCACAAGAGTTAATAACAAGAATCAACAAATGGGACTACTTAAACTGAAAAGTTTTTTATCAGCAAGAGAAAGAATAAGAGAGGTAAATAAGGAGCATACATCATGGGAACAAATTTTTACTCCTCACACTTCAGATAGAGGCCTAATATCCAGAATATACAAAGAACTCAAAAAATTAGACAATAAGATAACAAATAACCCAATAAACAAATGGGTCAAGGACTTGAACAGACACTTCTCAGAGGAGGACATACAATCATTCATCAAGTACATAATAAAATGCTCACCATTTCTAGCAGTCAGAGAAATTCAAATCAAAATCACCCTAAGATACCATCTCACTCCAGTAAATTGGTAGCCATTATGAAGTCAAACAACAACAAGTGCTGGCAAGGATGTGGGGTAAAAGATACTCTTGTACATTGCTGGTGGGACTGTAAACTGGTGTGGCCAATTTGGAAAGCAGTATGGAGATTCCTGGGAAAGCTGTGAATGGAACCACAATTTGATTCAGCTATTGCCCTTCTCTGACTATTCCCTGAAGACCTTAAAAGAGAGTAATACAGGGATACTACCACATGGATTTTCATAGCAGTACAATTCACAATTGATACACTGTGGATCCAACCCAGATTCCCTTCAATAGATGAATGGATAAAAAAAAATGTGGCATTTATACACTATGGAGTATTACGCAGCACTAACAAATGACAAAATCATAAAATTTGCAGAAAAATGGATGGCACTGGAGCAGATTATGCTTAGTGAAGATAGCCAATCCCTAAAAAATAAATACCAAATGTCTTCTTTGATATAATGAGAGCAACTAAGAACAGAGCAGGAAGCAATAGCAGGAAGAAAAGATTATCTTTAAACAGAGACATGAGGTGGGAGGGTAAGTGAGAGAAAAGGGAAATTGCATGGTAATGGAGGGAGACCCTCATTGTTACACAAAATTACATATTGTTGTGAGTGGAATGGGAAAATAAACATGGAGAGAAATAAATTACAGTAGATGGGGAAAAAAGAGAAGATCAGAAGGAAGGGGAGGGGAGATAGTAGAGTATAGGAAAGGTAGCAGAATACAACAGTAGCTAATAGGGCATTATGTAAAAATGTGGATGTGTAATCGATGTGATTCTGTAATCTCTATTTGGGCTAAAAATGGGAGTTCATAAGCCACTTGAATCTAATGTATGAAATATTATATGTCAAGAGATTTTTAATGTTTTGAGCAACCAATAAAAGAAAAAAAGTAGCAATATATATGCCAATCGAAATTCATCATGAAATATATATAATCCACAGATAGAAAAATATTCATTTTACTGAACATGGATTAATGTATAATGTTATTCAACTAGGAAGCTCACCCATAGGTTGAATTTTCAGTTCCAACAGCATTTAGGAGGAGTTATCCTTTCTCACAATTTGCATCTGCCAATTCAGTTACCTCACAAGTATGTACATGTGGTACCAGGTAGAATTCTATATGTGCATATAAAAATACATGTGCTGAATTGGCTACAGAGAAAGGGAGACAGGAATTCACATATTTGTTAATTTTAAAAACACATGTAGAACTATTTCAACAAAAAAATGACTAGATTTATAACTCCTACACTATATAATGCAAAAGGCAATTGTAACAATACACCATGCCTCCTCTGAACTGCTTGTATTTCTATTCTGTTTGGGTTATTTTTCACCATCATATTAGAATTATTAGTCAGAGTATAGTAGGGTGTGTGTTAGTTTCAGGGCTTCAGTATTTCAAATAGAAAATTGAAAAATGAATCGAACGTGTATGTAAATATGTGCTACACAAAAATCTTCCCACTCACATTCAGAACAATGCCTTGATATTACCTTGGCCCAAGTAAGACACAATTAGAGTAGAAAAGTGTGAAAATCTGTGAATACATATCTGGAATGGAATATGCTCGGGAGTTCACAACCTTGGTGGTGGTAGAGGAGTTTCCAAAAGTAAAGAACAGTGTAAACACTCCACAAACATGGAGCTCTGCTGGCCTAAGACTTCTTGGAAAACTGCCTCTGAGGTTGGGCACTTGAAATATATGTTGTTGTCATGAGCTTTAACTTCCTTTGTAGTGAGACCATCAAAATGGGTCTGCATCTATGTGACCTGGAAGACATGGTTTCTTATATTCCAATGACCATGAGGCAGCAGTGCTGAATTCTCTCTTTGTATGTAAACTGTGGCCACTGGAGGCTAAGTGTCTCCTCGTGTGGACTGTGAAGTCATTTGGTCATCCTCCAATTTTCGTGGTGTTTCTTGCTGCTGCACTGGGAATTTGGTATTTGCTTCACCAAATACAAGGAGTTCTACTAGGATACAGTGCTGAAGGGAGTTCTGTCACGTGTGGTGGGTCAGGGTCTGCAGGAGAATGCACCAACCAGGCTTCTATCCCACACAGCTTGCCCCAATAACCATAGTAAACTGATTCTGAACATTGCCCTGAAACCTCTCCATATAAAAAATGCCTTTACATATAAGTGTCTGATTTCTGCACTATGTCAGTCATAATCCATTTGGAAGCCAATGGCCGATCCACATGGCCCCACCATGGTGTTTTATCACACACCTGCCCACCACTGCTCTAGGCCCACTAATCAGCAGGATACAAATTACTGGCATCTCTGTTCTACACCATTTTCATAAAACCCAGTAAAACAAGGCATTCTCTGGTATACACATGATCAACCACAGGACTTCCAAAGATTCTCCAGTGCCACCTGGTCATGGAAATTTCAAAAATTTCATGGTATTTATCTAGCCATTTTTCAAAGATTAAGTTGGAGGCACTGTGGGTTTCAAATCATTCAGGAACCATTAAGTGTTGAGAAAGCTCATTTCAATGAAAGCTCTGGAGAACACTCACAGGCAAGGCTTCTCAAAGAGTTGCCAAAAGGTCACATGAAGCCAGGCAAATTGAGGCCTACAATGTGAGGTCCATGTGTGTTCTGACTCTCAACTATACCTGCCAATCTTTCAGAATAAAATCATGTGATATCCTGGCTGAGGTTCCCATTGTTTTGTGGAAAGACACCCTGGGCCTAGATCTCAGTTTCCATGGGTGAGTCTCATGCATGGCCTTCTAAAATCCCAACACAATTCATGGCAATACTTCTCTGAGTTCAGTTCCAGAACTCAGTCTCTAAGGGGAATCACGCCAGAGTTCAAGCCCAGGTGGAACCAGTCATTCCTTCCAACCACCACAAAAATGACCACAATTAAAATCAAAACACTCCCACAGGGCCCTCATCTTCTTCCATATAGACACTCATCATAACCTCTGGCTGGAGATTTCTATGAGGGGCACAGCCTAAGAAAGTGTCCAAAATAAGCTCACTTGCCCCTCATTTGCCTAAAATCATGGTGGCCTGGACAATCCTCCTGTGAACCTGGAGTGATCAAATATTCCTGCTGTTAAAGTGTTCCGCTTCTCCAATTTGAGGCCTACTGGCTGTGAGGTATAGATTCTTTATGTGATTTGGAGTCATGAGAAAACCCAAGCACATATGGGCAAGCCTCTGCAGGGATTTGAAGAACTCATTTAATCCAAAGAATGCCTATTCTCACTTAATGGAGGTCAGGAACCTAAAACAAGAAGGCAAAAAATTCATCCACAATGACTTCTCTTTTGGCCATTTCGGTTTGGGAAGCACATGGGATTTTTCTTTAGATCCATTGGGTGCTGAGAATCTAAGTCACAGCCTCACACAAGGACCAGAGACTGATTCAGACACATCCCATTCCATAGAAATTAAGCAAAGAGCCACAGGTGAAGCCCATTCATTTCCATATGAAAACAGTTTTCTTCAGGCTTCACAAAGGGTTGGCATGAGGCAAAGACCTTCCTGACATTCAGGGTAATTGAAACACAAGTAAGCAAATGGCCCAAGAAGGGTTTCTTCACTGAGACTTTACTGGTCACACTGATATCTGAGTTTTCTGAGATGCTCTCAATCTCTTCAGCTATCCAGTACATGGCCATGTCACAGAGCCTTGTGGTGTTACATATCTGGGACACAAAACCATGAGCGTATTCTGTAGAGTGGCCAGAATTCACGAAGAAAACAGTAACTTAAGAAGACAGTAGGTGTTGCCCATCCATAAGGCAAAGTGAAGTCCATTAATCTATTGGGCAGTATTAATGTGGGGAAGCTTTCTACTAGAGAAAACAAATCCATTGATGCATTCTCTTTTCTAATGTCTACAACCACGGATACAGTGGGATACACAGACATAGAAACCCTCACAATGTCAAAGGACTTACTAGAAACAGTCCACTCCACACCAGAAAAAAACGCCTTTCCTACCTATTCTCAGAACATGAGAAAAAAACCACAAACTCACACCCACAACGGCAAAGCCACCTCCTTCCCCCAAGTAGGTCTGTGACTATCCAGAGTGTCTTCTGACTGGTGGGCCATATTATGTTCCCCCGAAATGGCCTGTCCTCTCTCAGATCTTGTCTCCTTGGCCAACTATGTGAAGTTGTCAGGAGACAGCGGTGAGCCACTACCTGCTTTCTCAGGGAAGGTGCCTCTTCAGAGCTCTGCTGGAAATTGGCCATCCTCACATCAGTAGGTACCAAGAAAGACTGACTCTGTCCTTGGAAAAAGCAAACAAGTTAGCCCAATGGGACTAGGACTGGGACTGGCTCTGGGTGTCCTAACAGTTGCTTCCAAGGGTCCCATGAGATGGAGGCTGCCCCAACATCCTCTGACACATTCAGAAGTTAGAATGGAATATCAACCTTAGGCACAGAGGTACAGCTCTCCACACAGGCCTGGTTTCTTCCAACTTCTTTACAATAAGAAAAGAGAGGCTGACTTAGACCCATCAATTCATCCTGACCAGGTTGTTTGCCATGGAAGATTTCTATTGCTCTCTCAGGTCCAACATAGCTGCATAAATCTTCTCCAAGGATCATTTCTCCATGGATCTTTGAGGTTCTCAGAAGGTGGAAGATCACCTACATTCCTATATTGTAAGACCAACTCTGTCCCTGCTCTTCTGTAAGTTATATTGATGGAAGAGTGTATGTTTAGGGTTAATAACATGTTTGATTTGGGTTAGGAATCATTTTGTGAGATGAATAATGGTATTGGCAACCTTCGATATTTACAAGAGTATATAGGTGAAATATAAGTATGAAAGCAGAAAATTAGGAAAGATTTGAAGCCCAGAAGGGAATTGGACCCTTAAGTGGTATACTTAGCTTTGAGTTATGTGCTGCACAGTTGTCTCAGATAAATCAATAAACAATGGCATAGGACCTTGTACCTTGGATGATTGAATGTTGAAGAGAACATCCAGTCAAAAAGCGATATTCAGTACGATGAGGAAGGTAGTCGTTAGGTTTAGAATGAAGAGTGAGTATAGGATTTGGACAAAAAGTTCTTTAGCAATAGGGTTTCGGTTAGAGAGTGAGTGTTAATGTCAGCACATGTGAAGAGTCAGTCACAATGATGAACTGGGGAAAATATGAGGGAAAGCAGATATCAATAAAGACATTAGGAAATCAAGCAAAGTACAAAGTGAGTGATAGGATTAGACATTTTCAACAGGCTTGAGGTTGAATATATAATCTTAGGAAGAAACAAATATGTAGTCACCAATAGGATTGACATTTGAGAGCATTAGGCAACCTGGACATAGATGTTTTTAGTAATCCATGCTCACTTTCCATTTAGGCTTTGGTACAATTGAAAGTGTGACCTTTGCTTTTTGTGTCCAGAATATTTCTGTGATAAAATGTATATGTATATCACGTGACATGAGTATTTCTTCCACCATTTCCAGGAGCAATATTTTGAAGACATATAAATTCCTATTGGGGTACAAATAGGTATACCCTCTGTCTATGAATATAGCAATAACGCATGAATAGACCATACTGTGAATAAATAATATAACTGGATCCACTTTAAATAATGGATTGAATGGATATCTGAAAATATATAAGAAATGTTATAAAGATGCACAATCAATCATTCCAACCAGTTATATATCTAATGGTCATCTTAGGGTTATGTTTTATCATGAAGGATGTGTGAGTTTTGCTTAAAAATTGATCATGGAAATTGAAAATAATATATTTGAAAAAAGTCTCATGAAAAGACCAGTCAAGAAACATAGGGAAATACATGTGTTCTGGAGCAAGAAGTGATTGAAAGTGAAACAAATGCCTATAAATTTGCTAAGTAGTGGATGAAATATATATCCTATGATGTGCATAAACTGAAGAAATAGTAATGTACCAGTGTTGAATAATAATTAATGTCAAAATACACATCATGTCCCATAGGAATCTACTAGCATTGATGTTAAACTAGGTCAGTTAATGTAGAAATACTAGGATTTGTTTGCACCTTTCACTGAAGTTAGTTTTCAGTACTAGGAAACAAATATGTATTTCAGGTGGATGAATATTTCTGAGAATAATCTTGTGAAAAGTTGATTATTAATCCACATACATGAACATGAATGAATTTAGGGAGTGTATATAAGACACATATATTTCATATTTTGAAAAATCTGGAGATTTATTTTGTATATATATATATATATATATATATATATATATATATACACACATATATATATATACACACACACACACACACACACAAACACACACACAAACAAAGACATTCAAAAGTAGAATTATATATGCCAATCGAATTTCACCATGAAATATATATCATCCACAGATCCAAAAATATTCATTTTACTGAACATGGATTTATGTATAATGTTATTCAACTAGGAAGCTCACCATTAGCTTGAATTTTCAGTTCCAACAGCATTTAGGTGGAGTAATCTCTTCTCACAATTTGTATCTGCAATGTCAGGCACCTCACAAAAATGTACGTGTGATATCAGGTAGGATTCTATATGTGTATATAAAAATTAATGTGCTGAATAGGTTACAGCGAAAGGGAGATAGGAATTCACATATTTGTTAACTTTAATACACATATAAAACTATTTCAATTAAAAAATGACTAGATTTATAACACCTACCTTTTATCTTGCAAAAGGCAAGTCCAATATACACCATGCCTCCTCTGAACTGCTTGTATTTCAATTCCGTTTGGGTTATTTTTCTCCATCATATTTGTATTTGTAGTTAGCGTCTAGAAGGGTATGGGTTATTGTCAGGAATTCAGTATTTCAATTGGAAAATTGGAAAGTGAATCCAATGTGTATGCAATTATGTGCTGCACAATATTCTTCCCACTCTCATCCAGAACAATGGCTTGACATTAACTTCGCCCCAAGTAAGACACAATTAGAGAAGAAGAGTTAGAAATTCTGTGAATACATATCTGGAATGGAAAATGCTCAGGAGTTCACAACCTTGGAGGTGGTAGAGGATTTTCCAAAAGTAGGGGACAGGGTTGATCACCCAACATGATCTTTCATTAAAATTGTGAGCCATCTTGCCACAAAGCCATGAAAAGATAATTTTTGCTTTACTATAAATTACTGCAAATTCTGAACCTGCTTAGAATGCCTGACCATGTTTTGAACTCACCCATGCCTGGCTCTCTGACCAGATAACGGCCCTCTCTGAAACTTTAATGACACCTCATAAATATTCGCCTTCCCTGGCCAGACAATGACCCTCTCTGAGGCTCTAATGGTCCTCATAATTTCTGATGCTGGGGCCAGAAAAAAACAAATGTAAACTACAATTAGTGTGATGCTTGTCAAAGTTCTGTTTTCTGTAACCCCCCTTTTGTGTAACTTTCTGGGCTATAAAGCTGGGCTGTAGGAAAGGTGGGGTTGCTGTCTTGTTCCCGCCATTTTGAGAGGGAGAGGCAGCCTGGCTGGTTGAAATATTAAGCTTGCCTTAATTTGATTTTAATTGGAGTCAGTGGTCTTTTCTTGTGTCCTGGACTAACATTTTGGAGTTCCCCAGCAACATGACCCGACCAGATCACAAAGACAGACTGCTGGAAATTCTGAAGCTGGCCTATCCTCAAGGACTCCAGGCTGGAGAGCCAAGTTCCAAGGCCTTGGAATGAGCCTTCAGTCCGTGGATCACTGCAGTGAACCATCGCACTAAAACTATTATCAAGCACCTGGTGGAGGAGGCCTTCATAGGTAAGAGGCGCCTTTATAACATCTGATATCCGGTTAAGGGAGTACTCTTCTGATGACAGAGAGGTGGCCTGGGAAGGCTCACATATACTCCTGTCCGGGACAGTAATAGGAATCCTTCTTTCCTCTGTTCTTTTCTGTAGGGAATACCTCTGAAAGTGTAGAGAGGTGCCGACTGGCACGCAGGAGCTCCTACCCCGGAGCTTTAGCAAGACGCTGCATTGCTCCTCTGGTTTTCTGTTTATTCGCCAAGTTTCTGTTTTTTTTTTGTGTGTGTTTTGTTCTGTGTTCTAAATGTTTTTTATTTGTTTGTTTTTGTGCATTTTGTTGTGTGATTTCTGTGGTAAAAACTTAAGGATATTGGACATGAAAATGGGTAATAAAGCATGTAAGCCTGTCACCCATTTGGACTGTGTTTTAAAGAAATGTGATGCACTATACCCCCCTTTGTTAAGCAGGATGAGAGAAGCCCCTAGCTGGCTGTCTGGAGCACACCCACTGCAGAGGGCAATGCCTGCTGGACACCTAATAACTGAGTATCTCCCAGGTTAACAAGTGAAGCTCCTTTAAAACCCCTTGTCCCTCCAGATCAAGAGAGTCACAACTTTGGACAGAGTCCCCTGTTTTTATCCTTTGTTAGCAAAGCAGTAAACCTCCCTTTTACTTTTTCTCAAACCCTGTCCTTATATTAAATTGGTATTAATTGGCTTCAAGGTCCACAACCGAAATTTAAGTTACGAATTTTGATACCACCCCGACCCCGGAATTTTTGAGAGCTGACTACTGAAATGTTAGGAGATTCAGCGTGCTTGGGGTGGAACCAAACCAGAGGAGCTAATCCTGTAAGTAAAAGACGGGACTGAGGGACTCCCAGCAGCTGCCGAAGTCCTGTTGCTTCAGTAAATTCCCTCCTTCCTTCCCTGCACTGTAAGTATTATGCCACCTCTGTTTTCTTAAAAAAGAGAAAAAGAAAAAGAAGACACTAAATGCAGTAAAGTCACCATGGAGACCTTTGATATTACATTTCAGGTTGCCCCTCTGTGAAAACATCTGATGCCCTTGTGGGGACATCTATCATGCCACTGGTGTAGGAGATTTTTCTTTTATCTGCTGTTTTAAAGGCTTCTGTCCTGTCAGCCATAGTCTGGAGCTCCTTTCTATCTGTCTTTTGTCTTTGTTTCTGGCCATTTAAGACATGTGCAATAATGTGTTGATATTATAAATTGTTTCTTGGGAATGATCTTAGCTGAATGTGTGTCTAAATGATGATGTTTTATTGTAACAATATGGTATCTGGATGGGTTTTTGTAGCATTGCTCAATCTTGCAGTTAAAAGTCGGGTTTAGGTAATTTTTTAGTTTATGATTTCAGATAATTCATGCCAGAGAACTTAAATACTTAAAATGGAAAACTAAAGAATTCTACTTCCAAGTTGGCAAGTAACTTCCCTATCATTTAGTCTTTTTTTTCACCAATTTTTAATTGGGTAGCCTGGGAAAATGTCACAGTGTGTCAGTGCATTAATTTGGACAAGGATAGTAAATCATAGTATGGTATCTGTTGACAAAACAAGATGTTAAGGTATAAAATTTTGAATTGTATCTTAAAATTGTATCATAATTTTCAACATCCTCACCTGAAAATTATGGTTAAAGTGCCTTAGGCCTGAGGTGTCCGCTCAGAATAGCAGTTTTGTCCAGCTCCTTCCAGAACTCAGCCAGGACTTATGTTGAAATGTAAATGAAAGAAGCCTGCAAGCTCAGTAGGAGACTGATCTGATGTCTAAGTGGGAAAAAAAAAGGTAAATCGTATTGTATTTACTAATTACTGGCCAGTCATTTTTTCTAGGACTCTCCTTTTTTTTCCTTAGATTCTGTATTTTTTTTGAGCTCATTATTTTGATCCTAGAGAACTAGGTTAATATTTTTCTCATCAGTTCTATCTTTGACCAACAGTGGAGTTCTGAAACATTACAATGGAGATTTCACCTGTGAAAAGCTACAAGGCCTTACTATTATTATTTGTGCACACTTTTGTTATGTGTTGTATGTCCATATATCCATATGTTCGTATATCATATATATGATATACAAATTAACATATATAAGGAGCGATCATTAAAAAAAAAGCACTCATAAAAACAAATTTTAAAAAGTGGATTTGAAGATCTTTAATTCACGTGAGTTAAATGGTTCACTTTAAATTTGGATAAACAAATAACAATAAATGTCTTTAAATTTAAGCTTACAAGTTTTTCTAGCTGCTCAAAAATCTAATAAAATATTAATGTCTATAAAATGTCTAATATGCCTTGGTTCTAGGACTTTTCCTTTAACAAAAAAATGGTTTACACTGTTCAATACATTTCTCTAATATTTTGATAAATAAGTGAAGTAAATTTGATATGGGATTACTCATTCATGAGTACTTTTGTTAGATATCTGATTGATTTAGTAAGGTCTGTATAAGTTTGTTCTAAAGTCTGTATAAGATTGTAAAAATCAGTCATGTGATAAAGCGACACAAATTTCTGGAAACAAAAGTTTACCCATAAGGTTGTGTTTATTTTTATTTTTCTAGAGCAAGCAACCATAAAAATTAAACAACTGATTAAATAAGAACTGTTATTTTAGAGCACTGTACTGGAATTTCTTTAAAAGCTAAATTTGGTTAATGTAAAAACATCAATGTCATTGTGATGCTATTAATGTGCTCATATCTTCCAGGTATACAAGTCTGTAAGGTAGAAACTTTAAAAGAGCATTACATCAAGCTGGTGTTCTGAAGTTGTATGGTAAAAAATATATATATATATATTGGGGATTTATTTACTTGTTATCAATAAGATATGTAAAGTTTTATGTTACTTTTTACATTGGGGAAAAATTTAAATATACTTTTAAGTTAATGAGCGCCTAATCTATGTAAAGGTTAAAAACTTTCAGCATTTCTTTAAATCATGTTTTAAATGTGATATCATATGGTGTTAGCTAATGTTCATGTGACCTCAAACAATTTATGTAAACTGTGTAAGATGATATTTAAAAAAAAAAAGATCAGCTTTAGAACTAAAAGACTTAAGATTTATATAGAGCCCTGCCTTACCTGAGATAAGGCTCTGTGTCTCATCTTACAACATGTGAGAATAACTACGAAAGCAGTAGGTCAGATGTTATTTTATTTAAAGTTACGTTCAGAAGTTTTTTTTTTTTTTTTCTGTCAAGATTACTAGGATCTCAAAAAGGGGATATAATTTATAACTCAGCCAAAAATTCAGGGTAGCTATTACACGAACTAAGTATTTTTACTCTTGTTAATTTTATTTTGTAATTTCCTTATAAGTTAACTAAAGATTCCCTGTTAGTGTTTTACAAAAGAGTTGCTTTTGAACACAACATTGGTTAATTTAAGATAATAAGGCATCACCTACAAGACAGAAAAATACAGATCCCAAATAATAAAAAGATAAATAATTTTTAATTATAGACATTAAAGCACAGTACTCTTAATATAAGGCTGTTAAAATTTATTTGCTGGATGTTTAAGATTAGGATTTAAAATTTAATTTAAATGAAAAGGGACAATAAAACAAATTTTGGCTCTTGACCTCTGAGTCAGTTTGTATCCAGGGAACAGGAGACTTCTCTAAAGAACTTTGCAACTCTCAGCCACATAAACTCCTGATCAGGAAGATTAATGAGGCCACTGGAGAACAGAAAGCCAATCAGTGCATTTTCTACGAAGAAGAGAGTCATCAGAGAAGGGAGATATTCCTGATGCTTCTGAGAGAAGCCACATGGTCAAGCAAGACCTGGAATCACCTAGCGCAAATGGCACTAGCAGAACTGAGAAGCTGCTCTCAAGTTTCCCCAGAAATGACTCCCATAAAATCTCAGCTGACTGTTAACAATAGATAGAAACAAAAGTCAGTTTTACTGCTTCATCTTAAACTCTTAGCAAAGACAGATAAACCCAAAATACAGCCATTCCTGGGCATTTTAAATAATAATAGTTATAATAATATTTTAACGTATACACTTTATGGTAGCCTCCCAAAATAAGTAAGACTGGAGGCTACAAAGAAGGATTCTCAGAGAGGAATGCCTGATGAGAATAAAAAGAGACTATCAAGAGGAGCTACCAGAGGCAGAAGTTTTTTTTTTAAGGCCTACAGATATTCCTAACCTACACAGGTAGGCTTGGTGTTTGCTAGTATGATTATCCAGCCCTGACTAACAGAATTAAAGGTTTCTCTATTACACACAGAGGTCATACTAGTAAAAGGAATTTGCAAGATCAGTTACATTAAATTATTAAACTGTATCTTATGGGGTGGGATAACTGTGACACTAAAATTTAAATATTAAGTTGAAAGTCCTGATAACTGGGGATATTGAAGACAGATGAGGGGACAACTATACAGTGACTTGTTTCAGCAGCTGCAACATTTATTCAGTACTCATGGTTTTTGTTTCTCTCATAGAAGAACCCATCCCCAGATGACTTTACAAACTGTTCTATCACAACCAGACTTCAAACCGAACTGACTTCTAAAAGGCAACTCATGTCCCTCATGCTGTGCCCCCTCATGTCACCCTCTCTCAGCTCAGAAGAAGCCAAAATGAGTGACGCCACTCTTCTTACAACAATGGAGCCAAAAATAAATAGACTTTCATTTTAAGTAATTAATTAAGTCAGGTAAAATCAGGGAGACTGGTTTTGTGTGAGTTCAAAAAATATGGAGACTGTTACGTGAGGTATTAAAATTCCCTCAGTGCTCTTCCCCTACCCTATCAAAGATTTGAAAGGGACACATTAGAAAAGGGGGGAATGATAGACCCAACCTGATCTTTTATTAAAATTGGGATCCACCTTGCCACAAAGCCATGAAAAGAAAATTTTGGCTTAACTATAAATTACACCAAATTCTGAACCTGCTTGCAATGCCTGCCCGTGGCCTTGAACTCACCCATGCCTGGCTCTTTGACCAGGAACAGCCCTCTATGAAACTTTATTGACACCTCATAAATACTGGCCTTCCCTGGCCAGACAATGACCCTCTCTGAGGCTCTAATGGTCTTCATAAATTCTGATGTTGGGGCCAGCAAATATATATATTTATATAAACTACGATTAGTTTGATGCTTGTCAAAGTTCTGATATTTTAACCCCCCTGTAGTGTAAAATTCTGGGTTATAAACCTGGGCTGAAGGAAATTTGGGTGGCTGTCTTGTTCCCACTGTTTTGGGAGGGAGAGGCCACCTGGGCAGTGGAAAATATAAGCTTGCTTTAACTTGATTTTAATTGGAGTCAGTGGTCTTTTCTTGCATCCTGGTCTAATAGGTAAATGCTATCAAACATGGAGCTCTGACAGCCTGAAGACTTCCTTAGAAACTGCCTCTCACGATGGGCACTTGACATATATGTTGTTGTCAGGAGCTTTAGCTTTCTTTCTAATGAGACCATCAAAGCTGGATCTGCATCTATGTGACCTGGAGGACATGGTTTCTTGTTTTTCAAAGGACATGAGGCAGCAGTGCTGAATTCACTCTTTGTAGGTAAACTGTCGCCACTGAAGGCTAAGTGACTCCCCGTGTGGACTGTGAAGCAATTTGGTCATCCTCCACTTTTCGTGGTGTTTCTTGCTGCTGCACTGGGAATTTGTTATTTGCTTCACAAAATACAAGGAATTCAGCTGGGACACAGTGCTGGAGGGAGTTCTTTCACATGAGATGGGTCAGGGTCTGCAGGAGAATGCATCAACCAGGCTTCTATCCCACATAGCTTGTCCCCTTGACCATTGCACCTGATTCTGAACATTGTCCTGAAACATCTCCATATAACAAGATGCCTTATATGGAGAGTTATCAGACATATAAGTGATTCCTGGCTGCACAATGTCAGCCACAAGCCATTTGGAAGTCAATGGCAGATACACATGGCCCGACCACAGATGTTTTATCACACACCTGCACACCACAGCTCTGGGCCCACTACTCAGCATACTGGTATACTGGTATCTCTGTTCTACATCATTTTCATGAAACCTAGTCAATCAAGGCACTGTCTGGTACACACTTCATCAGCAAGAGGACATTGAAAGGTTCTCCAGTGCCACCTGGTCATGAAAATTTCAAAAATTTCATGGTATTTATCTAGCCATTTTTCAAGAATGAAGTTGGAGAAATTGTGGGTTTCAATTGATTCAGGAACCATTAATGTTTGAGGAAGCACATGTCAAGGAAACTCTGGAGAATTCTCAGAGGCAAGGCTTCCCAAAGAGTGGCCAAAAAGACACATGAAGCCAGGCCCATTGAGGTCTACAATGTGAGGCCCATGTGTGTTTTGACTGTCAACGATGGCTGCCAAGTCTTTCAGTATAAAATAATGTGATGCCCTGGCAGAGATTGACAATGCTCTGTGGAAAGCCACCCTGGGCATTGATCTCAGTTTCCAAAGGCAACTCTCATGCGTGGTCTCCTAAAATCCCAACACAATTCATGGCAATACTTCTCTGAGGTCAGTTCCTGAACTCAGTCTGTAAGGGGAATCACACCAGAGTTCAAGCCCAGGTGGACCTAGGCATCTCTTCCAACCACCAAACAAATGACCACAATTAAAACCAAAACACTCCCAAATGGCCCTCATCTTCTTCCACATAGACACTCTTCATAACCTCTGGCTGGAGGTTTCCATGAGGGGCACAGCCCAAGACAGTTTTCCAAATGAACTCTCTTGCCCCTCATTTGCCTAAAGTCAGGGTGGCCTGGACTCCCTTCCTGTGAACCAATAGTGATCAAATAGTCCTGCTCTTAATACTGCTCTGCTTCTCTAACTTGAGGCCTACTGACTGTCTTGTATATATTCTTTATGTGAATTGGTGTCATGAGAAAACACAAGCCCTTATGTGCTAGCCTCTGTAGGGCTTTGAAGAACTGATTTGACACAAAGGATCCCTATTCTCACGTGATGGAGGTCAGGAAGCTTACAGAGGAAGGTGAGAGACTTCATCCACAATGACTGCTCTTTTGGCCATTTTCGTTTTGCATGCACACTTGGAAACTTTCTTTAGATCCATCAGGTGCTGAGAATCTAAGCCACTGCCTCACACAGGGCAAAGAGGCTTATTCAGCCACATCTCTTTCCAAAGCAATTAAGCAAAGAGCCACAGGTGATGCCCATTCATTTCCATTTGAAAACTCTTTTTTTCTGGCTTCACAAAGGGGTTTCCTGAGGCAAAGATCTTCCTGACATTTAGAAAAACAGAACAATAGGTAAGCAAAAGGCCCAGTGCAGTGTTTTTCCACTGAGACTTTAATGGTCACACTGATATGTGAGTTTTCTGAGATGCTTCTATTCTCTTCAGCTATCCAGTACATGGCCATGTCACAGAGCTTGGAGGTGGTACATATCTTGGAAACCAAACCATGAGGCTATTCTGGAGAGTGGCCAGTATTCAGGAAGAAAACAAGAACTTAGGAAGATAGTAGGTGTTGCCCATCCATAAGGCAAGCCTCTCTCCATTCTTAAATTGTGCAGTATGAATGTTGGGAAGCTTTCTACTAGACAGGACACAACCATTGATGCATTCGCTTTTCAAATGTCTACAACCACAGATACAGTGGAATGCACAGACATAGAAACACTCGCGTTGTCAAACGACTTTCTAGAAACATTCCAGTCCAAACAAACACACAGTCTTTCCTACCTATTCTCAGAAAAGAGACAAAACCACAAACTCACACCAACACCCACAACGGCACCTCCTTCCCCCAAGTATGTTGGTGAATATATTGAGTGTCCTCGGACTGGTGGTCCATACTATGTTCCCCCAAAATGGCCTGTTCTGTCTCAGATCTGGTCTCCTTCGCCAACTCTGTGAAGTTGTCAGGAGCCATGGTTGAGCCACTACCTGCTTTCTCAGAAAAGGCTCCTCTTCAGAGGTCTTCTGGCATTTGGCCATTATCACTTCAGTAGGTACCAACAAAGACTGACTCTGTCCTTGGTAAATCCAAACAATTGAGACCACTGGGACTGGGACTGGGACTTACTCTGGGTGCCTGGCTTCCTGGATTCCAAGTTCAGAGTGTTCCATCACCAAGGAAGAGTGTACTGATATTTGCTTCTAAGGGTCCCAGGAGATGGAGACTGCCCCTACTTTCTGTGACAGTTTCACAAGTTAGAATGGTATATCAACAATAGGCACCCAGGAACAGCTCTTCTCACAGGCCTGGTTTGGTCCATCTTCTCTATATTAAGAAGAGAAAGGCTGATTCAGATACATCTCTTCATCCTGACCCGGTTGTTTAACATTGAAAATGACTTTTGCTCTCTCAGGTCCTTCATAGCTGCCTTCTTCTCCATGTATCATTTCTGCATGGACCTTTGAGGTTCTCATCAGGTGGAAGATACCCTACAATCCAGTATTGGAAGACCAACTCTCTCCCTGATCTTCTGTAAAGTTAGATTGAGGGAACAGTGTATGGTTAGGGTTAACAACATGTTCGATTGGGTTAGGAATAATTCTGCAGGATGAATAATGGTTATGGGAACATGTGATATTTACAAAATATACAGTTGAAATATAGGTATGAAAACAGAAATCTAGGTAAGATTTGATGCCCAGAAGGGCATTGGGCCCTTGATTGGGATACTTAGCTTTGAATTAATTTCTGCACAGATGTCTCAGATAAATCAATATACAATGGTATAGGATATTGTACCTTGGATGATTGACTGTCGAAGAGAACATGCAGTCAAAAAGGGATAGTCGGTAGGATTAGAAAGATAGACGGTAGTTTTAGAAAGATGAGTGAGTATAGGATTTGGACAAAATGGTCTTTAGCAATAGGGTTTCATGTAGAGAGTGAATGTAAATGTCAGCACATGTTAAGAGGCAGTCACAATGATGAACTGGGGAAAATATATATCAATAGAGACATTAGGAAATCAGGCAAAGTATAAGGTGAGTAATAGGATTAGACATTTTCAACAGGTTTGAGGTTGAATATATAATCTTAGGAAGAAACAAATATGTAGTCACCAATAGGATCCACATTTGAGAGCAATAGGCAAACTGGACATGGATGATTTTAGTAATCCATGTTCAATTTCCATTTAGGCTTTAGTACAATCATAAGTGTGACATTTGCTTTTTGTTTCCAGAATATTACTGTGATAAAATGTATATGTAGATCAGGTGACATGAGTATTTCTTTCACCATTTCTAGGAACAGTATTTTGAAGACGTGTAAATTAGTATTTTGAATACAAAGAGGTGTACACTGTGTCTATGAATATAGAAATAATGCATGAATAGACCATACTGTGAATAAATAATATAACTGGTTCCAACTTAAATAATGGTTCAAATTGATATCTGAAAATATACAGGAAACCTTATATTGATATATATCCATTCATCCAAACCAGTTATACATCTAATGGTAATATTAGGGTTATGGTTTATCATGAAGAATGTGTGAGTTTTGCTTCAAAAGTAATTGTGGAAATCGAAAATAATGTGTTAGGAAAGAAGTCTCATGAAAAGACCAGTCATGTAACCTGGAGGAATACATGTGTTCTGAAGCAGGAAGTGGTTGAAAGTGAAACAAAAGCCTTTAAATTTGTGAACTTGTGGATGAAATATATATCTTATGATGTGCATAAACTGAGGAAATAGTAATGTACAAGTGTTGAAAAAAAATGAACGTCAAAATACACATCATGTCCTATAGAAATCTACTTGCATTTATATTAACCTGGGTCAATTAGTGTAAAAATATTAGGATATGTATGCACAATTCACTTAACTTAGTTTTCAGTACTAGGAAACAAATACGTATTTCAGGAGGATGAATATGTCTTAGAATAATCTTATGAAAAGTTGATTATAAATACGCACTTAAATATTAATGAATTTAGGGAGTACATAATAAGATACATTTATTTCATATTTTGAAAACTCTGGAGAGTGTATATATATATATATATATATATTAAAATACACAAACAGAAATTAAAAAGTATTAATATGCAAGCCAAATGAAATTCACCATGAAATATATATCATCCACAGATCTAAAAATATTCATTTTACTGAACATGAATTTATGTATAATGTTGTTCAGCTAGGATACTCACTCATAGGTTGAATTTTCAGTTTCAACAGTGTTTAACAGGAGTGATCTCTTCTCACAATTTGTATCTGCCAAGTGAGCCACCTCACAAGAATGTACGTGTGGTACCAGGTAGGATTCTATATGTGCATATAAAAATATATGTGCTGAATAGGCTACAGAGAAATGGAGACATGAATTCACATATTTGTTAACTTTAAAAACACATGGAGAAGTGTTTCAACAAAAAAAATGACTAGATTTAAAACTCCTACCATATATAATGCAAAAGGAACGTCCAAATGTTAACCTTGCATCCTCTGAACTACTTGTATTTCAATTTGGTTTCGTCTATTTTTATCCATCATAATAGGATTTGTAGTCAGAGTCTAGTAGGGAGTGGGTTACTATGAGGGATTCAGTATTTTGAATGAATAATTGGAAAATGAATCCAATGTGTATGCAAATATGTGCTACAAAAAAATCTTCCCACTCTCATCCAGAACAATGCCTTGACATTACCTTAGCCCCAAGTAAGATACAATTAGAGGAGAAGAGTTAGAAAATCTAGGAATACATATCTGGAATGGAAAATGCTCTGGAGTTCACAACACTGGAGGTGGTAGAGGAGTTTCCAAAAGTAATGGAGACTGTAAAAACTCCACAAACATGGAAGTGTGCAGGCCTCAAGACATCTGGGAAACTGTCTTTGAGGTTGTACACTTGAAATATATGTTGTTTTCAGGAGCTTTAGCTTCCTTTTTAGTGAGACCATCAAAGCTGTGTATGCATCTGTTACATGGAGGACATGGTTTCTTATTTTCCAATGAACATGAGGTAGCAGTGCTGAATTCTCTCTTTGTGGGTTTACTGTGGCCACTGGGGTCTAAGAATCTTTCCGTGTAGACTGTGAAGCCATTTGGTCATTCTCCAATTTTGTTGTGTTTCTTGTTGCTGCACTGGGAGTTTGGTATTTGCTTCACAAAATACAAGGAGTTCCACTGGGACACAGTGCTGGAGGGAGTTCTGTCACGTGTGGTGTGTAAGGGTCTGCAGGAGAATGCACCAACCAGGCTTCTACGCCACATTGCTTGCCCCCTTGACCGTAGCAACTTGATTCTGAACATTGCCCTGAAAACTCTCCATCTAACAAAATGGCTTAATATACAAAGGTATGCTGGCTGCACCATGTCAGTCACAAGCATTTGGAAACCAAAGTAAGATTCACATGACCCCACCACAGATGTTTTATCACACAACTGCACACCACAGCTCTGGGCCCACTACTCAGCAGGCTCCACCATACTGGCAGCTCCGTTCTACACCATTTTCATGAAACCCAGTCAAGGAAGGCACTGTCTGGTACACTCTTGATCAGCAACAGGACATCCAAAGGTTCTCCAGTGCCACCTGGTCGTGGAAATTTCAAAAATTTCATGGTATTTATTTAGACATTTTTCAAGGATGAAGTTGGAGAAACTGTGGGTTTCAATTCATTCAGGAACCATTAAATTTTTAGGAAGCACATTTCAAGGAAAACTCTGGAGAATTTTCAGAGGCAAGTCTTCCCAAAGAGTGGCCAAAAGGCCACATGAAGCCAGGCCCATTGAGGTCTACAATGTGAGGTCCATGTGTGTTTTGACTCTCAACAATGGCTGCCAAGTCTTTCAGAATAAAATCATGTGATGTCCTGGCTGAGATTGACAGTGCTTGGTGAATAGCCACCCCAGGCTTAGATCTCAGTTTCCAATGGCGACTCTCATGCATGGCCGCCTAAAATCCCAACACAATTAATGGCAATACTTCTCTGAGGTCAGTTCCAGAACTCAGTCTTTAAGGGGAATCGCACCAGAATTCCAGCCCAGGTGGACCCAGGATTCTCTTCTAACCACCAACAATTGACCACAATTAAAACCAAAAAACTCCCACATGGCCCTCATCTTCTTCAACATAGACACTCTGAATAACCTCTAGCTAGAGGTTTCCATGACGGGCGCAGCCCAAGACAGTGTCCAAAATAAGCTCCCTTGCCCCTCATTTGCCTAAAGTCAGAGTGGACTAGACACCATTCCTGTGAACCAAGAGTGATCAAATTGCCCTTCTTTAATACTGCTCTGCTTCTCCAGTTTGAGGCCAACTGAATGGTATAGATTCTTTATGTGAATTGGTGTCCTGAGAAAACCCAAGCACCTATTGGCTAGCCTCTGCAGAGCTTTGAAGAACTGGTTTGACCCAACGGATCCCTATTCTCACTTGATGGAGGTCAGGAAGCTTACAGAGGAAGGCGAGAGACTTCATCCACAATGACTGCTCTTTTGGCCATTTTGGTTTTGGATGCACACTTGGAATCTTTCTTTAGATCCATCAGGTGCTGAGAATCTAAGCCACTGCCTCACAGAGGGCAAAGAGGCTGATTCAGCCACATCCATTTCCAAAGCAATTAAGCAAAGAGCCACAGGTGACGCCCATCCTTTTCCATTTGAAAACTGATTTCTTCAGGTTTCACACAGGGGTGGCCTGAGGCAAACACGTTCCTGACATTCAGGACAACAGAACAATAGGTAAGCAAAAGTCCAAAGTAGTATTTCTCCACTGAGACTTTACTGGTCACACTGATATCTGAGTTTTCTGAGATGCTCTCATTCCCTTCAGCTATCCAGTACATGATCATGTCACAGAGCTTGGAGGTGGTACATATATTGGAAATAATACCATGAGGCTATTCTGGAGAGTGGCCAGTATTCAGGAAGAAAAGAGGAACTTAAGAAGATAATAGGTGTTGCCCATTCATAAGGCAAGCAGCTCTTTATTCTTTAATTTGGCAAGATGAATGCTGGGAAGCTTTCTACTAGACAGGACACAACCATTGATGAATTCTCTTTTCAAATGTCTACAAAAACGGATTCAGTGGGATACACAGACATAGAAACACTCGCGTTGTCAAACGACTTTCTAGAAACATTCCAGTCTAAACAAACAAACCGCCTTTCCTACCTATTCTCAGAACATGAGACAAAACCACAAACTCACACAGACACCCACAACGGAATCTCCTTCCCCCAAGTATGTCTGTGAGTATCCTGAGTGTCCTCTGACTGGTGGGCCATACTATGTTCCACCAAAATGGCCTGTCCTATCTCAGACCTGGACTTCTTTGCCAACTCTGTGAAGTTGTCAGGAGCCATGGTTGAGCCACTACCTGCTTTCTCAGAAAAGGCCCCTCTTCAGAGCTCTCCTGGCATTTGGCCATTCTCACTTCAGTAGGTACTAAGAAAGACTGACTCTGTCCTTGGTAAATCCAAACAAATGAGACCACTGGGACTGGGACTGGGACTGGCTCTGGGTGCCTGGCTTCCTGGATCCCGAGTTCAGAGAGTTCCATCACCAAGGAAGTGTGATAGGTCACTTCCTTCACGAACTGAATGAGGTCACTGGGTTGGCAACCACTTTTTCCTAACAGTTGCTTCCAAGGGTCCCATGAGATGGAGGCTGCCCATACTTCCTGTGACACTTTCACAAGATAGAATGGTATATCAACCATAGGCACCCGGGAACAGCTCTCCACACAGGCCTGGTTTGGTCGATTTAATCTACATTAAGAAGAGAGAGGCTTTCAGACACATCCCTTCATTTTGACCAGGTTGTTTTACATGGAAGTTGACTTTTGCTCTCTCAGGTCTTTCATAGGTGTCTACATCTTCTTCAGGGATCATTTCTGCACGGAACTTTGAAGTTCTCAGCAGGAGGAAGATCCCCTACATTCCTGTATTGTAAGACCAACAATATCCTTGTTCTTCTGTTAAGTTATATTGAGGAAATATTGCATGGTTAAGGGTAATAACAGGTTCGATTTGGTTTAGGAATCATTCTGCAGGATGAATTATGGTATTGGGAACCTGCGATATTTACAAGAATATACTGGTGAAATGTAAGTATGAAAACAGAAATCTAGGTAATATTTGAAGTCCAGAAGGGCATTGGGTGGCCTGAACACCCTTCCTTTGAATCAGGAGTGATCAAATAGCCCTGCCGCTAATACTGCACTGCTTCTCCAATTTGAGGCTTACTGACTGTCAGGTATAGATTCTTTATGTGATTTGGAGACATGAGAAAACCCAAGCACCTATTGTCTCATGCCACAGCAAATGGTTTATTGGGGGTCCAGCATGCTGGGGCTCAAAGCTCACTTCAGAGGAGGAAAGAACAAAGAGCCCCGAGAACAACTTGAGAAGAGATTATATACAATCTTTAGAGAGTGCAGGGACTTTATATACATCATAGCCTCCTTTAGCAAATATCATATACTGTGGGAAAATCAAATAACAACTCTAAAACATGATTAGCACATTCATTGGCGGGAACAGTTCGGGCAGGGGGTGATTGGTCAGCCCTGAGAAGGGGTATACATTTAAACTGATTGGTTGAAGCCCTGAGATGTATACGTGCTAAGATGCACGGTTTCTGGGAAGGGGTTGTTAAGTAACTAGGTGGTCAGGAAAGATTTCAACACATCTAATGGGCAGTTCCGGGAATTGTCTTCACTGACACAGGAATTTCAGGTTCTGAGCACAGCTTGTAAACTTTACCAAACCTGGTTCTTTACGTTTCAATTTTAATTTCTTTAATTCTTTCATTTCTCCTTTTTCTGCCTACTTTTAATTTTAAAAGTAATGAATAATAATTTTTGTGGGGTCTCACATTCTATTTCTGCCAGTGAAGTGTATTTCTGTCTGATTACCATGAGTTTTACCTGCCCAATCTGAGCCTGGAGAAAGGAAACTATGAGGTTAAGCAAACAAGGTCCCACAGTTATCAACACCATAAGCATGATCAGGGGTCCAGCTAAGGCTGATAGGAGTGTAGTTAACCAGGGGGACAAGGTAAACCATGACTCAAACCACACTTGTTGAATCTCCCTTTCTCTCTGGTGCTCTTCAAGGCATTTTCTCAATTTACTCATGGATTATTTTACAACTCCAGTATGGTCAGCATAAAAACAGCATTTTTCTCTCAGTACAGCACAGAGGCCCCACTCCCTTATTAAATGGAGGTCTAATCCTCACCTGTTCTGTAAAACAACTTTAGAGAGAGAGGTTAAGGATTCCTGCAAAACTGTGATGGAGGTCTCTAACGTCTTCAAGTCTTGATTTATTGCTGTTTCTAATCAGGCCATTTGTTGTGACCCATGGATCATATCAGCTGTTCCTGTACCCACTCCTGCAGCAGCTCCTAGCCCCAATAGGATGGCTAGAGTAAGGGACACTGGCTCCCGGCAAAATCGGGTTGTTTGTCCACCTAGTAGACCTTCAAAGGATTCTGGATCATGATAGAGCACCCTGGGGGGTATCTGCACCATTACACAATATTGTACAGAGCTGTCAAATACCTGGGCTGAAATGCAAGGAGTTCTGACTGTATGGAGTTCAGTACCATAAAGGTTCCTTTAATTAGTTCCCAGGGGGAGGAGTCAGCTGTACTCTGGACTGGGGAAGTAGGCAAAGACGGAAACTACGAAGTATGAGATGGTAGAGGGGTTTTGGTAGATCTAGGCATGGGAGGTTTAGGAGGCTTAATTCCTGACTTGAATGGATTGGGCCCTATTGCTGTGGGATTTTCTTCCTTTTTAAGCCGGATGGTGAACCAGAGACCAAAGTCATAACCAGGGCCATTAATATAGAATCGCATTCCCCAAGTATTTCCCATAGGCCATGTTGTTCTGAGGTAGCCCCTTCCTTTGGAAATGAAAGTTATATTGAGGGGGTAACATAGACTATTTTTTCCACAGCAAGTTTTTGACACCACTTGGATAGCGGCATATTTATTGGGATCAATCCAGATGTCATTTCATCCTACCGAATCATACTGTCTGGGGAGTTTGGGTTTCACAATGTAGCTCCCGTGTGTTCACAACCCCAAGATCTACAATAAAAGTCACTGGGTCCTCCACAGGTTTGGGCCTGTTTGCGATTTCAGAAATCAGCTGGGCACACTTAATAAACAAGACTGGCTAGTTTACACCTGAGCTGAGGAGATGACATCAATAATTCATGGGGTAAGTTGGTCTATGTTGCCCTGGTTTGGGCTTTAGTGGGATCTGTGTGGGGTCCACTATGTCAGGGAGATCCCAGTCAGAGAGGCCTATGGCAAGCTGACAAATGTCCGGGTGGAGAGATGGCCACCAAGTCCATAAGGGGGCTGTATGTGAAATAGACCACACTACTTGCCCAGTAGGATTTATAACTTGCCATTGTTGCTGAACAGGCTGATGGGGATTAGGACTGCTGGTGGTCAGGGGAAGAATCCATAGCCCTACCCACACCACAGACATGCAACTTGAGAGGGTTACCAGTCTGTTCCAGTTTCCAGCCAGAGTATGGACAGGGCACAGGATTGAGATGAGAGGCATGGATCCAGGAAGTGATCCCATCCACTTTCACCACTGTAGGTGTTATAAGCAGCACCTGGTATGGTCCTTTCCAGCAGGGTTCCAGGGATGACACCCGATACTGTCTCATGTAGACGAAGTCTCCCACTTGATATCGATGTGGAGTTCCCTCGTCTCCAGGATGATAAGCAGTGGCCAACTGTTTCCACAGGTATCGCTGGGTGCTGGGTTTGTTCAAGGGCTTTAAGTCTGTCTAGCAAGGGTGTGTGAAAGGAATCATTAATCTCAGAGTTGGGGTTAGGTCCCTTAATGGAGGAGGGGCACCGTAGAGAATTTTATAAGGGGTGAGGTTACACAAAGGGGCGGAGGGTTATTTCTTGCACGAAAAAGTACATGAGGTAGGAGCAAAGTCCAATTTTTTATGCCGGTCTCCAAGATTAATTTCGTTAAGTCTCTTTGATGGTTCTATTCATCGTTTCTACCTGTCCTGAGCTCTGGGGTCTATAAGCACAATATAACTTCCAAGTAATCCCCAAGGTCCTGGAAAATCCCTGACTTACCTGGGCCACGGATGCCGGTCCGTTATCAGACCCCATTACCTTAGGCAGGCCGAACCTTGGAAAACTGTCTTCTAGGATCTTTTTGACCACCATCTGAGCTGTTTCTTTCTTCATGGGGAAGGCTTCGACCCATCCTGAAAAAGTATCTACAAAGACTAGGAGATATTTAAGTGCATACCTTGCTCCTTAATTTCAGAAAAGTCCACTTCCCAGAATTGTCCTGGTCTGGTTCCTCGTATGCGCTTCCCTGCAGGAATCTTGGATGGGAAAGTATTAACTAATTGGAAGACTTGAAAAGCTCTAGTCACCTGCTCAGCTATTTTTTTCCTCTTTGAGTCAGTCAATAATAAGTCCTTTCTTCGGTCCTTTAAGAGTGCCTATAACTTCTTTGAGCCTAAGTGGTTGAGCTGGTGTACGTCTTTGACATAAATGTGCGCTTTTTGAAATTGTAAACTTGGCTCTGTAGGGTCCCAGATTTCTGTATCTGTCTCCTCAGATGATAAGTTGCCTGAATGTTCCGGGGCGGCCAAGTCTCCTGATTTTTGTTCCCCCCGGTGTGGAAAAAGTTAACAGAGTCACTCTGTTTAGGGCTGCCAATTAAGCTTCCTCATCTGCCCTTCTGTTTCCAACTGCCACAGGGTTGTTTCTCTTCTGGTGCCCGGGACAGTCCACTATAGCTAGTTCCTTATGGCCCTGCACTGCTGAGCCAAGGTGGAGGATCTCATCTTTATTTTTTATTTTTTTCCCGGCAGAGGTTAATAGCCCGCATTGTTGGTAAATAGTCCTGAGCATATGAACAGTGGCAAATGCATAGTGGCTATCAGTTTATATGGTGGCCCTTTTCCCTGTAGCTAGTTCCATTGCTTTCATAAGGGCAATCAGTTCTGCTTTTTGGACTGATGTCCCTTCTGGGAGACCAGAGTATCAGATGAAATCAGTTTTGCTAACTGCTGCTGCTCCAGCCCGCCGCTTACCATCTTGGAGGAAGCTGCTGCCATCCGTAAACCATACGACTTCAGGGCGAGGCAGTGGCTGATCCTTCAAGTCTTGTTGTATACTGGTTTCCTTGCCAGTATGTGTTGACACTCATGAGTGACGGGTCCTGATGATTCTTCTGGCAGCAGTGTAGGTGGGTTGAGTGGAGCAGGGGGTCCCAGCGTTATTCTGTCTTTGTCAAGCAAGAGGCTCTGGTAGTGGTTTATTCTGGAGTTTGATTGCCACCTCTCTGGAGGCTAACAGATGATGCTCTCCAGGGCATGGGGGGCTATAATGGTTAGCTTCTGTCCCAACGTTAATTAATGAGCATCTTTTATTAGAAGGGCTGCCGCTGCTATAGCACTTAAGCAATGGGGCCACCCGCTAGCCAATGGGTCCAGTTTTTTGGATAAATACGCTACTGGCTTTTTCCAAGGTCCCAAAGACTGAGTGAGCACTCCCCGTGCTATTCCTTTCTTTTCCTCGATATAGAGAGTGAAGGGTTTTCTACATCTGGGAGTGCTAAGGCCGGAGCAGATAGCAGCACCTTTTTTTGACATTATCAAAAGCTTGTTGGTGCTCAGGGGTCCATTGGAAGTGGGCATCCCCCTTTATCAGCGGGTATAAAGGGGCAGCCAGAGATGCGAACCCAGGAATCCATAACCTGCAAAAGCTGGCAGTCCCAAGAAACTCTCTGAGTTTTCTCTTATTAGATGGGGGCAGTATCTGCAAAACGGTTTTTTTTTGGGCTCAGGGAGCCATCGTTTGCAACCCCTAAGAGAATAACCCAGGAAGATTACTTCTTGCTGACAAGTTTGGGCCTTTTGGCAGAAGCCATATATCCAAGCCGAGCAAGCTCGGATAATAGTGCTTGGGTCCCAGACTCATAGGTCTCCTTGGTGTTGGCTGCCAGTAGAAGATCATCCACTATTGGAGTAGGGTGACTACGGGGTGTGCAGTTTTGAAGTCATTGATGTCTCTGTGGAGGGCTTCATCAAAGAGAATGGGGGATTTTTTGAACCCCTGTGGGAGTCTAGTCCAGGTTAGTTGGCCAGATGTTCCAGGTTCTGGGTCTATCCACTCTAAAGCTAACAGCAACTGACAGTCCTTATGTAGAGGCGAGCAGAAGTAAGCATCTTTTAAGTCCAGCACAGTGTACCATTTCTGCTCCGGATTCAGAGTGCTAAGCAAATTATATGGATTGGGTACTGTGGGGTGAATGTCCTGCACTCTGTTGTTTATCTCTCTTAGGTCTTGAACAGGACGGTAGTCCCCAGTTCCTGGCTTTCTTACTGGTACTGGGGGGTGTTCCAGGCTGATTGACAGGGCCTTAGGACCCCAAGACCCAGGTATTTATGAATATGGGGCCTTATCCCATCCTTAGCTTCTTTGCTTAGAGGATATTGTTTAACACTAATTGGAGACGCAGAGGCTTTTAATTCTACTACTATTGGAGGTTGTTGATGGCTAGACCTAACCCAGCAGTTTCTGCCCAGGCATTAGGATAATCTTTTATCCATTTCTGGGGTAGTTTGCCTGTTTGATCAGTCCTAGGGGGCGCGAAGAGTTGATGTTCATCTTCTACAGACATAGTCAAAGATGTTACTATGGGAGTTAATACTGCAGGCTTTAGAACCCACACTTGGGGACCATTAGGGTTAAAGTTTATTCTAGTCCAGAGTTTGGTAAGCATATTCCTGCCCATCAATGGGGCCGGGCATTCTGGGATTACTAGGAAAGAGTGGTGGACTTTTTCCTTTCTGAGGTCCATATTCATCTTAGTTGTCCAAGCCTGATATCTACTGCCATTAGCCCCTTGAACTAGGGACGATTTAATTGATAGGGGGGCCAGTGAAGTCTTAAGGGCTGAGTATACTGCTCCTGTAATCACTTCAAAGTTCACTGTGTTCCCCTCAACTTCAAATGTTACTCTGAGCTGGGGGAGGGGATCTGAGCCCCGAATTTCCTAGTCCTCTTCTAGAGTCAGCACGGCGGGCTGGCGTGGCTGCTTCTTTTGGGGGCACTCTTTGGCCCAGTGTTCTTTTTTATTACAGTGGGCACATTGATTTGAGGCCAACAGCAGCCTTTGGCGTGGGCCCAGGTATGCCTTTATGTATCCCTGCTTTTTAACTTCTGGCCTATTTGCTGCTGTGACCAGAACCTTAGGCAATGCTTTACTCTGCCATTTGCTTCTTTCCTCCTTCTTTTGTTCCCTTTCCTTCTCTCTCCTCTATTCCCTTTCCTCCTCAGTTTGTCTCTTATAATATACTTTCTCAGCTTCTCTGACTAAATCTCTTAAGGTCATATCTTATAATCCATCTAGACGTTGTAACTTTCTCTTAATATCTAGGGCAGTCTGCTCGATAAAGGCCATTGCAACAGATGGCTTTTGGTCTTCTGCCTGAGGATCAAAAGGAATATATTTCCTATACGCTTCCATAATTCTCTCCAGAAACATAGAAGGAGACTCATTAGGCCCTTGGATAATCTCTCTTACCTTGGCCAAATTAGTCGGCCCTCTGGCGGCCGCTCAGAGACCCACTATTAGAGAACGGCGATAAGTGGACAGATGCTACCTACATTCAAAGGTGTTGGGGTCCCAGGTGGGTCGGTTCATGGGCCCGTAGGGACAGAGAGGGAGCATCACTGGGGCTTCCGAGTTTTATATTATTTATCTCCTGCGGGTTCCTTTAGGTGGCCCAGCTTCCTTCAGGGGATCAGGGTCTGCTGCTGCTGCGGGGAAGTCCCCTGGAGGGCTTGGGTCTGGCCCAATTGCCTCTAGCGGCGGAGAGGCTGAGTCAGCGGCGGGAGGATCATCTGGAACATGTTGTGGGTTGGGGTGCGAGGGTAGAGGATAAGGAGAGAGAGGAGTGTCCAGTCTTGTGACTCAGAATGGAGGGAAGAGGGGGAGGAGCAGAATGTTGGAATGATAAGATCGTGGGGGAAGGGGTATATGGCTGTTAATCTGGGTGGCCAAGTGGCCCCGGTGAAAGACAATATCTCTGACTTTTCGGATTAGAGGGAAGTGGAAGGATTCTTCTCGGGGCCATCCAACTCCTAGGATGGGCCATTCTGAAGCACAGAGAGTCTGCCAGATCCGGCATTTTACTGAAAAAGAAAGATTCTTGGTACTTGAGCGAACATCAGTCCAATGATCAAGGTTAAGGGACAGAGGCATGGAAGTGCTTTGTCCCATAATGTCCCATAATGGGAGTTACTCAAACAGGGACAGTGAATACACAAACGTGACACAGACAAAGACAAACAGTAAACGTTTAACATGAGTCCAAGAAAAAGATTAGAACTGAGTAACTGGCCAAACCTGATGGGTTAGACAATAAAGACAGACAGTAAACTCAACATGAGTTCCTGACAATGAACAAAACTGAGTAGCCAGCAAAACCTGATGGGCTGGAAAACCGAATCCTGAAGCAAAAAATAACCGAGTTGAGGAATCTACTAATCCTCAATTTCCCGAGTCCTCTGGAGTTTCCCCCAGGGACGTGGCCTGTGACTCTGTGACACATCTGTCAGCCACCATCGCAGAGAGCTAATGTTCTTCATTGACAGCCATTTTGCCAAGCCCTAACCTGAAACCTGAAACCAGAAAGAGGCACCTTAATTACTCTGAAAGGAGTCCATTGGGGTCTTTTGTTCGTCACTGCTGGATTTCTCAGCTAGGGCCTCCAGATGAAAAGGTGGGCCGAACGTCGGAGGAAAAGACCACCAAGAGAATTTCTCATGAAACAGCAAAGGGTTTATTGGGGGTCCAGCATGCTGGGGCTCAGAGCTCACTTCAGAGGAGCAAAAAACAAAGAGCCCCAAGAACAACATGAGCAGATTTTATATACATTCTTTAGAGAGGGCAGGGACTTAACATACATCCTAGCTTCCTTTAGCAAATCACCGTATACTGTGGGAAAATCAAATAACAACTCTAAAACATGATTTGCACATTCATTGGTGGGAACAGTTCAGGCAGGGGGTGATTGGTCAGCCCTGAGAAGGGGTATACATTTAAACTGATTGGTTGAAGCCCTGAGATGTATATGTGCTTAGCTGCACGGTTTTTGGGAAGAGGTTGTTAAGTAACTAGGTAGTCAGGGAAGATTTCAACACACATCTAATGGGTAGTTCCGGGAATTGTCTTAACTGCCACAGGAATTTCAGGTTCTGCGTGCAGCCTGGAAACTTTACAGAACCTGTTTCTTTACGTTTCAATTTCAATTTCTTTTATTCTTTCAGAACCTTACAAAGGAAGGCGAGAGACTTCATCAACAATGACTGCAATTTTGGCCATTTTGGTTTTGGAAGCAGACATGGGATCATTTTTAGATCCATACGGTGCTGGTAATCAAAGCCACAGCCTCACACAGGGCCAAGAGGCTGATTAAGACACATCCCTTTCCAAAGCAATTACTTCTCTGAGGTCAGTCACTGAACTCAGTCTCTGAGGGGAATCACACCAGAGTTCAAGCCCAGGTGGACCCAGTCATCTCTTCCAAACTCCACACAAATGACCACAATTAAAACCAAAACACTCCACCAAGGCCCTCATCTTCTTCCATATATACATTCATCATAACCTCTGGCTGGATGTTTCCATGAATGGCACAGCCAAAGAGAGTTTCCAAAATAAGGTCTCTTTCCCTTCATTTGCCTAACCTCAGGGTACCCTGGACACCATTTCTGTGAACCAGGATTGATCACATAGGTCTGCCATTAATACTGCTCTGCTTCTCCAATTTGAGGCCTACTGACTGTCAGGTATAGTTTCTTCATGTGATTTGGAGTCATGAGAAAACCCAATCATCTCTACAGGGCATGAAAGAACTCATTTGTCCCAAAGGATCCCTATTCTCACTTGATGGAGGTCAGGAACCTAAAAGAGGAAGGTGAGAAACTTCATACACCATGACTGATCTTTTTTGCATTTTGGTTTTGGATGCACACATTGGATTTTTCTTTAGATTCAACTGGTGCTGAGAATCTAAGCCACTACCTCACACAGGGCAAAGAGGCAGATTCAGACACATCCCTTTCCAAAGCATTTAAGCAAAGAGCCACAGGTGATGCCCATTTATTACCATTTGAAAACAGTTTTCTTCAGGATTCACAAAGGGCTGGCCTGAGGCAAAGACCTTCCTGACATTCATGGCAACAGGCAAATAGGTTAGCAAAAGGCCCAAAGCAGGGTTTCTCCACTGAGACTTTCCTGGTCACACTGATATCTGAGTTTTCTGAGATGCTCGCATTCCCTTCAGCTATCCAGTACATGGCCATGTCACAGAGCTTGGAGGTCGTACATATCGTGGACACAAAACCATGAGCCTATTCTGGAGAGTGGCCAGAATTCAGGAAGAAAACAGGAGCTTAGGAAGATAGTAGGTGTTGTTAACTAGATTTATAACACTTACCCTATATCATGCAAAATGCAAGTCCAAATATACACCATGCCTCCTCTGAAGTGCTTGTATTTCTCTTCTGTTTGGGTTATTTTTCTCCATCATATTAGGATTAGTTGTCAGAGTGTAGTAGGGTATGGGTTAGTGTCAGTTGTCCCGGCCAGCGGGACACATCAACGTGGGCAAGAAACTTAGTTGGGGAGGAATGAAGGGACAAGAGACACGAGAGATTACAGCAAGACTGGAGTTGTGATCATGCTGCAAACTTTTATTGTTCTCACATGGAAATTTATATGCTGTGGATGGGAAAGCTATCTTATCGGCAGTTGCTGGATGTCTTCAGAAAGTGAGATAACCTCAGGATGTTGCCGGAAGACAGATGGCTGCAGGATGTCTCAGGGAGATAGATGGCTGCGGGATGTCTCCCAGGCAGGATATCTCCCAGGGGGCTGTTTCTTTTCAGTGTCAGGCTATACTTTGAAGGAGAACTTCCTTCTAGCCCCTGACCTCTCCCCCTTTCTTATATAAAATATTTGACCATATCTTACCGGCCAATGTTTTAGGGGGTGATAGAGGCTCTGTTTCTCTAGCAGGCCTTTGAATATCTCCTGATTCGAGAGAGCATGTTTACAAGATTTCGTGGTGGCCTTGGCATATTTTTGGAGGAGACGGCTTTAAAAGGGAAGCATGCCGACCGCCCTGCACCAGAGCGTGTCACTAAGAGGTCTTCTGTTTTGGTATCCGTGGATCCATCCTCCTGCAGTCCATCCTGCATCCTCTGTTATTATGGTCTAACGTCCTCACTCCATGGGTGCATCCCCCCCCAAGTGAAGGGGCCCATGGAGGACGAACCCTTATGGCAATGGCAGAAGATGGTTGGACAGAGCTGTTACTTATAGTTTAATGTAAGAAAGAGAGATCTGTGGGGATGTAAACTTAAGAAATAAGCCTGTGAGAAGGGTAGAACATCCTTTTAAATGTTGGCAGCATGGTCTTCCATCTCCAGGTGATGATAGTGGACCTGTATGGGCTTAGAGGCCAAAATATTAATCTGTTCTATAATAAATTGTACAAGCCTGTTTATAATGCAGGGTCCTATGGACACCATTAAAAGTAAACCCAACAAAGGGCCTAATAGGGGAAGAAGGTAGGGTAGAAATCCATTAAACCCAGTCCAGAGGGGATTTTCAAAAAGTTCCCTTCGTCTCTTTTCTAGATCTTCTTGAAGCTGCTTAATTTTAGTGCGTACTATGACTGATTTATTGGCATTAAAGCAGCATCGTGCCCCTAAGGCCAAGCAAATACCTCCCTGGTTAGCTGTCAGTAAATCTAAGCCTTCTCTGTTTTGAAGGAACACTTCTGCCAGGGAGTCTACTAGGTCCTGCAAATCTTTAATGGTTCCTGATAGAGTTTTTACATCATTTATAAGTTGTTGAGACAGGCGACGCTAAGAGTGTATAGCCATGCCTAAGCCAGCTGTACCTGTGTTCACAGCAGCTGTTATTCCAAGGCTGGCAAAGAGTGGTAAGGCCTGTATTGCCCACCTGTGTCTTTTGACTAAGGTGTCTAGACTAGGAATACATAGAGTTTTGTCTCCTGGGACAATAGTTATATCAGGGAGTAATAAGGCAAGAACACAGCCAACGGTCCAATTCGATGGAAGCCTCAGGAAGGCCGAGTTTCCTCCACACATAAAAACTGTGCCATTGGAGGGACAAAGAGATGGGGTGGGTGAGGAATAGTTTTGTACTGTTGAGCAATTTCCAAAGGAAGGAACTCCAACATCAATATCATAGGTATTATTTTGCATCGCGCCTAAAAGACATATTGTAAAAGTGCCTATAGACTGTACTTTAAAAGGAAATCTGGGTTGGCATGTATTATCATCGTCTATGATAGAATTAATAGGAACTGCAATAGGCATGATTGCCCCTGTTGTCATGGAGAGCCAGCAATCACCAGCAAATGTGGGGTTGGAATTATTAAGCAAGGAGAAGGTAGTTTCCAAAATATCTAATATATTGTTATCTAAACCGGGGAGCTGGCATTTTCTCTATATTAAGAGATGATATGTGAGCTCAGGGATTTGGGGTTTCAAAAGTTTGATTATCTGAGGATGCTTGACAGCATAAGGGAATCCTCCACCATCAGCGACCCCTGTAGGTGCCTTAATGGGGCAGAAGGGGGGTTTACCAACAGGGCCTTGGCACCCAGCTGACTGTAGCTTGGTGTATTTGCCTTCTCCTCCCCGGTCAAAAAAGAACGGGGGTATAATGAATAGTGGTCCCTCCTGCTGCATGAGTTTTAGTTAGGGAGGCTTCAAAAAATTGTTCTCCCTTCTTGTTGACACAAATTGAGGCCGACGCATAACAAGTGGCATGCATCGCTTGGGTATGCGTTCAAGTTGCAGAACAATTTTAGAGAGCATTACTTGTACTAGGGGGAATAATCTTTGGCTTGTTAACACATACCAATTTAGGCTGATGAACTCCTCTGAGTTTATGGTCAACCTCGGCCCGGAGGTAAGCCACCTTAGTCACGCAGTCAGCAGTCTGGGTCAAACTAGTGGGAGCCTGAGTCCAAGATCCTCCCTTGCGTTCACAGGGAGGGCCAAAAAGGTACTCCATGATGTTGGAAGGTGGAGGGCCAAAGCCTCCGTGTACAATCTTGTTCAGCAGAAGTGCCTTAAGTAGGATCCTCACACAGATTGTTGGCTGCATCTGAAAAAGAGGAAAATTTGTCCTCAGGGTGAGGGCCTCCATCCCCGTGTTGAGGTAAGCCATTAACCTGTTTAACCAGGCGTTCTGGTTACCATCTTGGGGCTGCTTGCTCTTGGTCCATAACACAAGCTGAGCCTCGTCCACAGATGAGGACAGGACCTTGGCCTTTCCATTTATTTGTAAGGGGATTGTGCCACATAACAGGTGGGCGAACAGAATTGGACGAGGATTGCCAGTGTCAGTCTGCAGCCGAATGGCCTTCATTGTCTAGGGAAAGAAAAATAAGGGCAAATATTGCATGATTAAGGCGATGCCTGTGAGTGGTAAATACAAGTGCAGAAGCATTAAAGCGGGTTAGCCAAGTCTTTAGGTAAGGTGGGCACGTTCCACAATGCCTGAGGCTTGTATGGAATTCCAGTAGTATGACAAATTTGCGAGGAAGCACAAAACTGTTTAAACTTGGCACTGGTATATGCAGGACAATTATCTTTTTTTAATATGTATTGGTTTACCCATTACGGAAAACACTGAAACAAGATGAGAAAGGACATCTTTGATAGCCTCTCCAGAATGTGGTGATGCAAAAATAAGGCCTCTGAAGGTATCTACAGAAACGTGTATATATTTGGTTTTTCCAAATTCAGAAAAATGAGTAACATCCATTTGCCAAAACTGATTGGACAGTAATCTTCGGGGGTTAACTCCCAAGTGTTGAATGGGGAGGGAGACAGGGCAACCAGGGCATGCTTTTACTATTTCTCGTGCCTGTTGCCTGGTAATTTTACATAGTTATCGAAGGTTCTGGGAATTTAGATGGTGAAGATTGTGTAAATCCGTGGCCTTTTGAATGGAGCCAACAAAAATTGAAAAGATGAAACGAGTTGCTGCATCAGCTTTGGCATTACCTTGTGTTAGAGGGCTGGGAAGATCAGAGTGTGCCCTGATGTGTCCTAAGAAAAATGGGTGTTGTCTGGCCTGAATTAGCTTCTGAAGCTGGTGAAACCGATGGGCCACATTGGAAGAAGCCTTAATGGTGGGTGAAATCTGAAGCAGGGGCACAGAATGAGCAATGTAGGCACTGTATGTATAAATATTAACAGGATTATCAAGAAATGTTTTAAAAACTTGTGTTATGGCAAACAATTCCACAAACTGTGCTGAATGATAGACAGTATCAAAGGTGTTAGGTTGGTTATTGACAACAAAGACTGCTCGGCCATTACTGGAACCGTCTGTAAAGACAGTAAGGACTTGAGGAATGGGAGCCTTTTGAGTAATTTTGGCAAAAATAAATGGATGTAACTGGACAAAATATAAAAGGGGGTCATTGGGGAGGTGGTTATCAATTGTTCCCAAAAAGCCTAATAAGGCAATACGCCATTCATTCTCTGTCTGTATTAAAAATTGGGTTTGGTCTTTAGTATATGAAATTAAAATGTTATCATGGTCTTTGCCAAAATGTTGTCGAGATAGCAAACGACATTTAAAAATAATAGAAGCTACCTGAGCAAGAAAAACAGTAATAACCTTAGAGAATGTGGTGGGTAAATGGACCCAAAGCAAAGGCAGCCTTTATTTCTAAAATGTGTATTTCACTGCCGAAATATTCCTGTGGGTGTATGAGGAGTGTGTAAAATAACCAGAACCAGAGGAAGGTTATAAGAATGTTCTGTAAAAAACTGTTTGGCAATGGCTTCTGTGACTTGGTTTAATGCCTGTCATGCCTCGGGAGTAAGCTTTTGAGGGGAGGAGGGGTGGGAATCACCTCTCAAAATATCATTAAGGGACAAAAGTATACAAGTGGGTAATTTTAAATATGTTTTTAGCCATTGAATATTCCCCAGTAATATTTGAAAATCATTAAGGGTGTGAAGATGGTCCACCCATAGTTGTATCTTAGCAATTTGGATCTGATTATCTTGAAGTTTAAGGACCAAATAGGTATAACAGTCCTGTGTTTTAACCTTATTAGGAGCTATCTGTAGTCCCAAGGTAGTGAGGATTTTGTAAAGGTCCAAGTAACAATTATTAAGGTCATGGTTATTAGGTGCAGCAATTACAAATCATCCATATAATGTAAAATATAAATTTGTGGCCATAGCTCTCTCACAGGGTCTACTGCTTGAGCAACATATTTTTGGCAAAGACTAGGGCTGTTGGTCATACCTTGGGGAAGAACCTTCCATTGAAATCTCTGCATAGAGCCCTGAAAATTAAGGTGAGGGAGACTAAAGGCAAAATAGTGTCTATCCTCAGGATGTAAAGGAATGGTAAAAAAAAACAATCTTTTAAGTCAATAATCATTTTACAATAGTTTTTGGGAATAGCCACTGGTGTGGGAATGCCTGGCTGTAGTGCTCTTATTCGGCACATAGGTTTATTAATGGCACACAAATATTGTAAAAGGCACCACTTGCCTGATTTTTACTTGATAACAAAAATTGGAGTATTCGATGGTGAGGTTGAGGGCTCTACATGGCCGGCTTCCAGCTGTTCCTGCACTAACATGGAGGCAGCCTCCAAATTTTCTTGGGTAAGGGACCATTGATCCAACCACACAAGAGTCTGAGTCTCCCAAATAATTTTATCTCCATGGGGTACAGGAGAGTCAGAGACTGACACTAAAAATCCGAATACCCAAGTCCATATGTATTTCTTTTTTGTATGGGTTTTATTGGCTCAACCAGTCCTTTTCTCAGTCTTCCAAGGCCTATACCAGGGACAAAATAAATACGAAGCATTTGATGAGTCACCATGGAATTGGGACTGGCATGAATAACTTCCATTTGACTCAAAATATCTCAGGCCCATAGGTTAACAGGGAGGTCAGGAACAATGAAAGGAGTGACAATTCCCTTATTACCCTCTTTATCAGTCCAGCTAAGAGCCGTAGAGCTGACCAGAGGATTTTTTGACTGTCCTATCCCTTTAAGGTCAGTCAAGGATGGGGTGAGGGTCCAAGCTGATGACCAATATTTTTGAGAAATAATTGTGGCATCAGCTCCAGTATCTAGAATTCCTTGGAATTCCTTTCCTTCAATAAGTAAGGAAATGGTGGGTCTATTTTGAGAAACGGGTTGAACCCAATTTACATCAGAGCAGCCCAAGGAGACAGTCCCCCGCGGTAGGTTTGGGTGGTTAAGTGCCTCCTGGATTCAAGGGAAGGAGTATTAATTGTGCAAGACTTGTTCCTGCTGGGATGGCCAAAACTCCATTAATAGCTGTGGCCAGTATTTTTTTTCTCCAGTGAAGTCATTATTATTAATGCCATGGAAGACCTGAACACCATGTAAGTTAGTAGAGGCTCTTCCAAAAATAAGGGCACAGATATGAGATGGAAGGGGACCCATAATTCCAGTGGGTATTATCTGGGGCCCTTGCATTGAGTCTACTATAGTTTCAGTGGGGGCACAGATGTCCAATCCTGCGCTGCCTGGAGTGTCTAGTTGGAGGGAAGCAATTGTGGAGAAGAATTTTGAGGTAGGTTGGGAGTTTGGAAGGGAAAAAATCTTATTGCCCCTGGTTTTGTCCTGGGGGATGTCGTGGCCCGGGGCTGGCCCCGCAGGGAGTTTCCCAAGAAGCAGGAAAAAATAGGCTGTCTGAGGGCATTTGTCTTAGATCTGCACTCACTGGCCCAGTGATGACCTTTACTACATCTAGGGCAAAGGGTAGCTTGGGGCGGTATAGCCCCAGTTGAAGGAGATGCTATTCCTAGGCTTTCTTTGCCTGTCGGACACTTGCGTGCAAAATGGCCAGGTTGTTTACAAGTAAAGCAAGTACGTGAGCCAGGATTGTGAAAGGTCTTGGTAAAGGTGGCACCTAGGGCAAGACCCATGGCATGAGCTGCACCTACCCCTGCATAGAGTCTAATAAAGTCAGAAAGTTTCCCTTTATCCTTATGTGGTTGAAGAACATCCTGACATGCCGGGTTGGTGTTTTCAAAGGCAAGATGTTTTACAAAAGAGCTTTTGTTTTCACTTGGTCCAAGCAAGCATTCCACAGCTAGGTTAAGCCTGGGAACAAAGTCGCTATAAGGCTCGTCGGGCCCTTGTCGAATTTTTGCCAGGGAAGTGGTAGCCGAGGCTTTTGAGGGAGGTGTCTCCAAGCATGTTAGCCAGCCATCTGAATCTGCATCAAAAGTCCAGCAGGGAAATGTGCCTGTTTAGTTTTAGTGTCAAAAGGCTCATTGCCCACTAGCTTAACATAAGTCCCGGATTTAGAGGAGGCCTTAGTTAAAATTTTTTGAGCAGTTTCCCGACAGTGCTCTTTGAAATCTGCATTCCATAACAGAAAGTCTCTGGCACTGAGGGTAGCTTGGTCTAAAAATTTCCAATCATTGGGAGTAAGTCATTGTGTGCTGTGGCTTTCTAATAAAGCCAACATATAGGGTGCAAAGGGGCCATAGTGAGCACAAGCCTTTTTAAGTTTTTCAGGAAAATGCAAGCTTAATTTTTTGTAGACTCTGGGTTCCTGCCTGCCTAGGGCTGAACTCCTCATCCTCTGAGTCCTGATCTCCTTATTCCATTTCTCCGCTTCCTCCTCTTGATCCTCGTCTAAGTCTTTGACCTCAGCCTGGGCAGGCTTATCTATCTGACTGGTGGTGACTGGGAAGGCGAGCACAGGTTGATGGAGTGGCTTCGCCTTTGTATTAGACCAGTGTAGGCCAGTTACTTTGACTCCATACCTCAGGCTAATGAACAGAGCTCAGAGTGAAGGGATCTTAATTCTTTTAAAGGTTGGATCTGTTCCTGTCTATGTTGGAAGGATGTTCACAAAGGAGCCACTTTAGGCAAGGGAAGTGGGGAAAAAATATCTGGGGGGGGGCATTTGTACCCTGAAGGGCCAGAGCACAAAAGGCAGGAGGGATATAGGAGGGGTTGGATGTGTAAGTCCTATAGGCTGTGGCAGGGTCTTGAGAGGTGCAGGGTCTTCTGAATGGTAGCGAGCTGCTTCCTTCTCCAAGGTAGCCTCCTCTACAGGGGTCAATGAGTCTCCGGAATTTAAAACTGGATAAAGGCAGTTGGTAACCATTGGAGCCTTAATCATTAGGGTGGTATTTTGAGGGGGACCAGGAAGGTTCCCATGGTCCTGGGGAGCCTGAGAAGGGTCTATGTCTATACTAACTGATGGGCATGCCGAGGGGATACGAGAAGTATTTGCATAGCCTCTTCCCCAACCTCGACAAGTTTTAAGGTACCATTGTCAAAGGGTGAACTTTTAAGAATTTCATTAATTAAGTTCCAGTAAGAAAAGGTGGGAACAGGCACTTTTTCTGGGCCAAAGGATTCATAATAATCTTTTAAACAGTCTCCTACTCCAAGCCATCTTTTACCATCAATGGTCCTTTCAAGAGGAAACCATGGACACTGCTCTCTTATGAATGAAAAAAAAATTAAGTCTTTTTTCTAAACACGCGCCCCCATGTCTGCAAGGACTCCTTGTAGCCTGACAAAAACAAATCATATGACGAAACTGCTTGTCCCATAGTGGGTCAATCACCGTGCGTCATCCCCACGCTCCTCCTGGATCTGTCTCTCGGTGGTGTCTTCTGCAGTTATTGCAAGCTCCGCTTGACCAAATCTTCCAGGAGGACGGGTCCCCCTCAATCAAAAGCTCAAGCCCCAGTCGGTGGGCGCCAGATGTCCCAGCCGGCAGGACACATCAACGTGGGCAGCGAACCTAGATAGGGAGGAATGAAGGGACAAGAGACACGAGAGATGACAGCAAGACAGGAGTTCTGATCAAGCTGCAAACTTTTATTGTTCACACAGGGGTATTTGTATGCTGGATGTGGGAAATCTGTCTTATCGGCAGTTCCTAGATGTCTTCACAAGGTGAGATAACCTCAGGAAGTTTCAGAAAGACAGATGGCCGCAGGATGTCTCAGGGAAACAGATGGCTACAGGATATCTCTCAGACAGGATGTCTCCTGGTGGCTGTTTCTTGTAAGTGTCAGGCTATTCTTTGAAGGAGAATAGAATTCCTTCTACCTCTGACAGTCAGGGATTCAGTATTTCGAATAGAAAATTGGAAAATGAATCCAATGTTTATGCAAATATGTGCTACCCAAAAGTCTTCCCACTCTCATTCAGAACAATGCCTTGACATTACCTTCACCCCAAGTAAGACACAATAAGAGAAGAAGAGTTAGAAAATCTGTGAATACACATCTGGAATGGAAAATTCTCAGTAGTTAACAACCTTGGAGGTGGTAGAGGTGTTTCGAAAAGTAAGGTACATGGTAAAAACTCCACAAACATGGAGCTCTGTTGGCCTAAAGACTTCTTGAGAAACTGCCTATGAGGTTGGGCACTTGAAATATATGTTGTTGTCAGGAGTTTTAACTTCCTTTGTAGTGAGACCATCAAATCTGGGTCTGCATCTGTGTGACCTGGAGCACATGGTTTCTTATTTTCCAATAAACATGAGGCAGCATGGCTGAATTCTCTCTTTGTAGGTAATTTGTTGCCATTTGGGGGCAAAGTGTCTCCCAGTGTGGACTTTGAAGCCATTTGGTCTTCCTCTACTTTTCATGGTGTTTCTTGCAGCTGCATTGGGAGTTTAGTATTTGCTTCACGAAATACGAAGAGGTCAACTAGGACAGAGTGCTGGAGGGAGTTCTGTCACGTGTGTTGGTTAAGGGTCTGCAGGAGAGTGCACCAACCAGGCTTCTATCCCACATAGCTTGCCCCCTTGACAATAGCAATCTGATTCTAAACATTGCCCCGAAACCTCTCCGTATAACAAGATGCCTTTACATACAAGGGTATGGGGGCTGCACCATGTCAGTCACAAACCATTTGGAAGCCAATGGCAGATCCACATGACCCCATCACAGATGTTTTAACAAACACCTACACTCCACTGCTCTAGGCCGACTACTCATCGGGCTCCAAATTACTGGCATCTCTGTTCTACATGATTTTCATGAAACCCAGTCAATCAAGGCATTGTCTGGTACACTCATGATCATCTATAAGACATCCAAAGGTTCTCCACTGACACCTGTTCATGGGAATTTCAAAAATTTAATGGTATTTATCTAGCCTTTTTTCAAGGATGAAGTTTGAGGCACTGTGGGGTTTAATTCATTCAGGAACCATGAAATGGAGAGGAAGCTTATTTCAATGAAATCTCTGGAGAATTCTAACAGGCAATGATTCCCAACGACAGGCTAAAAGGTCACATTAAGCCAGGCATTTGAGGTCTACAATGTGTGATCCTTTTGTGCTTTGACTTGCAACTATGGCTGCCAATTCTTTAAAAATAAAATCATGTGATATCCTTCCTGAGATTCCCAGTGCTCTGTGGAAAGCCACCCTGGGCCTTGATCTCAGTTTCCAAGGGCGACTCTCATGCGTGGCCTCCTAAAATCCCAACACAATACATGGCAATACTTCTTTGAGGTCAGTTCCATAACTCAGTTTCTAAGGGGAATCACACCAGTGTTGAAGCCCAGGTGGACCCAGTCATCTCTTCCAACGGCCACAAAAATGACCACAATTAAAACCAAAACACTCCCACATGGCCCTCATCTTCTTCCATATAGACACTAATCATAACCTCAGGCTGTAGGTTTCCATGAGGGCCAAAGCCAAAGACAGTATCCAAAATAAGGTCCCTTTCCCCCATTTGCTTAAAGTCAGTGTGGCAGGGAGACCCTTCCTGTGAACCAGAAGTGATGAAAGAGGCCTGCCCTTAATACTGCTCTGATTCTCCATTTTGTGGCCTAATTACTGTGGGGTTTAGATTCCTTATGTTAATTGGGGTCATGAGAAAACCCAAGCACCTATGGCCTAGCCTCTGTAGTGATTTGAAGAACTCATTTGACCCAAAGGATCCCTATTCTCAAAGATGGAGGTCAGGAACCTTACAGAGGAAGGTGAGAGACTTCATCCACAATGACTGCTCTTATGGGTATTTTGGTTTTGGATGCACACATGGGATTTTTTTAGATCCATTAGGTGCTGAGAATCTAAGCCACAACCTCACACAGGGCCAAGAAGCTGATTCAGACACATCCCTTTCCAAAGCAATTAAGCAAAGAGCAAAAGGTGATGCCCATTCATTTCCATTTGAAAACTCTTCAGTCTTCACAAAGGGGTGGCCTGAGGCAAAGACTTTCCTGACATTAAGGGCAATAGTACAATAGGTAAGCAAAAGGCCCAAAGCAGGGTTTCTCCACTGAGACTTTCCTGATCACACTGATATCTGAGTTTTCTGAGATGCTCACCATTGCCTTCAGCTATCCAGTACATGGCCATGTCACAGAGCTTAAAGGTGGTACATATCTTGGACACAAAACCATGAGCCTATTCTGGAGTTTGGCCAAAATTCAGAAAGAAAATAGGATCTTAGGAAGATATTAGGAGTGGCCGATCCATATGGCAAGCCGTAGACCATTCATAAATAGGACAGGATGAACGCTGGTAAGATTTCTACTAGATAGGACATATGTATTGATGCGCTCTCTTTTCTAATGTCTACAACCACGGACACAGTGGGATACACAGACATAGAAACACTCGCCTTGTCAAAAGACTTACTAGAAACAATTCACACCAAACCAAACAAAACGACTTTCCTACCTATTCTCAGAACATGAGACAAAACCACAAACCCACACCCACACCCACACCCACACAGACCCCCAAGTAGGTCTGTGAAAATATGGAGTGTCGTTTGACTGGTGGGCCATAATATATTCCCCCATAATGGGCTGTTCTCTCTCAGATCTGGTCTCCGTGTCCAACTCTGTGAAGCTGTTAGGAGCCAGCGGTGAGCCACTACCTTCTTTCTCAGGAAAGGCCCCTCCTCAGACCTTCCTGGCATTAGGCCATCCTCACATCAGTAGGTACCAAGAAAGACTGTCTCTGTCCTTGGAAAATCCAAACAAGTTTGACCACTGGGACATGAACTGGGACTGGCTCTGGGTGCCTGACTTCCTGTATCCCAAGTTCAGAGAGTTCCATCACCAAGGAAGTGAGGTGAGGTCACTTCCTTCAGGAACTAAATGAGGTCACTGCCTTGGCAACAACTTTTTCCTAAAAGTTGCTTCTAAGGGTCCCATGAGATGGAGGATGCACCTACTTGCTCTGACATTTTCACAAGTTAGAATGGTATATCAACCATAGGCACCCGGGAACAGCTCGCCACACAGGCCTGGTTTGGTCCATCTTCCCTACATTAAGATGAAAGAGGCTGATTCAGACACATCCCTTCATCCTGACCAGGTTGTTTACCATGGAAGTTGACTTTTCCTCCCTCAGGTCCTTCATAGCTGCCTACATCTTCTCCATGGATCATTTCTGCATGGACCTTCGAGGTTCTCAGCATGTGGAAGTTTCCCTACACTCCTGTATTGTAAGACCAACTCTGTCCCTGCTTTTCTGTAAAGTTAGATTGAGGGAACAGTGCATGGTTAGAGTAATAACAGGTTCGATTTGGGTTAGGAATCATTCTGTGCGATGAATAATGGTATTGGGAACCTGCGATATTTATTAAATTATATTGGTAAAATATATGTATGAAAACAGAAATCTAGGATTTGAAGCCCAGAAGGGCATTGGGCCCTTGATTGGGATACGTAGTGTTGAATTAGGTTCTGCACAGATGTCTCAGATAAATCCATTTACAATGGCATAGGACCTTGTACATTGGATGATTGAATGAGGAAGAGAACATCCAGTCAAAAAGGGATAGTCGGTACGATTAGGTAGATAGTCGGTAGGATTAGGAAGAAGAGTGAGTACAGGATTTGGACGGAAATTTCTTTTTTTTTTTATTGGTTGTTCAAAACCCTACAAAGCTCTTGACATATCATATTTCATACATTAGCATACATTAGCTTCAAGTGAGTTTTGAACTCCCTTTTTTATCCAAGTACAGATTGCAGAATCACATGGGTTACACATCCAAATTTTTACATCATACCATACTAGTAACTGTTGTATTCTGCTACCTTTTCTATCCTCTACTATCCCCCCTCCCCTCCCCTCCCATCTTCTCTCTCTACCCCTTCTACTGTAATTCATTTCTCACCTTGTTTGTTTTCCCATTCCTCTTACAACCTCTTATATGTAATTTAGTATAACAATGAGGATCTCCCTCCGTTTCCATGCAATTCCCCTTTTCTCTCCCTTTCCCTCCCACCTCATGTCTCTGTTTAATGTTAATCATTTCTTCCTGCTCTTCCTCCCTGCTTTATTCTTAGTTGCTCTCATTATATCAAAGAAGACATTTGGTATTTGTTTTTTAGGGATTGGCTAGCTTCACTAAGCATAATCTGCTCTAGTGCCATCCATTTCCCTGCAAATTCCAAGATTTTGTCATTTTTTAGTGCTGCGTAATACTCCATGGTGTATAGATGCCACATTTTTTTAATCCATTCATCCATTGAAGGGCATCTGGGTTGGTTCCACAATCTAGCTATTGTAAATTGTGCTGCTATGAACATCGATGTGGCAGTATCCCTGTAATACGCTCTTTTAAGGTCTTCAGGGAATAGTCCGAGAAGGGCAATAGCTGGGTCAAATGTTGGTTCCATTCCCAGCTTTCCCAGGAATCTCCATACTGCTTTCCAAATTGGCCGCACCAATTTGCAGCCCCACCAGCAATGTACAAGAGAACCCTTTTCCCCACATCCTCGCCAGCACTTGTTTTTGTTTGACTTCATAATGGCTGCCAATCTTACTGGAGTGAGATGGTATCTTAGGGTGGTTTTGATTTGCATTTCTCTGACTGCTAGAGATGATGAGCACTTTTTCATGTACTTGTTGATTGATTGTATGTCCTCCTCGGAGAAGTTTCTGTTCAGGTCCTTGGCCCATTTGTTGATTGAGTTATTTGTTATCTTATTGTCTAATTTTTTAAGTTCTTTGTATATTCTGGATATTAGGGCTCTATCTGACGTGTGAGGAGTAAATATTTGTTCCCATGATGTAGGCTCCCTATTTACTTCTCTTATTGTTTCTTTTGCTGTGAAAAAACTTTTTAGTTTAAGTAAGTCCCATTTGTTGATTCTTGCTATTAACTCCTGTGCTATGGGTGTCCTATTAAGGAATTTGGAGCCCGACCCCACTATATGTAGATCGTAGCCAACTTTTTCTTCTATCAGACGCAGAGTCTCTGATTTGATATCAAGGTCTTTGATCCATTTTGAGTTAACTTTTGTGCATGGTGAGAGGAGGGGGTTCAGTTTCATTTTGTTGCATATGGATTTCCAGTTTTCCCAACACCATTTGTTGAAGATTCTATCCTTCCTCCATTGCATGCTTTTAGCCCCTTTATCAAATATAAGATAGTTGTAACTTTGTGGATTTGTCTCTGTGTCCTCTATTCTCTACCATTGGTCCACCCGCCTGTTTTGGTACCAGTACCATGCTGTCTTTGTTACTATTGCTCTGTAATATAGTTTGAAATCTGGTATCGCTATACCGCCTGATTCGCGCTTTCTGCTTAGAATTGCTTTTGCTATTCTGGGTCTTTTATTTTTCCATATGAATTCCATGATTGCTTTATCTATTTCTACAAGCAATGCCTTTGGGATTTTGATTGGCATTGCATTAAACCTATATAGAACTTTTGGTAATATCGCCATTTTGATGATGTTAGTTCTGCCTATCCATGAACAGGGTATATTTTTCCATCTTCTAAGATCTTCTTCTACTTCTCTCTTTAGGGTTCTGTAGTTTTCATTGTATAAATCTTTCACTTCTTTTGTTAGGTTGATTCCCAAGTATTTTATTTTTTTTTTGAGGATATTGTGAATGGAGTGGTTTTCCTCATTTCCATTTCAGAAGTTCTGTTGCTGATATACAAGAATGCCTTTGATTTATGCATGTTGATTTTATATCCTGCTACTTTGCTGAATTCATTTATTAGTTCTAGTAGTTTTTTTGTAGACCCTTTTTGGTCTTCTATGTATAAAATCATGTCATCCGCAAATAATGATAATTTAAGTTCTTCTTTTCCAATTTTTATGCCTTTAATTTCTTTCGTCTGTCTAATTGCTCTGGCCAGTGTTTCGAGAACTATATTGAATAGAAGTGGTGATAGAGGGCATCCCTGTCTTGTTCCAGATTTTAGAGGGAATGCCTTCAATTTTTCACCATTCAGAATGATGCTAGCCTGAGGCTTAGCATAGATAGCTTTTACAATGTCAAGGTAATTTTCTGTTATCCCTAGTTTTTCTAATGTTTCGAACATCAAGGGATGCTGTACTTGTCAAATGCTTTTTCTGTATCTATCCAGATGATCATATGGTTCTTATCTTTAAGTCTATTGATGTGGTGAATAACATTTATTGATTTCCGTATATTGAACCATCCTTGCATCCCAGGGATGAATCCTACTTGATCATGGAGCACAATTTTTTTGATGTGCCTTTGTAACCGATTCGCCAGAATTTTATTGAGGATTTTTGCATCTAGATTCATCAGGGTTATTGTTCTGAAGTTTTCTTTCTTTGATGTGTCTTTGTCTGGTTTCGGAATCAACGTGATGTTGGCCTCATAGAATGAATTTGGAAGAGCTCCCTCTTTTTCTATTTTCTGAAATAACTTGAAAAGTATTGGTATTAATTCTTCTTTAAAAGTTTTGAAAAACTCCGCTGTATACCCATCCGGTCCCGGGCTTTTCTTGGTGGGTAGTCTCTTGATTGCTTCTTCAATTTCATCCATTGGTATTGGTCTGTTCAAATTGTGTGTATCCTCCTGACTCAGTCTGGGCAAATCATATGTCTTAAGAAATTTATCGATGTCTTCACTATCTTCTATTTTATTGGAATATAGGTTTTCAAATAATTTCTAATTGTCTTCTGAATTTCTGTAGCATCTGTTGTGATATTGCCTTTTTCATCCTGTATGTTAGTAATTTGAGTTCTCTCTCCTCTTCGTTAGCATGGCTAAGGGTCTGTCAATCTTGTTTATTTTTTCGAAGAACCAACTTTTAGTTTTGTTGATTTTTTCAATAGTTTCTTTTGTTTCAATTTTGTTGATTTCCGCTCTGATTTTAATTATTTCTTGCCTTCTGCTGCATTTGCTGTTGTTTTGTTCATCCTTTTCTAGGGCTTTGAGATGAAGTGTGAGCTCATTTATTTGTTGGTTTTTCCTTTTTTTGAGGAATGACCTCCAGGCGATGATGGTTAGGGTAATAACAGGTTGATTTCGGTTAGGAATCATTCTGCGCGATGAATAATGGTATTGGGAACCTGCGATATTTATTAAATTAAATTGGTAAAATATATGTATGAAAACAGAAATCTAGGATTTGAAGCCCAGAAGGGCATTAGGCCCTTGATTGGGATACGTAGTGTTGAATTAGGTTCTGCACAGATGTCTCAGATAAATCCATTTACAATGGCATAGGACCTTGTACATTGGATGATTGAATGAGGTAGAGAACATTCAGTCAAAAAGGGATTGTCGGTACGATTAGGTAGATAGTCGGTAGGTTTAGGAAGAAGAGTGAGTACAGGATTTGGATGGAAATTTCTTTAGCAATAGGGTTTCAGTTAGAGAGCGAATGTAAATGTCAGCACATATGAAAATTCAGTCACAATGATGAACTTTGAAAAATATGTAGAAAAGCAGATAATAATAGAGACTTTACAAAATCAGGCAAAGTATAAAGTGAGTGATAGGATTAGACATTTTGTACACTGTTGAGTTTGAATATATAATCTTAAGAAGAAACAAATATGCAGTGACCATTAGGATTGACATTTGAGAGCATTAGGAAACCTGGACATGGATGCTTTTAGTAATCCATGTTCACTTTCATTTTAGGCTTTGGTACAATCATAAGTGTGACCTTTGCATTTTTTGTCCAGAATATTACTGTCATAGAATGTATATGTGGATCAGATGACATGAGCATTTCTTCAAGCATTTCTGGAAGTAATGTTTTCAAGACCTATAAATTACTATTGGGGGTAAAAGAGGTGTACCCTGTGTCCATGAATATAGACATAATGCATGAATAGACCACATTTTGAATAAATAATTTAACTGTTCCCACTTTAAATAATGGATTGAATTAATATATGAAATATTATAAGAAATCTTGTATTGATATAATATCATTCATTCCAACAAGTAATACATCTATATGTAATATTAGGGTTATGATTATCATGAAAGGTGTGTGAGTATTGCTTCAAAAGTGATCATAGAAATCTAAATAAATGTGTTTGGAAAGAAGTCTCATAAAAAGACCAGTCAAGAAACATGGAGGAATACATGTGATCTGAAGAAGAAAATGATTGAAAGTGAAACAAATGCCTATAAACTTGCGAACTTGTGGATGAAATATATATCCCATGGTGTGAATAAATTGAAGAAATAGTAATGTACCAGTGTTGAATAAAATGAACATCCAAATACACATCATGTCCCATAGGAATCTACTTGCGTTGATGTTAAACTAGGTCAGTTACTGTAGAAATATTAGGATTTGTATGCACCATTCACTAAAGTTAGTTTTCAGTACTAAGAAACAAATATGTATATCAGGAGAATGAATATTTTGAGAAAACTCTTGAGAAAATTTGATTATAAATCCACATACTTGAATATGAATGAGTTAAGCGAGTGTATAATAAGACACATATTTCATATTTTGAAAAATCTGGAGAATATATATATATATATATATATATATATATATATATATATATATATATACACACACACACAAACACACACAGACATTAAAAATAGCATAATATATGCTATATGAAATTCACCATGAAATTTATATCATCCAGAGATCCAAAAATATTTATTTTATTTAACATGGATTTATGTATAATGTTGTTCAACTAGGAAGCTCACGCATAGGTTGAATTTTCAGTTCTAAAGCGTTTAGGAGGAGTGATCTCTTAAAATTTGTATCTGCCAAGTCAGCCACTTCACAAAAATGTACGTGTGGTATCAGGTAAGATTCTATAATTGCATGTAAAAATACATGTGCTGAATAAACTACAGAGACAGGGAAACAGGAATTCACATATTTGTTAACTTTAAAACACATGGAGAAATATTTTAACAAATAATTGACTAGATTTATAACTCCTACCCTAAATAATGCAAAAGGCAATTCCACTATACACCATGCCTTCTCTGAACTGCTTGTATTTCTATTTTTTTTGGTTTATTTTTCTCCATCTTATTAGGATTAGTTGTCAGAGTCTAGTAGGGTAAGTGTTAGTGTGAGGTATTCAGTATTTTGAAAGGAAAATTGGAAAATGAATCCAATGTGTATGTAAATATGTGGTACACAAAAATCTTCCCACTCTCATCCAGAACAATGCCTTGACATTACAGTCGCGCAGAGTAAGACACAATTAGAAGAGAAGAGTTAGAAAATCTGTGAATAAATATCTGGAATGGAATATGCTCAGGAGTTCACAACCTTGGAGGAGGTAGAGGAGATTCCAAAAGTAAGGGACAGTGTAATCATTCCAAAAACATGGAGCTCTGCTGGCGTAAAGACTTCTTGAGAAACTGCCTCTGAGGGTGGGCACTTGAAATATATGTTGTTGTCGGGAGCTTCAGCTTCGTTTGTAGTGAGACCATCAAATCAGCGTCTTCATCTATGTGACCTGGAGGACATGGTTTCTTATTTTCCCTGAACATGAGTCAGCAGTGCTGAATACTCTCTTTGTAGGTAAACTGTGGACACGAGGGGCTAAGTGTATCCACATGGGCCTGTGAAGCTATTTGGTCATTCTCCACTTTTCGTGGTGTTTCTTGCTGCTGCACTGGGATTTTGGTATTTGCTTCACGAAATACAAAGAATTCAACTGTTACTCTGTGCGTGAGGGGGTTCTATCACGTGTGGTGGGTCAGGGTCTGCAGGAGAGTGCACCTAACAGGCTTATATCCCACATAGTTGCCCCCTTGACCATAGCAACCTGATTCTAAATATTTCCCTAAAACCACTGCATATAACAAGATGCCTTTACATTGAAGGGACTGCTGGCTGCACCACATCAGTCACAAGCCATTTGGAAGCCAAAGGCAGATCCACATGACCACACCGCAGATGTTTTATCAGACACCTGCCCACCAATGCTCTAGGCCCACTCCTCAGCAGGCTCCAACTTCCTGGCATCACTGTTCTGCACAATTTTTATGAAAACCAGTCAATCAAGGCACTGACTGTTATTCTTATGATCGGCCCCAGGATATCCAAAGAATCTCCAGTGCCAACTTGTCATGGGAATTTTAAAAATTTCATGATATATTGACCTAGCCATTTTTCAAGGATGAATTTGGAGGCATTCTGGAACTATTAAATGGTGAGGAAGCTCATTTCAATGAAATATCTGGAGATCTCTCACAGGAAAGACTTCCCAAAGAGTGGCCAAAAGGTCACATGAATCCAGGAACATTGAGGTCTACAATGTGAGGTCCATGTGTGTTTTGACTCTCAACAATGGTTGCCAAGTTTTTCAAACAAAATCATGTGATATCCTGGCTGAGATTTCCAGTGCTCTGTGAATAACTACCCTGGGCCTAGATCTCAGTTTCCAAGGGCGACTCTCATGCGTGGCCTCCTAAAATTCCAACACTATTCATGGCAATACTTCTCTGAGTTCAGTACGAGAACTCAGTCTTTATGCAGAATCCCACCAAAGTTCAAGCCAAGGTGGACCATGTAATCTCTACTAACCGCCACAAAAATGACTACAATTAAAACCAAAACACTCCCACATGGCCCTCATTTTCTTCCATACAGACACTCATCATAACCTCTGGCTGGAGGTTTCCGTGAGGGGTGCAGCCCAAGACAGTGTCCAAAATAAGCTTCCTTGCCCCTCATTTGCCTAAAGTCAGGGTGGCCTGGACACCCTTCCTGTGAACTAAGAGTGATCAAATAGGCCTGCCGTTTATTTTGCTCTGCTTCTTAAATTTGAGGCCTACTGATGGTGGGATTTAGATTCTTCATGTGAATTGGAGTCATGAGAAAACCCAGTCACCTATGGGGTAGAATCTGCAGGGCTTTGAAGAACTTATTTGACCCAAAGGAGGCCTATTCTCACTTAATGGAGGTCAGGAACCTTACCACGGAAGGAGAGAGACTTCATCCACAATGATTGCTCTTTTGGACATTTTGCTTTTGGATGCATACATGGGATCTCTCTTTAGATCCATCAGGTGCAGAGAATCTAAGCCACAGAATTACACAAGGCCAAGAGGCTGATTAAGACATATCCCTTTCCAAAGCAATTAAGCAAAGAGCCACAGTTGATGCCCCTTCATTTGCAGTTGAAAACTTTTCTTCAGGCTTCAAAAAGGGTGGCCTGAGGCAAAGACTTTCCTGACATTCAGGGCAACAGAACATTAGGTAAGGAAAAGGCCCAAAGCATGGTTTCTCCACTGAGTCTTTACTGGTCACACTGATATCTGAGTTTTCTGAGATGCTCGCCATGCCCTTCATTTAACCAATACATGGCCGTGTCACAGAGCTTGGAGGTGGTACATATTTTGGACACAAAACCATGAGCCTATTCTGGAGAGTGGCCAGAATTCAGGAAGCAAACAGTAACTTAGGAAGATAGCAGGTGTTGCCGATCCATAAGGCAAGCCGCAGTCCATTCATAAATTGGGGAGGATGAATGCTGGGAAGCTTTCTACTAGACAAGACTCATCCATTGATGCATTCTCTTTGCTAATGTCTACAACCACTGACACAGTGAGATACACAGACATAGAAACACTCGCTTTTTCATACGACTTTCTGGAAACACTTTACTCCAAACCAAACAAACCGCCTTTCAGACATATTCTCAGAGCATGAGAAAAAAACCACAAACCCACACCCCCAGCCAGATAAGCACCTCCTTCCTCCAAGTAGGTTTGTGACTATCCGGAGTGTCTTCTGACTGATAGGCCATACTATGTTCCCCCGAAATGGCCTCTCCTATCTCACATCTGGTGTCCATGGCCAATTCTGTGAAGTTGTCAGGAGCCAGCAGTTAGCCACTGCCTTCTTTCTCAGGAAAGGCCCCTCTTAAGAGCTTTCCTGTCATTTGTCCATTCTCACATCAGTAGATACCAAGAAAGACTGACTCTGTCCTTGTTATATCAAACAAGTGAGACCACTAGGTCTGGCACTGAGACAGGCTCTAGGTGCCTGGCTTCCTGGATCCCAAGTTCAGAAAGTGCCATGAACAAAAAAGTGAGGTGAGGTAACTTCTTTCAGAACTGAATGAGGTTACTGCCTTGGCAACCAGTTTGTCCTAACACATGCATCCAAGTGTCCCATGACATGTAGGCTGACCGTATTTCTGTGACATTTTCACAAGTTAGAATGGTATATCAACCATAGGCACCTGGGAACAGCTCTCCACACAGGCCTCATTTGGTCCATCTTCTCTAGATTAAGAAGAGAGAGGCTGATTCAGACAAAAGCCTTCATCCTGACCAGGTTGTTTGGCATGGAATATGACTTTTGATCTCTCAGGACCTTCATACCTGCCTACATCTTCTCCAGGGATCAATTCTGCATGGACCTTTGAGGTTCTCAGCAGGTGGACAATCCCCTACTTTCCTGTATTGTAAGACCAACTCTGTCCCTGCTCTTTTGTAAATGTAGATTGAGGGAACAGTTTATGGTTAGGGTTAATTACATGTTTGTTTTGGGTTAGGAATCATTTTGCTGGATGAATAATGGTATTGGGAATCTGTGATATATATATAAGAACATAGAGTTGAAAAATATGTATGAAAACAGAAATGTAGTAAGATTTAAAGTCCATATTGGCATTGGGCCTTTGATTTGGATACTTAGCTTTGAATTACGTTCTGCAGTGATGTCTCAGATAAATTGATTATCAATGACATAGGACCTTGTACCTTGGATGATAGATTGTAGAAAAGAACATCCAATCAAACAGGGATAGTCCATAGGATTAGGAAGATAGTCGGTAGGTTTTGCAAGAAGTGTGAATACAGGATATGGACCAAAAGTTCTTTATCAATAGGGTTTCGGTAATAGAATGAATGTCAATGTCAGCACATGTGAAGAGTCAGTCACATAGGTAAACTGGGGAAAATATGTAGGAAAGGAAACATCAATAGAGACAGTAGGAAATCAGGCAAAGTATAAAGTGAGTGATAGGATTAGACATTTTAACAGGGTTGATGTTGACTATATAATCTTCGAAGAAACAAATATGTAGTCACCAATAGGATGGACATTTGAGAGAATTAGGCATCCTAGACATCAATGTTTTTAGTAATCCATGCTCCCATTCAATTTAGGCTTTTGTACAAACATATGTGTGATCTTTGCATTTTGTATCCAAAATAGTACTGTGATAAAATGTATACGTAGATCAGGTGACATAAGCATTTTTTCCACCATTTCAGGGAGCAATATTTTGAAGATGTATAAATTAGTATTGCGGGTACAAAGAGGTGTACCCTGTGTGTATGAATATAGAGATAATGCATGAATAGATGATACTGTGAATAAATAATATAACTGATTCCACTTTAAATAATGGATTAAATTGATATCTTAAAATACATAAGAAATCTTATATTGATACACTGTCATTCATTCCTATCAGTTATACATCTAATGGTAATATGAGGGTTATGGTTTGTCATTAAGGGTGTGTGAGTTTTGCTTCAAAAGTAATTATGGAAATCGAAAATAATGTGTTTGTAAGAAGTCTCATGAAGAGACTAGTCAAGAAACATGGAGGAATACATGTGTTCTGAAGCAGGAAGTAATTGAAAGTGAAACAAATTGATATAAATTAGCGAACTTGTGGATGAAATATATATCCCATGATGTGCATAAACTGAAGAAATAGTAATGTACCAGTGTTGAATACAAATGAACGTCAAAATACATATCATGTCCCATAGGAATCTACTTGCATTGATGTTAAACTTGGTCAGTAACTGTAGAAATATTAGGATTTGTATGCATCATTCACTGAAGTTAGTTTTCAGTACTAGGAAACAAATATGTATTTCAGGTGGATGAATATTTCTGAGAATAATCTTGTGAAAAGTTGATAATAAATCCACATACATGAACATGAATAAATTTTGGGAGTGTATAATAAGACACATATATTTCATATTTTCAAAAATATGGAGAGTGTGTATATATATATATATAGATATAGATATAGATATAGATATTGATATAGATAGATATATAGATATATAGATATATAGATATATATATAGATACATATATATACATATGCCTATATATATACACACACACACACTCACACAGACATTAAAAAGTAGCAATATATATGCCAATCGAAATTTATTATGAAATATATATAATCCACACATCCCAAAATATACTTTTTACTGAACATGGATTTATATATAATTTTGTTCAGCTAGAAAGGTCACCAATAGTTTGAATTTTCAGTTCCAACAGCATTAAGAGGAGTGATCTCTTCTCACAATTTGCATCTGCCAAGTCAGCAACCTCTCAAGTATATACATGTGATACCAGGTAGGATTCTATATGTGCATATAAAAACACATGTGCTGAATAGGCCACAGAGAAAGGGAGAGAGGAATTCACATATTTGTTAACTTTAAAAACACATGGAGAACTGTTTTAATTAAAAATTGAGTAGATTTATAATTCCTACCCTATATAATGCAAAAGGCAAGTCCAATTATACAACATGACTCCTCTGAACTGCTTGTATTTCTATTCTGTTTTGGTTATTATTCTCCATCATGTTAGGATTAGTAGTCAGAGTCTAGTGGGGTATGTGTTAGTGTCCAAAATAAGCTCTCTTACCCCTCATTTGCCTAAAGTCATGGGGGCCTGGACACCCTGCATTTGAACCAGGAGTGATAAAATAGGACTGCAGTTAATACTGCTCTGCTTCTCCATTTTGAAGCCTACTGCCTGTCAGGTATAGATTCTTTATGTGATTTGGAATAATGAGAAAACCCAAGCACTTCTTTAGGGCTTTGAAGATTTCATTTGAACCAAATGATCCCTATTCTCACTTGATGTAGGTCAGGAACATAACAAAGGAAGGCAAGACACTTCATCCACCATAACTGATCTTTTTGCCATTTTGGTTTGGATGCACACATGGGATCTTTCTTTAGATCCATCAGGTGCTGAGAATCTAAGCCACAACCTCACACAGGTCCAAGAGGCTGATTAAGACACATCCATTTCCAAAGAAACTAAGCAAAGAGCCACAGGTGATGACCATTCATTTTCATTTGAAAACTGTTTTCTTCAGGCTTCACAAAGGGGTGGCCTGAGGCAAAGACCTTCCTGACATTCAGGGCAACAGAAACATAGGTAAGAGAATGGCCCAAAGCAGGGTTTCTCCACTGAGAATTTCCTGGTCACACTGATATCTGAGTTTTCTGAGATGCTCGCCATTCCTTACCGCTATCCAGTACATGGCCATGTAACAGAGCTTGGAGGTGGTACATATCTTGGACACAAAACCATGAGCCTATTCTGCAGAGTTGCCAGAATTCAGGAAGAAAACAGGAACTTAGGAAGATAGTAGGTGTTGTCCCTCCATAAGGCAAGCTGCAGTTCATTCATAAATTGGGCAGGATGAATGCTGGGAAGCTTTCTACAAGACAGGACATATCCATTGATGCATTCTCTTTTCTAATGTCTACAACCACGGACACAGTGGGATACACAGGCATAGAATCACTCACCTTGTCAAAAGACTTACTAGAAACAGTCCATTCCAAACCAAACAAACTGTCTTTCCTACCTATTCTCAGAACATGAGACAAAACCACAAACTGACACTCACACTCACAAAGGCATCTCCTTCCCGCAAGTAGGTCTCTGACTATCTGGAGTGTCCTCTGTCTGTTGGGCCGTATTATGTTCCAATGAAATGTCCTGTCCTGTCTCAGATCTGTCTCCTTTGCACACTCTGTGAAGTTCTCAGGAGCCAGCGGTGAGCCACTACCTGCTTTCTCAGGAAAGGCCCCTCTTTAGATCTGTCCTGTCATTTGGCAATCCTCACATCAGTAGATACCAAGAAATACTGACTCTGTCCTTGGTACATCCAAACAAGTGAGCCCACTGGGATTGGGACTGGGAGTGGCTCTGGCAGCCTGGCATCTTGGATCCCAAGTTCAGAGAGTTACATCACCAAGGAAGTGAGGTAGGTCACTTTCTTCAGGAAATGTATGAGGTCACTACCTTGGCAATCACTTTGTTTTAACATTTGCTTCCAAGGGTCCCATGAGATAGAGGCTGCCCCTACTTTCGGTGACAATTTCACAAGATAGAATGGTATAACAAACAGAGGCGCCTGGGAACATCTCCCCACACAGGACTGGTTTAGTCCATCTTCTCTACATTTAGATAGAGAGACTGATTCAGACACATCCCTTCATCCTGACAAGGGGGTTTGCCATGCAAGATGACTTTTGCTCTCTCAACTCCTTCATAGCTGCCTATGTCTTCTCCAGGGATCATTTCTGCATGGACCTTTGAGGATCTCAGCAGGTTTAAAAACCCCTACATTCCTGTATTGTAAAAGCAACTCTGTCCCTGCTCTTCTGTAAAGTTTGATTCAGGGAAGAGTGTATGGTTACGGTTAATAAAAGTTCAATTTGGGTTAAGAAACATTCCACGGCATGAATAATGGTATTGGGAACCTGTAATATTTACAAGAATGTAAAAGTGAAATATAAGAATGAAAACAGAAATCTAGGTAAGATTTGAAGCCCAGAAGGGCATTGGGCCCTGATTGGGATACTTAGCTTTGAATTATGTTCTGCAGAAATGTCTCAGATAAATCAATGTTCAATGGCATAGGACTTTGTACCTTGAATGATGGAATGTCAAAGAGAACTTCTAGTCAAAAAGGGATAGTCGGTATTATTAGAAAGATAGTCTGTAGGTTTAGAACTAAGAGTGAGTATAGGATTTGGACCAAAAGTTCTTTTGCAATAGGGTTTCTTGTAGAAATTGAATGTAAATGTGAGCACATGTGAAGAGTCAGTCACAATGATAATCTGGGGAAAATATGTAGGAAAGCAGATATCAATAGAGACATTAGGAAATCAGGCAAATGAAAAAGTGAGTGATAAGATTAGACATTCTCAACGGGCTTGAGGTTGAATCTATAATCTTAGGAAGAAACAAATATGTAGTCAAGAATAGGATTCACATTTGAGAGCATTAGGCAAACTGGACATGGAAGTTTTTAGTAATCCATGTTCACTTTCCATTTAGGTTTGGTAAAATCATAAGTGTCACCTTTGCGTTTTGTGTCCAGAATATTACTGTGATAAAATGTATATGTAAATCAGGTGACATGTGCATTTCTTCCACCATTTCTGGGAGCAATATTTTGAAGAGGTATAAATTAGTATTGGGGGTACAAAGAGGTGTATCCTGTGTCTATGAATATAGAGATAATGCATGAAAAGACCATACTGTGAATAAATAATATAACTGGTTCCACTTTAAATAATGGATTTAATTGATATCTGAAACTAAGTAAGAAATCTTATATTGATATACAATCATTCATTCCAGCTAGTTGTACATCTAATGGTAATATTAGGGTTTGGTTTATCATGACGGGTGTGTGAGTTTTGCTTCAAATGTGATAATGGAAATGGAAAATAATGAGTTTGGAAAGAAGTCTCATGAAAAGAGCAGTCAAGAAACATAGAGAAATACATGTGTTCTGAAGCAGGAAGTGACTGAAAGTGAAACAAATGCGTATAAATTAGCGAACTTGTGGATGAAATATATATCCTATGATGTGCATAAACTGAAGAAATAGTAATGTTCCAGTGTTGAATAAAAATGAATGTCAAAATACACATCATGTCCCATAGGAATCTACTAGCCTTGATATTAAACTGGGTCAGTTACTATAGAAATATTAGATTTTTTTTTTGGTGTTATAATAGAATTTATTTTACCACTAGCATGCCACAGAATGTTGAGGAAAGAGCAATGGATTTTTAGTTATCGCACTAATAATCTAACATTTAATGACTCTTTTGGATAGTCTAGAAATTACATAAGGCTATGTAACATAATTTTTTTAATTTAACATTCATAAAAGCTTGGAGTTTTGGTAATATTTCTACTTTTTTATTTTTAATTTTTTCAGTTGTGATTGACCTTCATTTTGTTTATTTGTATGTGGTGCTTAGAATAGAACCCAGTGTCCCACACATGCTAGAATAGCATGTTACCACTGAACCACAAACCCAGCCCCTCCACTTTTATCTTTACATCGAACATGCCTCTCCCTCATCTTTACTCACTTTCTTCCTCATTTTCCCCCTTCTCTCTCTTGCTTTTTTGTTTTGCTTTCATATCTGTTTTTCTCTCATGTCATTACAAACAGTAGTATGCTATGAAATTTAAATTTAAGACTGTTTTTTATAGTCATTGTTCTTTTCTTGAGAAAATTTAATAATTATAATCACCTGATAGATATATTAAAATAAATTTTTATACATATGTATCTATATTCATGCATATGCATTACATATTATATATATATACATACATATACATTTAAAAGTACTTTGATTAGCCTGTTAAAAATAATATAGACCAAAACTTTCTTAATTCTCAAGCCTTCCAGAATTAACATCTTACAGTGAAAATCAAATAAACATATTTAAATAAACAGGTATCATTCTTTTTATCAATACTGATAATTTAAGGTTTTATATCACATTAAGCTATAATACGGCATATTAAATCTTATGAATTAGAAAAAGTTTTTTGAATAACCTATTATTTAAGGACCATATGCACTGACATTTTAAAGGCTTTCTTGTGATTTCAATTTCTATCAATTGTCTATTAATTGCCAAATGCTTATTTTAGTACTTTTCATATTCATAATTGATATAAAGTCAATTGTTTAATTCTTCTTGTAAGTAATTACTTATTACAGTAGGGACATTATTAATAATTCTAAATCTGTATAAGAAAATAGTACAAAGATATTTTCATGCAAAATTAAGAATAATTGTGTGCTCTAAATGTCTGATTGTTGATACATATAACAAAGAGCTTTTGATGAGTCTCTTCCCCAGTAAAACATAAAATGCAAAGATATTGTTGGGTATATATGTGCAAATAAAGATAAAGAAAATACACATTATCAGCTAGAAACTATTAAATAAAAGGTGAAAACAACAATCCAACACATTGTACGAATTTGTCAGATGAGGTAGTATTCTGGAAGAATAGCCTAAGACTAGACCTGGTCCATAACAAAATATTCACGAAAAAAATGAAATATGAAAAATATAGAAAATGCTATGAATTTTTCATGAAGGTAGGTGAATTATCCTTTAATCTCAATTTATGTGCATTTTCAAAAGCCAAATTCCTGGTAAAATAAATTTGTGATAGTTACAACTAAACGAAACAAAGTTTCTGCTTAGCAAAATGAATGCATCTCAACCCATTTTTAGCTGATTTCTCCCCACTCAATTTTAAACCGTTATTTATTTATTTATTTCTATTGGTTGTTCCAAACATTACAAAGCTCATGATATATCATCTTTGATACATTTGACTCAAATGGCTTATGAACTCCCATTTTTTCCACAAATATGAATTTCAGAATCACATTGGTTACACATTCACATTTTTGAATAATAGCATATTAGTGACTGTTGTATTCTGCGACCTTTCCTATCCCCCACTATCCCCCCTCCCCTCCCCTCCCATCTTCCCTCTCTACCTCATCTGCTGTTGTTCAATTCTCTCCATTGTTTCTCCCCAATTTCCCCTCAAATCCTCTTATATGTAATTTTGTGTAACATTGAGGGTCTCCTACTATTTCCATATGCTTTCCCTTCTCTCTCCCTTTCTCTCCCCCAACTCGTCTTTGTTTAATGATAAACTTTTCCTCATGCTCTTCCTCGATGTTCTGTTCTTAGTTGCTCTTTTAATATCAAAGAAGACATTTGGCATTTGTTTTTTTAAGGATTGGCTAGCTTCGCCTAGCATAATCTGCTCTAATGCCATCCATTTCCATGCAAATTCTATGATTTTGTCATTTTTTAATGAAGAGTAATACTCCATTTTGTATAAAAGCCACATTTTTTTATCCATTCATTTATTGAAGGGCATCTAGGTTGGTTCCACAGTCTAGCTATTGTGAATTGTGCAGCTATGATCATTGATGTGGCAGTATCTCTACAGTACGCTCTTTTAAGATCCTCAGGAAATAGTCCGAGAAGGGTGATAGCTGGGTCAAATGGTGGATCCATTCCCAGCTTTCCCAGGTATCACCATAGTACTTTCCAAATTGGCCTCACCAATTTGCAGTCCCACCAGCAGTGTACAAGTCTACCCTTTTCCCCACATTCTCACCAACACTTATTTTGTTTGACTTCATAATGGCTGCCGATCTTACTGGAGTGAGATGGTATCATAGGGTGGTTTTGATTTGCATTTCTCTGACTGCTAGAGATAGTGAGCATTTTTTCATGTACTTGTTCATTGATTGAATGTCCTCCTCTGTGAAGTGTCTGTTCAGGTCCTTGGCCAATTTGTTGATTGGGTTATTTGTTATCTTATTGTTTAATTTTTTTGAGTTCTTTGTATATTCTGGATATTAGGGCTCTATCTGAAGTGTGAGGGGTAAAAATTTGTTCCCAGGATGTAGGCTCTCTATTTACCTCTCTTATTGTTTCTCTTGCTGAGAAAAAAAAATTATTTTAAGTGAGTCCCATTTGTTTATTCTTGTTATTAACTCTTTGGCTATGGGCATCCTATTAAAGAATGTGGAGCCCGACCCCACAGTATGTAGATCGTAGCCAACTTTTTCTTCTATTAGACGCAGTGTCTCTGATTTGATATCTAGCTCCTGGATCCATTTTGAGTTAACTTTTGTGCATGGTGAGAGAAAGGGATTCAGTTTCATTTTGTTGCATATGGATTTCCAATTTTCCCAGCACCATTTGTTGAAGATGCTATCTTTCCTCCATTGCATGTGTTTAGCCCCTTTATCAAATATAAGAAAGTTGTAATTTTGTGGATTGGTTTCTGTGTCCTCTATTCTATACCATTGGTCCAGCTGCCTGTTTTGGTACCAGTACCACTATGTTTTTATTACTATTGCTTTGTAGTACAGTTTGAACTCTTGTATCGCTATACCTCCAGATTCACACTTCCTGCTTAGAATTGCTTTTGGTATTCAGGGTCTTTTGTTTTTGCATATGAATTTCATGATTGCTTTATCATTTCTACAATAAATGCCGTTGGGATTTTTATTGGCACCGATTTAAACCTGTAGAGAACTTTGGGTAATATCAACATTTTGATGATGTTAGTTCTGCCTATCCATGAACAAAGTACATTTTTCCATCTTCTAAGATCTTTTTCTATCTCTCTCTTTAGGGTTCTGTAGTTTTCATTATATAAATCTTTCACCTCTTTCGTTAGGATGATTCCCAAGTATCTTATATTCTTTTTGGATATAGTGAGTGGAGTGGTTTTCCTCATTTCCATTTCAGAAGTTTTTCTGCTGATATACAGGAATGCCTTTGATTAATGCGTGTTGACTTTATATGTTGCCACTTTGCTGAATTCATTTATTAACTCTAGCAGTTGTTTGTAGACCCTTTTGAGTCTGTTAAATATATTATCATGTCATCTGCAAATAGCGATAATTTAAGTTCTTCTTTTCCTATTTTCATGTCTTTAATTTCTTTTGTCTGTCTAATTACTCTGGCTAGTATTTCAAGAACTAAATCGAATAGAAGTGGTGATAGAGGGCATCCCTGTCTTGTTCCAGATTTTAGAGGGAATGCCTTCAGTTTTTCTCCATTTACGATGATGCTAGCCTGAGGTTTAGCATATATAGCTTTTACAATGTTGAGGTAAGTTCCTGTTATCCCTAGTTTTTCTAGTGTTTTGAACATAAAGGGAGGCTGAACTTTGTCGAATGTTTTTTCTGCATCTATCAAGATGATCATATGGTTCTTGTCTTTAAGTCTATTGATGTGGTGAATAGCATTTATGGATTTCCGTATATTGAACTAGCCTTGCATCCCTGGGATGAATCCTACTTGATCATGGTGCACAATTTTTTGATATGCTTTTGTATTACATTCACCAGGATTTTATTGAGAATTTTTGCATCCTAGTTTATTAGAGATATTGGTCTGTAGTTTTCTTTCTTTGAAGTGTTTTTGTCTGCTTTCGGGATCAGGGTGATTTTGGCCTCATAGAATGAATTTGAAAGAGCACCTTCATTTTCTATTTCTTGAAATAGCTTGAAAAGTATTGGTATTAATTCTTCTTTTAAGGATTTGTAGAGCTCCGCTCTATACCCATCTGCTCCAGGGCTTTTTTTGGTTCGTAGTCTTTTGATGGCTTCTTGTATTTCTTCCTTTGTTATTGGTCTGTTTAAATTGTGTGTGTCTTCCTGACTCAATCTTGGCACATCTTATGACTTAAGAAATTTATTGATATCTTCACTATCTTCTATTTCATTTGAATATAGGGTTTCAAAATACTTTCTAATTATCTTCTGTATTTCTGTAGTGTCTGTTGTGATAATGCCTTTTTCATGCCGTATGTTAGTAATTTGAGTTCTCATTCTTCTTCTCTTTGTTAGCATGGCTAAGGGCCTGTCGATCTTATTTATGTTTTCAAAGAACCAACTTTTAGTTTTATCAATTTTTTCAATGTTTTTTTTTGTTTCAATTTCGTTGATTTCTGCTCTAATTTTAATTATTTCTTGTCTTCTACTACATTTGCTGTTGTTTTTCTTTTCTTTTTCTAGGTTTTTGAGGTGTAGTGTGAGTTCATTTATTTTATTTTATTTTATTTTTTTGAGGAAAGAACTCCAAGAAATGAATTTCCCTCTTAAAACTGCTTTCATTGTGTCCCATAGATTCCAGTATGTTGTGTCTGTATTGTCATTTGTCTATAAGAATTTTTTATATCCTCCTCTATGTCTTCTGTAACCCATTGATCATTCAGTAGAATATTGTTCATTTTTCCATATGATGTAGGATTTTTCCTTCCTTCTTTTATCATTTATTTCCAGTTTCATTCCAATATGATCAGATATGGTGCATGGTATTATCTCCAAGTCTTTATATTTACTAAGGGTTGCCCTATGGCATAATATATGAACTATCTTTGAGTAGGATCCTTGTGTTGCTGAGAAGAACGTGTATCCACTTGAGGATGGTTGATATATTCTATATATGTTGGTTAAGCCTAGGTTATTTATTGTGCTGTTGAATTCCATAGTTTCTTTATTCAGTTTTTGTCTAGAGGATCTTTCTAATGGCGAGATCAGTGTGTTGAAGTCACCCGTAGTTATTGTGTTGTAGTCTATTTGACTCTTGAACTTGAGGAGAGTTTGTTTCATGAGCGTTGCAGCTCAATTGTTTGGTGCATACAAATTAATAATTGTTATGTCTTGTTGGTGGATGGTTCCTTTTAACAGTACATAGTGTCCTTCGTTATCCCTTTTTATTGACGTAGGTTTGAAATTGAGTTTATTTGATATGAGTATGGCTACTCCTGCTTGCTTCCGAGGGCCATGTGAGTGGTATGATTTATCCCAACCTTTTACTTTCAGCCTGTGTATGTCTTTACCTATCATATGAGTCTCCTGAACGCAGCAGACTGTAGGATTTGTTTTTTTGATTCAGGTTACTAACCTATGTCTCTTGATTGGTGAGTTTATGCCATTAACATTTAAGGTTACAATTGAAATATGATTTTTACTTTCATTCATGTTTATTTATTTATTTATTTTTAGTTTGGCTAGTTTTTACTTTTTGGTTATTTTCCTCCCACTTTACTGAGATACCTCCTGCTGTTAGTTTGGGGCACTATTTTTCAATTCCTCTTCTTCTAGTATTTTGCTCAAATGCTTTGCAGTGCTGGTGTTCTTTCTGCAAATTCTTTTAGCTTTTGTTTATCGTGAAAGACACTAATTTCATTGTCAAATCCCAAACTTAATTTTGATGGATACAGTACTCTTGGTTGGAATCCGTTATTTTTCAGCGTTTGAAATACATTGTTCCAGGATCTACTCGCTTTCAAAGTTTGTGATGAAAAATCAGTCGTTAACCTAATTGGTTTACCCCAGAATGTAATCTGCCTCATTTCTCTTTTAGCTTTTAATATTCTCTCCTTGTTCTGTATGTTAGCTATCTTGATAATTCTATTTCTTGGAGTTGCTCTATTATGGTTTTGAATGTTGAGGTCATGTAGGCTTCAAGGATTTGGCAATCCATTCCATCTTTTATCTCTGGGAAGTTTTCTAGAATTATTTCATTTAATATGTTGTCCATTCCTTTGGTTTGAATCTCTATGTCTTCTTCTATCCTGATGACTCTCAAAATTGTTTTTTTATGACATCCCATATCTCTTACATAGATTGCTCATGGGATATTAGCATCTTTTCTGTGTTGACTATATTCTTTTCAAGTTGATAAACTTTGTATTCATTATCTGATCTTCTGACTTCTACTTAATCTAGTCTATTTACAATATTCTCGTTTGAGTTTTTAATGTGGTTTATATTTTTCTGCATTCCTAGGATTACTGTTTGATTTTTTTAAGAACTCTGTCTTTTGGTAAAGCTCGTTCTTTGCCATTTGAATTTGTTTGTTTAATTCATTTTCAAAATATTCTTTTATTGCTTGGACTTGCTGCCTCATGTCTTCTCTAATATTTCTTTCCAACTGAGTTAGGGATGCATTGAGTTTTTTCCCTATCCCTGTTTCTGATGATTCTAGGTCCTCCTGTAGAATTAAGTTGTCCGGCATTATTTGTACACCTTTTTCCCTTGTTTTTTCATGAAGTTCACATTACTTTCCAGCTCCGTTTGATTGCTGTGTTTCTGCTCTCTTCTATATATTTGTTTTGGTTTTATATATCTCTATTGTAGCTCCTTTGTGTTGGTAGACTGTGCATGCTAAAGTGGATTCCACTGGGAAGGAATTCCGACGGCCGAGCTCCAGTGATGTCACCTCTCTGGTATGGTGGGCCCCAGGCTCTTTGCCCGGGTGTTCGCATGGGGGTGTGGGACTGTACTGTCTCTGTTTGTTTTCAGCTCCTGGTCGCGGGTGTGCAGGCGGTCACAAGCTGTCCAGTCACGCAGTCAGCGGGTGGGCTGTCACCGGCGGTTGTGCGATCTCTAGCCACCCATTAGGGCGGGCATATGGCAGGTGATTGGTCGCTGGTGGGCAGGCGGTCTCCAGCCGTCCAGTCGCACCTGCAGCGGGCCGGCTGTTGCCAGATGGCGAGCGTTCTCCAGGCGCCCAGTCACGCGGGCCTGGCCTCTAGTCCCCTGGTTTCTCCTTCTAGTCCTGGTTTCTCCTGCTACACCAGTTTTTTCCTGAGTAATGCCCTCGGCAGCTCAAACTGTACTCTGGCCTGCCGTTTCTTGGGTGTGGATTGTGTCTATTGGGAACCCCAGCACTCTATTGTTTTTTTTTTTTCCGTTTGCCCCTTCCCCATCGCTGGCTAGACAGATTTTGTTTTCACCACTGATGGGAGGGGGAGTAGAAGGTCAGGTGCCTCTAGTTTCCCCCCCCATCTTTATTCAGGCTCTCTCTGATAATCCCTCCCCTGGAAAGCTTAGGAAAGATTTTATGCAAATATCCTACTGTATGGGAGATGAGCGGAAAACACACAACTGTTTTATTGTTGCAATCTGTCGGAGAGTGGCGGTGGTTACTTCAGCTCTCCAAGATGGTTGCCGTTGGTTTCCTTGGTGGAGTTTCCGTTGTGGGGGATAGAACTGTAGCGCTTCCTTCCCTGACTGAGATCCCGAACTCCGCCTGGGGCTCAGTGGGGGGTCAGCCGGCAGGATTCCACAGAATCTGCAGCAACGTTTCTCCCTGGATGCTAGTCGCATCTCGGTGGTGCCCCGACGTCTGTAGCCACGGGGCGGGCCGCACGGATCAGTAAGCCCAGATCTCCGGTTGCATATTTGGCTCGCATTTGAGACTCAATTACCGGACCTCGTTGGTGGAAATCATTCTTTTAGGTTTCGGTGCACACCCATTTTTCTGTAAGATCCTAACAAGAAAGTCTTTTGTCATTCTAACTCGTTATTCACCTGCAATGTGGCTTGGTACACTGGGTGTGATGCACTCTATTCGCGGCCAACTTGCAATGTCGAAATATTAGGTTTTGTATGCACCATTTACTGAAGATAGTTTTCAGTACTAGGCAACCAATATGTATTTCAGGTTGATGAATATTTCTGAGAATTATCTTTTGAAAAGTTGATTATAAATCCACATTCATGATATGAATGAATTTGGGGAGTGCACATTAAGGCACATATATTTCATATTTTGAAAAATCTTGAGAGTATATATATATATATATATATATATATATATATACACAGAGAGACATTACAATGTAGCATAATGTATGCCAACTGAAATTTATCGTGAAATACATATCATCCAGAGATCCAAAAATATTAATTTTACTGAACATGGATTTATGTATAATGTTGTTCAAATAGGAGGCTCAGCCATAGGTTGAATTTTCAGTTTCAACAGCATTTAGGAGGAGTGATATCTTCTCACAATTTGTATCTGCCAAGTCAGCCACCTCACAAAAATGTACGTGTGATACTAGGTAGGATTCTATATATGCATATAAAAATACATTTGCTGACTTGGCTACAGAGAAAGGGAGACATAAATTCACATGTTTGTTAACTTTAAAAACACATGGAGAACTATTTCAACAAAAAAATTGACTAGATTTATAACTCCTACCTTATATAATGCAAAAGGCAAGTCCAAGAATACCAAACATGCCTCCTCTTAACTGCTTGTATTTCTATTCTGATTGGGTTATTATTTTCCATTATATTACGATTAGTAGTCAGAGTCCAGTAGGGTAGGGGTTAGTGTCAGGGATTCAGTATTTCAAATGGAAAATTGGAAAATGAATCCAATGTGTATGCAAATATGTGCTACACAAAAATGTTCCCACTCTCATCAAGAACTATGGCTTGACATTACTTTTGCCCCAAGTAAGACACAATTAGAGGAGAAGTGTTAGAAAATCTGTAAATACATATCTGGAATGGAATATGCTCAGTAGTTCACAACACTGGAGGTGGTAGAGGAGTTCCCAAAAGTAAGGGATAGGGTAAACACTCCACAAACATGGAGCTCTGCTGGCCTAAAGACTTCTTGAAGAACTGCCTCTGAGGTTGGGCACCTGAAAAATATGTTGTTTTCTGGAGCTTTAGCTTCATTTGTAGTGAGACCATCAAAGCTGGGTCTACATCTATGTGACCTGGAGGACATGGTTTCTTATTTTCCAGTGAAGATGAGGCAGCAGTGCTGAATTTGCTCTTTGTAGGTAAACTGTGACCACTGGGGACTAAGTGTCTCCCCATGTGAACTGTGAAGCCATTTGGTCATCCTCCAAATTTCATGGTGTTTCTTGCTGCTACACTGGGAGTTTGCTATTTGATTCAAAAATACAAGGAGTTCTAGTGGGTCACAGTGCTGGAGGGAGTTCTGTCACATGTGGTGGGTCAGTTTCTGCAGGAGAATGCACCAAACATACTTCTAGCCCACATATATTGCCCCATTGACCATAGCAACTTGATTCTGAACATTGCCATGAAATCTCTCAGTATTACAAGATGCCTTTATATAGAAGGGACTGCTTGCTGCACCATGTCAGTCACAAGCCATTTGGAAGCCAATGGAAGATCCACAGGCCCCACCACAGATGTTTTATCACACACCTGACCACCACGGCTCTAGGCCCACTACTCAGCAGGCTCCAACTTATTGGCATCTCTGTTCTACACGATTTTCATGAAACCGAGTCAATCAAAGCACTGTCTGGTATACTCATGATCAGCAACAGGACATCCAAAGGTCCTCCATTGCCACCTGGTCATGGGAATTTCAAAAATTTTATGGTATTTTTGTAGCCATTTTTCAATGATGATGTTGGAGGCACTGTGGGTTAAAATTCACTCCAGAACCATTAAATGTAGAGGAAGCACATTTCAATGAAAGCTTTGGAGAATTCTCACAGGCAAGGCTTCTCAAAAAGTGGCCAAATGGTCACATGAAGCCAGTCCCATTGAGGTCTACAATGAGGTTCATGTGTGTTTCGACTCTCAAATATGGCTGACAAGTCTTTCAGAATAAAATCACGTGATATCTTGGCTGTGATTCCCAGTGCTCTGTTGAAAGCCACCCTGCACATAGATCTCAGTTTTCAAGGGGGACTCTCATGCATGGCCTCCGAAAATCCCAACACAATTCATGGCAATAATTCTCTGAGTTCAGTTCCAGAACTCAGTCTCTAAGGGGAATCACACCAGAGTTCATGTAAAGGTGGACCCAGTCATCTCTTCCAAACACCAAACAAATGGCCACAATTAAAACCAAAACACTCCCACATGGCCCTCATGATCTTTCATATAGACACTCATCATAACCTCTGGCTGGATGTTTCCATGAGGGGCGAAACCCAAGACAGTCTCCAAAATAATCTCCCTTGCCCCTTAATGGCCTAAAATCAGGGTTGCCTGGACACACTTCCTGTGAACTAGGAGTGATCAAATAGGCCTGCTGTTAATACTTCTCTGCTTCTCCAATTTGAGGCCTACTGACTGTGGGGTTTATTTTTTTTATGTGAATTGGAGTCATTATAAAACCCAAGCACATATCGGCTAGCTTCTGCAGGGCTTTGAAGAAATCATTTGACCCAAAGGATCCCTATTCTCACTTGATGGAGGTCAGGAACCTAAAAGAGGAAGGGGAGAGACTTCATCCACAATGATTGCTCTTTTGGCCATTTTGGTTTTGAATGCACACATGGGATCATTCTTAAGATACATCAGGTGGTGAGAATCTAAGCCATTGCCTCAAACAGGGCCAAGAGGCTGATTCAGACACATCCCTTTTCAAAGCAATTAAGCAAAGAGCCACAGGTGATGCCCATTCATTTCCATTTGAAACCTGTTTTCTTCAGGCTTCATAAAGGGGTGGCCTGAAACAAAGACCTTCCTGACATTCAGGGCAACAGAACAATAGGTAAGCAAAGCAGGGTTTCTCCACTGAGACTTTATTGGTCACACTGATATCTGAGTTTTCTGAGATGCTCGCCATTCCCTTCAGCTATCCAGTACATGGCCATGTAACAGGGTTTGGAAATGGAACATATATTGGACACAAAACCATGAGCCTATTCTGTAGAGTGGCCAGAATTCAGGAAGAACGCACGAACTTTGGAAGATAGCGCGTGTTGCCCATCGATAAGGCAAGCCAAAATCCATTCATCAATTTGGCAGAATAAATGATGGGAAGCTTTCTACTAGACAGGACACATCAATTGATGCATTATCTTTTCTAATGTCTATAACCATGGACACAGTGGGATACACAGACATAGAAACACTCGCCTTGTCAAATGACTTACTAGAAACAGTTCACTCAAAACCAAACAAACCGCCTTTTCTATCTATTCTCAGAACATGAGGCAAATCCACAAACACACAGCGACACCCACAGAGGCACCTCCTTCCCCAAAGTAGGTCTGTGACTATCCAGAGTGTCCTCTGACTGGTGGGCCATAGTATGTTCCCCCGAAATGGCCTGTCCTGTATCAGATCTGGTCTCTTTAACCAACTCTGTGAAGATGTCAGGAGCCACTGGTGAACCACTATCTGCTTTCTCAGGAAACGTTCCTCTTTAGAGCTTTTCTGGCTTTTGGCCATTCTCATATCAGTAGGTACCAAGAAAGACTGACTCTGTCCTTGGTATATCCAAACAAGTGAGACCACTGGGACTGGGACTGGGACAGGCTCTGCATGCCTGTCTTCATGCATCCCAAGTTCTTAGAGTTCCATCACCAAGGAAGTGAGGTGAGGTCACTTCCTTCAGGAACTGAATGAGGTCACTGCCTTAGCAACAACTTTGTCCTAACAGTTGCTTCCAAGGGTCCCATGAGATGGAGGCTGCCCCTACGTCCTGTGACACTTTCACAAGTTAGAATGTATATCAACCATAGGCACCCGGGAGCAGCTCTCCAAACAGGACTGTTTGAGTCCATATTCTAATGGGTGGCACTAGAACAGATTATGCTTAGTGAATCTAGCCAATCCCTAAAAAACAAATACCAAATGTCTTCTTTGATATAATGAGAGCAACTAAGAATAGAGCAGGGTGGAAGAGCAGGAAGAAAAGATTAACATTAAACAGAGACATGAGGTGGGAGGGAAAGAGAGAGAAAAGGGGAATTGGATGGAAATGGAGGGAGACCCTCATTGTTATACTAAATTACATATTAGAGGTTGTGAATGGAATGGGAAAATAAACAAGGTGAGAAATGAATTACAGTAGATGGGGTGGACAGAGAAGATGGGAGGGGAGGGGAGGGGGGATAGTAGAGGATAGGAACGGTAGCAGAATACAACAATTACTAGTATGGAATTATGTAAAAATGTGGATGTGTAACCGATGTGATTCTTCAATCTGTATCTGGGGCAAAAAATGGGATTTCATAAATCACTTGAAGCTAATGTATGCTAATGTATGAATATGTTATGTCAAAAGATTTGTAAGGTTTTGAACAACCAATAATAAAAAAAAGAACAGAGAGGCTGATTCAGTAACAACCTTTCATCCAGACCAGGTTGTTTGCCATGGAAGTTGACTTTTGCTCTCTCAGGTCCTTCAGTGGTGCCTATATCTTCTCCAGGGATCACTTCTGCATGAAACTTTGAGTTTTTCAACAGGTGGAAGATTCACTACATTCCTCTATTTTAGGACCAACACTGTCCCTGCTCTTCTGTAAAGTTAGATTGAGGGAACAGTGTATCGTTTCGCTTAATAACAGGTTTGATTTGGGTTAGGAATCATTCTGCTTGATGAATAATGGTATTGGGAACCTGTGATATTTATAAGAATATATAGGTGAAATATAAGTATGAAAACAGAAATCTAGGTAAGATTGGAATCCCACAAGGGCATTGCGCTCTTGATTGGGATACTTAGCTTTGATACATGTTCTGCATAGATGTTTCAGATAAATCAATAATCAATGGCATAGGACCTTGTACCTTGGATGATTGAATGTAGAAGTGAGTATCCACTCAAACTGGGATAGTCGGTAGGATTAGGAAGATATTCTGTAGGTTTCAGAAGAAGAGTGAGTACAGGAATTGTAACAAAAGTTCTTTAGCAATAGGGTATCACATAGACAGTGAATGTAAATGTCAGCACATGTGAAGTGTTAGTCAAAATTGTGAACTGGTGAAAATATTTAGGAAAGCAGACATCAATAGAGACATTAGGAAATCAGGGAAAGTATAAAGTGAGTGATAGGATTAGACATTTGCAACAGGGCTGAGGTTGAATATATAGTCTTAGGAAGAAACAAATATGTTGTCATAAATAGGATTGACATTTGAGAGCATTAGGCAACCTGGACATGAATGTTTTTAGTAATCCATGCTCACTTTCCATTTAGGCTTTGGTACAATCATAAGTGTGACCTCTGCTTTTTGTGTCGAGAATATTACTGTGATAAATGCATACGTAGATCAGGTGACATGAGTATTTCTTCCACCATTTCTGGGAGCAACATTTTGAAGATGAATAAATTAGTTTTGGGTTTACAAATAGATGTACCCTGTGTCTATGAATGTAGAGATAATGCATGAATAGCCCATACTGTGAATAAATAATATAATTGGTTCCAACTTTAAATAAAGGATTGAATTGATATCTGAATATATACAGAAAATCTTATATTGATATACAATTATTCATTCCAACCAGTAATACATCTAATGGTAATATTAGGGTTATGTTTTATCATGAAGAGTGTGTGAGTTTTGCTTCAAAATGATTATGGAAATCAAAAATAATGTGTTTGAAATGAAGTCTCATGAAAAGACCAGTCAAGAAACCTGGAGGAATACATGTGTTCTGAATCAGTAAATGATTGAAAGTGAATCAAATGCCTATAAATTTGTGAACTTATGGATGAAATATATGTCCTATGATGTTCGTAAACTGTTGAAATTCTATTGTACCAGTGTTGAATAAAATGAACTTCAAAATACACATCATGTCCCATAGGAATCTACTTGCATTGATGTTAAACAGGGTCAGTTAATGTAGAAATATTAGGATTGTATGCACCATTCACTGAAGTTAGATTTCAGTAATAGGAAACAAATATGTATTTCAGGTGGATGAATATTTCTGAGAATAATCTTGTGAAATGCTGATTATAAATCCACATACATGAACATGAATGAATTTAGGTAGTGTATATAAGACACATATATTTATGAACATGAATGAATTTAGGTAGTGTATATAAGACACATATATTTTATATTTGGAAAAATTTGGAGAGTATATATATATATATATATATATATATATATATTAAAAAACACACACAGACAATAAAATGTAGCAATATATATGCTAATCGAAATTCTTCATGAAATGTACATCAGCCACAGATGCAAAAATATTTATTTTACCGAACATCGATTTATGTATAATGTTGTTCTACTAGGAGGCTCACCCATAGGTTGAATTTTCAGTTCCAACAGAGTTTAGGAGGAATGATCTCTTCTCACAATTTGTATTTGCCAAGTCAGACACCTCAGAAGAATATACGTGTGATACCAGGTAAGATTCTATATGTGCATATAAAAATACATGTGCTTAATTGGCTACAGAGAAAGGGAGACAGGTATTCACATATTTGTTAACTTTAAAAACATGTGGAGACAATTTCAGTTAAAAATTAGCTAGATTTATAACACCTACCCTATGTCATTCAAAAGGCAAGTCCAACTATACACCATGCCTCCTCTGTACTGCTTGTATTTCCATTCTGTTTGGATTATTTTTCTCCATCATATTAGGATTAGTAGTCAGAGTCTAGTAGGTTATGGTTTAGTGTCAGGTGTCCGGGCCGGCTGGACACTTCAACGTGGGCGTTGAACCTTGTTGGGGAGGAATGAAGGGACAAGAGTGATGAGAGAAGACAGCAAGACAACAGTTCTGATCATGCTGAAAACTTTTATAATTCTCACAGTGTATTTATATGCTGCGGATGAGAAAGCTCTCTTATCGGCAGTTGCTGGATGTCTTCACAGGGTGAGATAACGTCAGGATATTTTAGGAAGACTGATAGCCGCAGGATGTCTCAGGGTGAGAGATGGCTGCGGGATGTCTCCCAGGCAGGAAATCTCGCAGGGGTCTATTTCTTGTAAGTGTCAGGCTATTCTTTGAAGGAGAACTTCCTTCTAGCCCCTGACATCTTCCCCCTTTCTTATATAAAATATTTGACCATACCTTACAGGCCAATGTTTTAGGGGGTTATAGAGGCTCTGTTTCTCTAACAGGCCTTAGAATATCTCCTGATCTGATCGAGCATGTTTACTAGGAGATTTCGTGGTGGCGTAGGCATGTTTTTTAAGGAGACGGATTTGAGGGGGAAGCATGCCAACTGCCATGCACCAGAGCGTGTCACTCAGAAGACTTGGGTTTTGGGAACCATGGATACATCCTCCTGCAGTCCTTCCTGCACCCTCTCTTATTATGGCCTAACGTCCTCACTCCATGGGTGCGTCCTCCCCCAAACAGAGGGGCCCATGGAGGACGAACCCTTATGGCAAGGGCAGAAGATGGTTGGTCAGAGCTGTTACTTAGAGTTTTATATAAGAAAGAGAGATCTGTGGGCATGTAACCTTAAGAAATAAGCTTGTGAGGAGGGTAGAACATCCTTTTAAATGTTGGCAGCACGGTCTTCCATATCCAGGCGATGATAGTGGACCTGTAGGGGCTTAGAGGCCAAAATATTAATCTGTTCTTTAATAAATTGTAACAGCCTGTTTATAATGCAGGGTCCTAGGGACACCATTAAAAGTAAACCCAACAAAGGGCCTAATAAGGGAAGAAGATAGGGCAGAAATCCATTAAGCCCAGTCCAGAGGGGATTTTCAAATATTTCCCTTCGTCTCTTTTCTAGATCTTCTTGAAGCTGCTTAATTTTAGTGCATACTATGCCAGAATTATTGGCATAAATGCAGCATCATTCCCCTAAGGCCAAGCAAATACCTCCCTGGTTAGCTGTCAGCAAATTTAAGCCTCGTCTTTTTTGAAGGAACACTTCTGCCAGGGAGTCTATTTGGTCCTGCAAATCTTTAATGGTTCATGATAGAGTTTTTATCAGTTGTTACTGATAGAGTTTATAATTTGTTGAGACAGGCGATGGTAAGAGTGAATAGACGTGCCTAAGCCAGTGTACCTGTGCCCACAGGAACTGTTATTCCAAGGCTGGCAGATTTTTGGCTGCATCTGAAAAAGAAGAAATTTTGTCCTCATGAGGAGTCACTCTGTCCCTGTTTTGAGGTAAGTCATTAACCTGTTTAACCAGGAGTTCTGGTAACCATCTTGGGGCTGTTTGATCTTGGTCCAAAACATAAGCTGAGCCTCCTCCCCAGATGAGGACAGGATCTGGGCCTTTTTATTTATTTGTAAGGGGATTGTGTCACATAACAGGTGGGCGAACAGAATTGGACGAGGGATGGCAGTGTCTGTCTGCTGCCAAATGGCCTTTATTGTCTAGGGTAAGAAAAATAAGGGCAAATAATGCATTGTTAAGGCGATGCCTGGGTGTTTTAAATACAAGGGAGGAAGCCTTAAGGAGGGTTAGCCAAGTTTTTAAGGTAAGGTGGGCAAGTTCCACAATGCCTTGGCCCTGAGGGTTGTATGGAATTCCAGGAGTATGACAAATTTGCAAGGTAGCACAAAACTGTTTAAACTTGGCAATGGTATATGTAGGATAAATATCTGTTTTAATATGTATTGGTTTACCCATAACAGAAAAGGCTGAAACAAGATGAGAAAGGACATCTTTGGTAGCCTCTCCAGAATGTGGTGATGCAAAAATAAAGCCGCTGAAGGTATCTACAGAAATGTGTATATATATTTGGCTATTACAAATTCAAGAAAATGAGTAACATCCATTTGCCAAAACTGATCGGGCAGTAATCCTCGGGGGTTAACTCCCAAGTGTTGAATGGGGAGGGAGACAGCGCAACTAGGGCATGCTTTTACTATTTCTCATGCCTGTTGCCTGGTAATTTTACAAAGTAATCAAAGGCTCTGGAAATTTAAATGGTGTAGATTGTGTAACTCCGTGGCCTTTTGAATGGAGCCAACAAAAATTGGAAAGATGGAACGAGTTGCTGCATCAGCTTGGGCATTACCTTGAATTAGAGGGCTGGAAAGATCAGAGTGTGCCCTTATGTGTCCTAAGAAAAATGGGTGTTGTCTGACCTGAATTAGCTGCTGAAGCTGGTGAAACAGAAAGGCCGCATTGTTAGAAGCCTTAATGGGGGGTGAAATCACCAGCAGGTGCACAGAATGAGCAATGTAGCCACTGTCTTTATAAATATTAACAGGATTATAAAAAATGTTATAAAAACTTGTGTTATGTAAAACAATTCCATAAACTGTGGTGACTGATAGACAGTATCAAAGGTGGTAGGCTGGTTATTGACAACAAAGACCGCTCGGCCATTACAGGAACCGTCTGTAAAGACAGTAAGGGCTTGAGGAATGGGAGCATTTTGAGTAATTTCAGGAAAAGTAAATGGATGTAACTGGACAAAATGTAAAGGGGGGTCATTGGGGAGGTGGTGATCAATTGTTCCCAAAAGCCTGATAGGGAAATACCTCATTCATCCCTTGTCTCTAGTAAAAATTTGGTTTGGTCCTTAGTATATGGAATAAAAATATTATCAGGGTCTTTGCCAAAATGTTGTAGAGAAATCAAATGACCTTTAAAAATAATAGAAGCTACCTGAGCAAGATAAACAGTAATAACCTTCGAGGATGTGGTGGGTAAATGGACCCAAAACAAGGGGCAGTCTTTATTTTTAAAATGTGGATCTCGCTGCCAAAATATTCCTGTGGGTGTATGAGGAGTGTGTAAAATAACCAGAACCAGAGGAAGGTTATAAGAAATTTGCGTAACAAATTGTTGGGCAATGGCTTCTGTGACTTGGTTTAATGCCTGTCATGCCTTGGGAGTAAGATTTTGAGGGGAGGAGTGGTGGGAATTACCTCTCAAAATATCATTAAGGGTCAAAAGTACACAAGTGCATACTTTTAAATATGTTATTAGCCATTGAATATGCCTCAGTAATTTCTGAAAATCTTTAAGGGTGTGAAGATGGTCCACACGTAGTTGTATTTTAGAAATTTGGATCTGATTTCTGTAGAATTTTAAGGCCCAAACTTTTATAAGAGTCCTGTGTTTGAACCTTATTAGGAGCTATCTGTAGTCCCAAGGTAGTGAGGATTTTGTAAAAGTCCAAGTAACAACTATTAAGATCATGGGTATTAGGTGCAGCAATTAACAAATCATCCATATAATGTAAAATATAAATTTGTGGCCCTCGCTCTCTCACAGGGTCTACTTCTTGAGCAACGTATTTTTGGCAAAGAGTAGGGATGTTGGCCATACCTTGGGGAAGAACCTTCCATTGAAGTCTCTGCATAGGGCCCTGAATATTAATGCAAGAAAGACTAAAGGCAAAATAGGGTCTATCCACAGGATGCAAAGGAATGGTAAAAAAGCAATCTTTTAAGTCCATAACCATTTTACAATAGTTTTTGGAAATTGCCACTGGTGTGGGAATGTCTGGCTGTAGTGCTCCCATCGGGAGTATAACTTTATTAATGGCACACAAATCTTGTAAAAGGCGCCACTTGCCTGATTTTTTCTTGATAACAAAAATAGGAGTGTATGATGGTGAGGTTGAGGGCTCTACATGGCGGGCTGCCAGCTGTTCCTTCACTAACATGGAGGCAGCCTCCAAATTTTCTTGGGTAAGGGGCCACTGATCCACCCACACAAGAGTCTGAGTCTCCCAAATAATTTTATCTCCATGGGAACAGGAGGGTCAGGAACCGACACTAAAAATCCAAATATCCAAGTCCATATGTATTTTTTTTTATTGGTTGTATAGGCTCCACCAGTCCTTGTCTCAGCCTCCCAAGGCCTGTACCAGGGACAAAATTCATACGGAGCATTTGATGAGTAACCATGGAATTGGGACTGGCAAGAATAACTTCTATTTGACTCAAAATATCTCCAGCCCATAGGTAAACAGGGAGGTCAGGAACAACGAAAGAAGTGACAGTTCCCTTATTACCCTCTTTATCAGTCCAGCTAAGAGCAGTAGAGCTGACCAGAGGATTTTTTGACTTTCCTATTCCTTTAAGGTCAGTCAAGGATGGGGTGAGGGGCCAACCTGATCGCCAGTATTTTTGAGAAATAATTGTCGCATCAGCTCCAGTAACTACAATTGCTTGGTATTCCTTTCCTTCAATAAGTAAGGTAAGGGTGTGTCTAATATGAGAAATGGGATGAACCCAATATACCTCAGAGGAGCCCAAGGAGGCAGTCCCCCACAGTAGGTTTGGGAGGTGGAAATGCCCCTTAATGTAAGGGAAGAAGTATTAATTGTGCAAGACTTTTTCCTCCTGGGATGGCCGCAACTCTATTAATAACTGTGGCCAGTATTTTTATTTCTCCAGTGAAATCATTATCATTAATGCCAGGGAAGACCTGAACACCTTGTAAGGTAGTAGAGGCTCTTCCAAGAATAAGGGCACACGTATGAGATGGAGGGGCACCCATAATTCCAGTTGGTATTATCCGGGGCCCTTGCATTGAGTCTAATATTGTATCAGTGGTGGCACAGAGGTCCAATCCTGCACTGCCTGGAGTGGGTAGTTGGAGGGAACCAATTGTGGAGAAGGATTTTGAGGTAGGTTGTGAGTTTGGGAGGGAACAAACCTCATTGCCCAAGGGAGTTTCCTGAGAAGTAGGAAGAAATAGGCTGTCTGAGGGCATTTGTCATTGATCTACACTCACTGGCCCAGTGATGACCTTTACCATATCAAGGACAAAGTGTAGCTGGGGTCGGTTTAGCTCCAGTTTGAGGAGACACTATTCTTACTCGTTGTTTGCCTGTCGGACACCTGCGTGCAAAATGGCCTGGTTGTTTACAAGTAAAGCAAGTACTTGAGCCAGTATTGTAAAAGGCCTTGGTAAATGCGGCACTAATTTGAGACCCATGGCATGGGCTGCACCCACGCCTGCACAGATTCTAATAAAGTCAGAAAGTTTCCCTTTATCCTTATGATGTCGAAGAACATCCTGACATGCCGGGTTGACATTTTCAAAGGCAAGATGTTTTACAAAGGTGCTTTCGCTTTCGCTTGGTCCAAGCAAGCATTCCACAGCTAGGTAAAGCCGGGGAACAAAGTCGCTATAAGGCTCATCAGGCCCTTGTCGAGTTCTTGCCAGGGAAGTGATAGCCGAGGCCCTTTCAGGGAGGCGTCTCCAAGTATGTAAGCCAGCCATCTAAATCTGCGCAAAAAGTCCAGCAGGGAAACGTGCCCGTTTAGTTTTAGTGTCAAAAGTTGCATTGCCCACTAGCTTAACATAAGTCCAGGATTTAGAGGAGGCCTTTGTTAATGTTTTTTGAGTAGTTTCTGACAGGGCTCTTTGAAATCTGCATTCCATAGCAGGAAGTCTCCGGCACTGAGGGCAGCTAGGTCTAAAAATTTCCAATCGTTGGGAGTAAGAAATTGTGTGCTGCAGCTTTCTAATAAAGCCAACGTATAGGGCACAGTGGGGCCATAGTGAGCACAAGCCTTTTTAAGTTTTTCAAGAAAATGGAGGCTAAATTTTTTGTAGACACTCTGGGTTCCTTCCTGCCTAGGGGTGAACTCCTCATCCTCTAAGTCATGATCTCCTTGATCCATTTCCCCCGCTTCCTCCTCTTTTTCCTCTTCTAAGTCTTTGACCTCAGCCTGGGCAGGCTTATCTATCTGACTGGTGGTGACTGGAAGGCGAGCACAGGCCGATGGAGCGGCTTCGCCTTTGTATTAGACCACTGTGGGCCAGCTTGTGTTGACTCCATTCCTAAGGCTAATGAAGAGAGCTCAGAGTCAAGGGATCTTTATTCTTTTAAAAATTGGATCTGTTCCCGTCCATGTTGGAGAGACTCTCTCAAGGGAGCCAGGTTAGGCAAGGGAAGTGGGGAAAAAATATCTGGGGGGACATTTGGCCCCTGAAGGGCCAGAGCACAAAAGGCAGGAGGGATATAGGAGGGAGGGGAATGTGTAAGTCCTATAGTCTGTGGCAGGGTCCTGAGAGGTGGAGAGTCTTCTGAATGGTAGCGAGATGCTTCCTTCTCCAAGGTAGCCTCCTCCCCAGGGGTCAATGTTTCTCCGGGATTTAAAACTGCATAAAGGCGGTTGGAAACCATTGGAGCCTTATTCATTAGGTTGGGATTTTGAGGAAGATCAGGAAGGTCCCAGGGTCCTGGGGAGACTAAGAAGGGTCTATGTCTATACTAAGTGATGGGCATGCCGAGAAGGGACGAGAGGTCTTTTGCATAGTCTCTTCCCCAATCCTGACAAGTATTAAGGTACCATTGTCAAAGGGTGAACTTTTAAGAATTTCACTAATTTATTTCCAGAAAGAAAAGGTAGGAACAGGCACTTTTTCTGGGCCAAAGGATTCATAATAATCTTTTAAAATGTCTCCTACTCTAAGCCAACTTTTACCATCAATGGTACCTTCAAGGGGAAACCATGGAAAAAATTCTTCGATGTATGAAAAGAAAAATATTAAGTCATTTTTCTTAACACGTGCCCCCCATGTATTTAAGGATTCCTTGTGGCCTGACAAAAACAAATCATGTGACGAAACTGCTTGTCCCATGGTGGGTCACTCACTGTGCGTCATCCCCACTCTCCTCCTGGATCTGTCTCTCAGTGGTGTCTGCTGAGGCAATCGCGAGCTCCACTTGTCCAAATCTTCCAGGAGGACAGGGTTCCCCCTCAGTCAAAGGCTCGAGCCCCAGTCGTTGGGCGCCAGTTGTCCTGGCCTGCAGGACACATCAACGTGGGTAGCAAACCTAGATGGGGAGGAATGAAGGGACAAGAGACACGAGAGATGACAGCAAGACAAAAGTTCTGATCAAGCTGCAAACTTTTATTGTTCACACAGAGGAATTTATATGCTGGAGATTTGAAAGCTCTCTTATCAGCAGTTCCTGGATGTCTTCACAAGGTGAGATAACCTCAGGATATGTCAGGAAGACAGATGGCCACAGGATGTCTCAGGAACACAGATGACTACAGGATGTCTCCCAGACAGGATGTCTCCCTGGGGGCTGTTTCTTGTAAGTGTCAGGCTATTCTTTGAAGGAGAATTCCTTCTACCCCTTACAGTCAGGGATTCAGTATTTCAAATGGAAAATTGGAGAAAGAATCCAATGTGTATGCAAATATGTGCTACCCAAAAATCTTCCCACTCTCATCCAGAACAATGCCTTGACATTACCTTCACCCCAAGTAAGACACAATTAGAGGAGAAGAGTTAGAAAATCTGTGAATACACATCAAGAATGGAAAATGCTTAGGAGTTCACAACCTTGGAGGTGGTAGAGGAGTTTCCAAATGTAAGGGAGAGGGTAAAACTCCACAAACATGGAGCTCTGCTAGACTAAAGACTTTTTGAGAAACTGCCTCTGAGGTTGGGCATTTGAAATATATGTTGTTGTCAGGAGCTTTAGCTCCCTTTGTAGTGAGACCATCAAGCTGGGTCTGCATGTATGTGACCTGGAGGACATGGTTTCTTATTTCCCAAAGGACATGAGGCAGCAGTGCTGAATTCTCTCTTTGTAGGTAAACTGTTGTCACTGAGTGCTAAGTGTCTTCCAGTTTGGAAGCCATTTGCTCATCCTCCAATTTTGTTGTGTTTCTTGCAGCTGCACTGGGAGTTTGGTATTTGCTTCATGAAATACGAAGAGTTCAACTGGGACACAGTACTGGAGGGAGTTCTGTCACATGTGATGGGTAAGGGTCTGCGGGAGAATGCACCAACCAGGCTTCTATCCCACATAGCTCGCCCCCTTCACCATAGCAATCTGATTATAAACATTGCACTGAAACCTCTCCATATAACAACATACCTTTACATACAAGGGTCTGGGGGCTGCACCATGTCAGTCACAAACCATTTGAAAGCCAATGGCAGATCCACATCACCCAACCACAAATGTTTTAACACACACCTTCACACCACTTCTCTAGGCCGACTACTCAGCTGGGTCCAAATTACTGCCATCTCTGTTCTACACCATTTTCATGAAACCCAATCAAACAGGCACTGTCTGGTATACTCGTAATCATCAATAGAACATCCAAAGATTCTAAAGTGCGAAGTGGTCATGGGAATTTCAAAAATTTCATGGTAATTATCAGACATTTTTCAAGGATGAAGTTGGAGGCACTGTGGGTTTCAATTCATTCAGGAACCATTAAATGGAGAGGAAGCTCATTTCATTGAAAATTCTGGAGAATTCTAACAGGCAAGGCTTCCCAAAGACAGGCAAAAAGGTCACATAAAGCCAGGCGTTTGAGGTCTACAATGTGTGGTCCATGTGTGTTTTGACTTGCAACTATGGCTGCCAATTCTTTAAGAATAAAATTATGTGATATTCTTCCTGAGATTCCCAGTGCTCTGTGGAAAGCCACCCTGGGCCTAGATCTCAGTTTCCAAGGGCAACTCTCATGTGTGGCATCCTAAAATCCCAACACAATACATGGCAATACTTCTTTGAGGTCCATTCCAAAACTAAGTCTCTAAGGAGAATCACACCAGTGTTCAAGACCAGGTGGACCCATCATCTTTTCCAACAGCCACAAAAATGACCACAATTAAAACCAAAACACTTCCACATGGCCCTCATCTTCTTTCATATCGACACTCATCATAACCTCAGGCTGTAGTTTTTCATGAGGGGCACAGCCAAGGACAGTATCCAAAATAAGGTCCCTTGCCCACATTTGCCTAAAGTCAATGTGGCTGGGAAACCCTTCTAGTGAACCAGGAGTGATCAAAGAGGCCTGCCCTTAATACTGTTCTGATTCTCCATTTTGAGGCCTAATGAATGTGGGGTTTAGATTCTTTATGTTAATTGGAGTCATGAGAAACCTATGAACGTATGATCTAGTCTCTGCAGGGCTTTGAAGAACTCATTTGACCAAAAGGATCCCTATTCTCATAGATGGACGTCAGGAACCTTACAGAGGAAGGTGAGAGACTTCATCCACAATGACTGCTCTTTTGGCTCTTTTGGGTTTGGATGCAAACGTGGGATGCTTCTTTAGATCCATCAGGTGCTAAGAATCTAAGCCATAGCCTCACACAGGGCCAAGAGGCTGATTCAGACACATCCCTTTCCAAAGCAATTAAGCAAGGAGCCACAGATGATGCCCATTCATTTCCATTTGAAAACTCTTTTCTTCAGGCTTCCCAAAGGGGTGGCCTGAGGCAAAAAACTTCCTGACATTCAGAGCAACAGAACAATAGGTAATTAAAAGTACCAAAGCAGGGTTTCTTCACTGAGACTTGTCAGAAGCCAGTGGTGAGCCACTATCTGTTTTCTCATACAAGCCCCCTCTTCAGAGCTTTCCTGGCATATGGCCATTCTCACATCTGTAGGTACCAAGATAGGCTGACTCTGTCCTTGGTAATTCAAAACTAGTGACACCACTTGGAGTGGGACTGGGACTGGCTCTGTGTGCCTGGCTTCCTGGATGCCAATTTCCATCACCGAGGAAGTGAGGTGAGGTCACTTCCTTCAGCATCTGAATGAGGTCACTGCCTTGGCAACCACTTTGTCCTAACAGTTGCTTCCAAGGGTCCCATGAGATGGAGGCTTCCCCTACTTAATGTGACAATTTCACAAGTTAAAATGGTATATCAACCATTGGCACTCGGGAACATCTCTCCATACAGGCCTGATTTGGTCCATATTCTCTACATTAAGAAGAGAGAAGCTGATTAAGACACAACCCTACATCCTGACCAGGTTGTTTGCCATGGAAGATTACTTGTGGTCTCTCAGGTCCTTCATAGCTGCCTACATATTCTCCAGGGATACTTTCAGCATGGACCTTTGAAGTTCTCAGCAGGTAGAGGATCCCTACATTTCAGTATTATAAAACCACCTCTGTCCCTGCTCTTCTGTAAAGTAAGATTGAGGGAACACTGTATGTTTAGGGTTAATAACAGGTTCAATTTGGATTAGGAATCATTTTCTGGATGAATAATGGTATTGGCAACCTGTGAAATTTATAAGAATATAGAGGTGAACTGTGTGTATGAAAATAGAAATCCAAGTAAGATTGGAAGCCCAGAAGTGCATTGGGCCCTTGATTGTGATACTGAGCATTGAATTACATTCTGCACAGATGTCTCAGATAAATTGATATACAATGGCATAGGACATTGTACCTTGGATGATTGAATGTAGAAGCGAACATCCAGTCAAAAAGGGATAGTCAGTAGGAATAGGAAGATGGTAGGTAGGTACAGGAAGAAGGGTGAGTGTATGATTTGGAACAAAATTTCTTTAGCAACAGGGTTTCGGATAGAAAATGAATTTAAATGTCAGCACATGTGAAGAGTCTGTCACAATGATGAAGTGGGAAAAATATGTAGGTAAGCAGATATCAATAGAGACATTATGAAATCAGAGTTGAGTTTGAATATGCAATCTTAGGAAGAAACAAATATGTAGTCATCAATAGGATTGACATTTGAGAGCATAAGTAATCTTGGACATGGATGATTTTAGTAATCCATGTTAATTTTCCATTTTGGCTTTGGTACAATCATAAATGTGAACTTTGAATTTAGTGTCCAGAATATTTCTGTGAATAAATGTATATGTAGATCAGGTGACATGAGTATTTCTTCCACCATTTCTGGGAGCAATATTGACTGACTACTTCTGATTGATAGGTACAGATTCTTTGTGTGAATTGGAATCATGAGAAACCCAAGCACCTCTTCAGGGATTGAAGAACTCATATGACCCAAAGGATCCCTATTCTCAATTGATGGAGGCCAGGAATCTAACAGAGGAAGGGAAGATACTTCATCCAAAATGACTGAACTTTTTGCCATTTTGGTTTTGGATGCACACATGGGATCTTTCTTTAGATCCATCAGGTGCTGAGAATCTAAGTCACAGCCTCACACAGGGCCAAGAGGCTGATTCAGACACATCCCTTTCCAAAGAAATTTAGCAAAGAGCCATAGGTGATGCCCATTCATTTCCATTTGAAAACTGTTTTCTTCAGGCTTTACAAAGGTTAGCCTGAGGTCAAGAACTTCCTGACATTCAGGGCAACAGAAAAATAGGTAAGCAAAAGGCCCAAAGCAGGGTTTCTGCACTGAGACTTTCCTGGTCACACTGTCCCTGCTCTTCTGTAAAGTTAGATTGAGGGAACAGGTTAGGGTTAATAACACGTTCGATTTGGGTTAGGAATCATTCTGCAGGATGAATATTCGTACTGGGAATCTGCAATAATTACAAGAATATATAGGTAAAATAAAAGTATGAAAACAGAAATCTAGGCAAGATTTGTAGCTCAGATGGGCATTGGGCCCTTGAGTGGGTTACTTAGCTTTGAATTATGTTCTGCACAGATGTCTCAGATAAATCGAAATACAATGACATAGGACCTTGTACCTTGGATGATTGAAAGTTGAAGAGAACATCCAGTCACAAAGGGAAAGTCCGTAGGTTTAGGACGATAGTCTCTAGGTTTAGAAACAACAATGAGTATAGGATTTGGACCAAACGTTCTTTAGCAATTGGTTTTCAATAAGAGAGTGAATGTAAATATCAGCACATGTGAAGAGTCAGACACAATGATGAAATGGGGAAAATATGTAGGAAAGCAGATATCAATAGAGACATTAACAAATCAGGCAATGTATAAAGTGAGGGATAGGATTAGACATTTTCAACAGGGTTGAGTTTGAATATATAATCTTAGAAAGAAACAAATACATAGGATTTATCAATAGGATTTACATTTTAGAGCATTAAGCAACCAGGACATGGATATTTTTAGTAATCCATGCTCACTTTCCTTTTAGGCTTTGCTACAATCATAAGAGTGACTTTTGCTTTCTGTGTCCAGAATATTACTGTGTTAAAATTTATATGTAGATCAGGTGACATGAGCATTTCTTCCACCATTACTGGGAGCAATATTTTGAAGACGTATAAATATTGGGGGAACAAAGTGGAGTACCCTGTGTCAATGGATACAGAAATAATGTATGAATAGACGATACTGTGAATAAATAATATAACTGGTTCCAACTTTAAATAGTGGGTTGATTTGATATCTGAAAATATACTGGAAATCTTAAACTGATATTCATACATTCACTACAACCAGGTATACATCTAACGGTAATATTAGGGTTATGGTTTATCATGAAGAGTGTGTGAGTTTTGCTTCAAATATGATTATGAAAATCAAAAATAATGTGTTTGTAAAGAAATCTCATGACAAGACCAGTCAAGAACACTGGAGGAATATATGTGTTCTGAAGCAGGAGGTGATTGAAATTGAAACAAATGCCTATAAATTTGTGAACTTGTGGATGAAAGATATATCATATGATGTGCATAAACTGAAGAAATAGTAATGTACCACTGTTTAATAAAAATGAACCGCAAAATACACATCATGTCCCATAGGAAAATGCTTGCATTGATGTTGAACTTGGTTTTACTGTAGAAATATTAGGATTTGTGTGCACCATTCACTGAAGTTAGTCTTCAGTACTAGGAAACAAATCTGTATTTAAGGTGGATGAATATTTCTGAGAATAATCTTGTGAAAAGTTGATCATAAATCCACATACATAAATATGAATGATTTTAAGGAGTGTATAATAAGATTCATATATTTCATATTTTGAAAAATTTGGAGAGTATATATATATATATATATAAATAAATATACACACACACACACACACACACACACACACACACAGACAGACATTTAAACTAGCAATATATTTGCCAATTGAAATTCATCATGAAATATGTAACATCCACAGGTGCAAAAATATTGATTTCACTGAAAATGGATCTATATATAATGTTGTTCTAATAACAAGCTCACCCATAGGTTGAATTCTCAATTCCAACAGTGTTTAAGAGGAGTGATCTCTTCTCATAACTTGTATATGCCTAGTCAGCAACCTCACAAAAATGTACGTTTGATAACAGGTAGGATTCTATATGTGCATATAAAAATACATGTGCTGAATAGTCTACAGAGAAAGGAGACACCAATTTGTTGAGAGCCACAGCTTAAGGGGCCCCATCAAACTTCCAGTTACCAGCAACATTCCCCTGCGAGATGATTATTGGCTCACAGCGGCCCCAGCAACATCTAGCTGATTGGCTCCTCTGTGGTGATGCACAATGGAGATGCTCATTGAGCTTTTTCCCCGCTCTTTCTGAATGCCAGCTGATGATTGGCTCACAGCAGCCCCAGCAACATCAAGCTGATTGGCTCCTCTGCGATGATGCACATTGGGCAGTTTCCCTGCCCTTTCAGACCACAGAGCCGCTCATTGTGGGACTTTTTTGGCTCCACCCACCTGACCCAGCCATATGGCCTCAAGAGCAGGAGGATTGTGGGAGGTGGAGAGGCTTGTGGGTGTGACAGAAACTTTGCAAGGAAGCCAGTGGTGGCAGTTGGGCTCTGAGGGTTTTTCCTAAGGAGCTGTTTTGCTTGGCGTGTGTGGTTCTAAAAATAAACTTTGTTTCTTTTGAAAAGTCGCTCTTGAATCGTGCCCAGCCAGACTGCAGCATTTGGTAGCTCGCACGGGGAGCCACTGAGGGTAAGTGATAAGGTAAACTGCTAGCCCCTGAGGGAAGGGCGAGAGGATCTGTAGCCATTTTAAGATTCCTCTTTTGTTTTGCTTCACTTTTGTTGCCTGTCCATGGAGATGAGTGAGATGGATGAAAAACCGCTCACATCTGAGAAAAAAATTATTTACTTCTGAGGAACAGATAGGGAGAAAGGACGGATGCACATGTCAGTAGGATATAAAGGCTATAATGACTTTTTGTTGTTCCCTTTTTATTTTATTCTGTCTCGGTTTTGTTTGGCATCGTCTTGTTGGATTGTATTATAGTAGAAATACAGGATCAGAAATTAGTAAAAAAACAAACTGAAAGAGTGTTAAGTAAATTGTTAGAGGAAGGAGGCACCTCAGTAAAGTCAAGAACAGTCAGGGCATACGTTGATACAATACAAAAATGTAGCCCATGGATTTTTAAGGAGTTGTTAAATATACCATAATGGAACCATCATGGTGAAGATTTAAAAGGGGGGAAAAGAACAGCCCAGGGACTCTGACAGTTGGCACATTGCCATTGAGGACGTTTATATCTGGTTTGCTTAGTCCAAAGACTTCAGATCAGAGAAAGATAGAGGAACAAAGCTTAGGTCAGAAAAAGTCATCAGGGGCAAAGTTACAAAAGGAGACTGCTACTAACAACTTTCAATAACTAGAGGGCGTAAGTGTCCAACCAACAGCGCCTCCTCTACAGGAGACTGTTACTAACACCTTTCTATCACCAGAGTATGTAAATGTCCAAATAACAAGGCCACCTCCATATGCTAGGAGGCCCCCAAACCCCGCAGTTGATAGTTCGGTTCCTGAGACAGGATCTCAAGTATTAACATGCCCTGTATTTGAGGTAGGAGGGCAGCGAATTCACCATGCTTTAAATTTCAAAATAGTGAAGCAGCTAAAAGGGGCTGTAACAACCTATGGTCCTCAAGTACCCTTCATTGTAAGCTTGGTCGAATCCATTAACAACTTGAATATGATGCCAGTAGATTGGGCTAATATGTGTAAAGCTGTGCTAAATGGAGGTCAATACCTTTTATGGAAGGTTGCCAATGAGGAATTTTGCAAGGAGACGGCTAGGTGAAATGCAGAAGCTGGTTATCCTCAGAGAAATCTAGATATGTTGTTAGGAAAGGGACCTTATGAGGACCAGCAGCAACAAATTGCAAATGATCCTGGCGTATACGCACAAATTGCTGCAGAGGCGGTTAGGGCATGGAAGACTTTACAAGGACATGGAGGTTTACAAGGTCAATTATCTAAGGTAATACAAGGAGCTAATGAATCTTACACTGAATTTGTAGATAGGCTTATTCAAACAGCTACCAGAGTTTTGGGGAATACAGAACAAGCAATGCCATTAATAAAAAACTGGCTTATGACCAAGCGAATCGTAGGTGCAGAGATATCACTAGACCATGGAAACATGAAGATTTAAACACATATATTAAATTATGTGAAGACATTAATGAATAAGAGGAAGTCATGGCAGCTGCAGTAAAACAGGCTTTAGATGCCAGAGACATCAATGAACAAGGGCAATTTGTGGCAGCTGCATTAAACAGGCTTTAGATGCAAGGCCAGGAACATGCTACAATTGTGAACAAACAGGACATTTTAAAAGGAATTGCTCCATAGGAAGAGGGTTTAACAAAAATAGGTACCAAAGGAGTAGAATACTGGGTATTTGCCCACGATGCCGTAGAGGGAGACATTGGGGTAATGAATGCCGTTCTCAAACCACCATAGAGGGTACTTCATTATCAAAAACGAACAAGGACTAGCTGTTTATCCACGATATCATGGAGAAAGGCACCGGGCTCCATTGCCAAAAAATGGACAGGGGAGCCCAATGCTCTGGGGCCCAAAACCACAAATATACGGAGCACTGGAGGAACCCAGCAACCCCATCAGTGTAGTGCCCAGGACACATTGTTTATCAGACGCCTCATCAGACAAATCAGAGGGAGCGCAGGGTTAGACATCTGCACCTCCGTCAGATCAGTACTAACTGTAGAGATGGGGGTTCAAATCATTCACACATGGTGAAAGGACCTCTTCTCAAAGGAACAGTAGGCTTATTATTGGGACACAGCTCTTCTAATCTAAAAGGACTTATGATAAGTCCTTGGGTAATTGATCCCGATTATGAAGGTGAAATAAAATTTATAGCCAGTTCTCCAAAGGACATATCAGTAATTTCACCAGGAGATAGAATAGCACAGTTACTAATAATACTCAGTCTGCATGATAAATTTTCCAGTCGTGCTGTAGAAAGAGGTTCCAAGGGATTAGGCTCCACAGGTGTAGATTTGGTTATGCTTTCTTTAAATTTAGATTCTCGCCCCAGGCTAAAACTAAATATTCAAGGACATGAATTTAATGGGCTACTTGATACAGGTGCAGATGTTAGCATTGTCTCTCATCAAGAATGGCCAAAACATTGGCCATTACAACAATACACTCAAACACTTTGAGACCTAGGAGTGGCAACTAATCCCCATAGAAGTGCAATGGTATTGGATTGGAAGGATCCTGAAGAATGTGAAGGAACTATACAGCCATATGTATTGGATAATCTTCCCGTAAATTTATGGGGATGAGATGTCCTAGATCAATTAGGTTTGACATTAACAAATAACATCAATCAAAATGTACACACTATTATGGCTAGAGAAGGTTTTAGGAAAGGAAAAAGATTAGAAAAACAAGAACAAGGTATAGCAGCGCCAATACAAATAGACCAAGCAACAGACAGACATGGGTTGGATTTTCAGAAAGGGCCACTGAGACAATAAAAATTACTTGGAAATCAGAAAGACCAGTATGGCTTCTTCAGTGGACCCTGACTAAAGAAAAGATACAAGCAGCCCAGTTCCTGGTCAAACAACAATTAGCGGAAGAACATATACAGCCTTCTGTATCTCCCCATTATACTTTCATTTCTGTCATCAAAAAGAAATCTGGTAAATGGAGATTATTGCAAGATTTAAGAGCCATTAATAATGAGATGGTTATTTTGGGACCTGCTCAATCAAGGATTCCTCAATTGTCTTCTTTGCCAAAAACTTGGTATGTTTTAGTTATACATATTAAAGATTGTTTTTTTTTTTTCATTTCCAATTCTTCTTGAGGATAGTCCAAGTTTTGCATTTACTATCCCTGCACTGAATCATGAAGGTCCTGATCAGAGGTATGAGTGGAAAGTACTCCCTCAAGGGATGGCTAACAGCCCAACTATTTGTCATATTTATGTTAACAAAGTAATCCAGTCACTTAGAAATCAAAATCCTGAACTACAAATATTTCACAATATGGATGATGTGTTATTAGCACACAAGTTAAAAACCCATTGCTAGAATGTTATGCCACACTTACAAACTTATTAAAAAATTATAATCTAGGGATATCAATTGATAAAATACAATTAAATTTTCCAATTAATTATTTAGGAGTTCTATTATCCTCAACCATGGTCAGTCCACCAAAAATTCAAATACGAGTAGATCAACTCAAATCAATTAATGACTTTCAGAAGTTATTAGGAGACATTAATTGGATAAGGCCTTATCTAGGTATACCAACAGGACAGTTGGGACCTATATTTGATATCCTAAAAGGTCCATCTGATCCAAATTCACCCAGAATGTTAAGGCCTGAAGCAATAAAGGCATTAAAAATCATTGAAACATATATGGGAAATATGCATTTGGATAGATTTGATAAAATAATGCCTTTATTATTTATTGTGCTACCAACAAAATATATTCCTACAGGAGTATTTTGGCAAGAAGGTCCATTATTATGGATACATTTATCTTATTCTTCTAACACTATTATTACTAGGTATCCTGAGGCTGAGGGACAATTAATACTCATAGGAATAAAAGCAGCAAAGGGAGTGTTTGGAATTTCTCCCAATAAAATTATTACTCCATACACTATGAATCAAATTGATGAATTAGCTAATGAGTTAAATACTTGGGCAATAATCATGTGTAAATCTAATGTTTTATTTGATAACCACTTACCATCTAATCTTTTATTGTCTTTTGGGTCATTGCATCCTGTAATTTTTCCAAAAATTACAAGAAAACTCCTATCATGAATGCTCCAAATATATTCACTGATGGGTCAAATAATGGTACAGCAGCAATAGTTACACCTGATCAAATTTTTACATTTTTAGCACCCCAAAAATCAGCTCAAAAGGTAGAGCTTAATGCAGTATTATAAGCTTTTGTGATGTTTAAAGATTCTGTGTTTAATTTATTTTCCAATAGTCAGTATATAGTTAATGCTATAGTATCTCTTGAAGATGCTGGTAGGATTTCCCCTTCCTCTACTGTTTTCTCTTTCCTTTCCAGTATACAAAGTCTAATCTGGGACAGAAAATATCCATTCTTAATAGGACATATCTGGGCACATACAGGATTGCCTGGAGCCCTTAGTTTGGGCAATGATTTAGCAGGTAAAACTACACATGACATACATACATATTTTCTGTACACTAGAAGAAGCTATAAATTTTCATAAAAAGTTCATTATCAATGCTAATACTTTACAAAAGCATTTTAAAATAACTAAGGAACAAGCTAGACAAATAATAAAACAATGTCAAAATTGTGTGACCATTTTACCACATTTTAATCTTAGAGTCAATCGTAGAGGATTGATACCTTACCATATATGGCAGATGGATGTCACACACTTGCCAGAATTTGGAAAATTAAAATATTTGCATGTTACAGTTGATACTTCTTCTGGATTTTTAATGGGCTCCCTTCATGGGGAAAAAAAAACTAAAGATGTTATAGCTCATTGCTTACAAAATTTTGCCACTGTGGTCATTCCAAAGCAGTTAAAAACTGATAATGCCCCCGGTTATACTTCTACCTCTTTTAAACCATTTTGCTCATCATTTGGCATTACTCATATATCAGGAAACCCATACAATCCACAGGGACAAGCCATAGTTGAAAGAGCACATCACACTATTAAAATGTACTCATTAAAGTAAGAAGACAGAATTGGGAAGGGATATAAATTCCCCAAAGATAAACTTAAAATAACCCTTTTTACTCTAAACTTTTTAAATTTGGATTTTCAGGACTTAGTGCTGCAGAAAGGCATAAGTGTCCAAAAAATGTGTATAAGCCCGAGGTACTTTGGAAGGATATTCTAACAGGACAATGGAAAGGTCCTGACCCATTAATTTTCTGGAGTTGGAGGTCTGTTTGTGGGTTTCCACAGGAAGAACAGCAGCCGATTTGGAATCCAGAGAGATTAACTAAGATCCCGACCCAGTGATTGCCTGGAGTCGGGGGTCTGTTTATGTGTTTCCACAGGGAGAACAGCAGCCGATTTGGATTTCAGAGAGATTAACTGAAGCGATTTCGATAGACCAAAATAAGATGATTTGGCTCAAATCCATTACAGCTGATATCCAAAACTCCAGTTTGGCTATCCTTACATCTGCGACAGAACAGGGATGCTTTTTTCAATATCTATTTTATTATTGCCCTTTCTCAAATCATGAAGTTCTCTTTTGTTTTTTTGAGCTCATACATACCTAGGTTAATGTTTTGCTTATCAGTTCTATTTTTTGACTGTAGAGTTTTTAAACATTGCAATGATGATTTCACATGTAAAATGTTATAAGGCCTTTACTATTATATTATGTGTTGTATGTATTTATTATGTGTGCACACTTGTGTTTTGTGTTATATATTTGAATGTGCGTATGTCCATATATCACATATGATGAGTGCTAATGAAATAATATATCCATTTTTTTTATTCACGTGAATTAAATTGTTTAATTTAAATTGGGTAAACAACTGTTCAGGATTGTTTTAATATGTGAAAAAATAGGAGGTTAACAGACGTGTTTGTTTACTTTCACTTTTCCTTTTCATTATATTTAATTATTCTCTTCAAGATAACGTAAATTGTTAAGAAAATTGTTTTCTTTTAGTGCCTTCAGGAATGTTACAGAATTTTTTCTTTAGCCATTATTGCCAGAATTCCTATCTTCATCCCAGTGCCGGTGAAGACAAAGATAAAATCAATCTACAGATTCTGCAATAGCCATCACTGAACTGCTTGTAGAACTTGCCTGGATTATGTATCACTTGTATGCATTGTGAACTCACTTGTATGCATTGTGAACTATCTGCTGGTGCAGCGAATTGTGGCAGTGTTGGGGTACTTATGCTGATGCTGTCATCAGTGATAGAATTTTTCCAATAGGAGCCATCAATTGACTTGGTGTATCTTCCCTATTCTCACTTGATAGAGGTCAGGAAACTTACAGAGGGAGGCGAAAGACTTCATCAGCAATGACTGCTCTTTTGGCAATTTTGGTTTTGGATGCACACATGGGATTTTTCTTTAGATCTATCAGGTTCTGAGAATCAAAGCCACAACCTCACACAGGGCCAAGAGGCTGATTCAGACACATCCCTTTCCAAAGTAATTAAGCAAAGAGCCACAGGTGATGCCCATTCATTTCAATTTGAAAACTGTTTTCTTCAGGCTCCACAAAGGGGTGGCCTGAGGCAAAGACATTCCTAACATTCAGGGCAAGGGAACCATAGGTAAGCAAATTGCCCAAAGCAGGGTTTCTCCACTGAGACTTTTCTGGTTACACTGATCTCTGAGGTTTCTGAGATGTTCCCATTCCCTTCAGCTATCCAGTACATGGCTATGTCACAGAGTTTGGAGGTGGTACATATCTTGGACACAAAACCATGAGCCTATTCTGGAGAGAGGCCAGAAATCAGGAGGTGAACAGGAACTTAGGAAGATAGTAGGTGTTGTCTATCCATAAGGCAAGCCGCAGTCCATTCATAAAAAGGGCAGAATAAATGCCTGGAAGCTTCCTACTAGTCAGGACACCTCCATTGATGTATTCGCTTTTCTAATAACTACAACCACGGACACAGTGGATACACAGACATAGAAAAACTCGCCTTCTCAAACGACTTACTAGAAACAGTCGACTCCAAACCAAAGAAACAACCTTTGCTACCTATTCTCAGAACATGAGACAAAACCACGAAATCACACCCACACCCACAAAGGCACCTCATTCCCACAACAAGGTCTGTGACTATCCGGAGTGTCCTCTGACTGGTGGACCATACTATGTTCCCCCAAAATGGCCTGTCCTTTATCAGATCAGGTCCCTTTTGCCAACTCTGTTAAGTTGTCAGGAGCCAGCAATGAGCCACTACCTGCTTCCTCAGGAAAGGCCCCTCTTCAGAGTTCTCCTAGCATTTGGTCATCCTCACATCAGGAGGTACCAAGAAAGACTGACTCTGTCCTTGGAAAATTCAAACAAGTGTGCCCACTGGGAATGGGACTGGCACTGGCTCTGGGTGGCTGGCTTCCTGGATCCCAAGTTCAGAGAGTTCCATCACCAAGGAAGTGAGGTAGGTCACTTCCTTCAGGAACTGAATGAGGTCAATACCTTGGCAACCACTTTGTCCTAACAGTTGTTTACAACGGTCCCATGAGATGGAGGCTGCCCCTACTTTCTCTGACTCAGTCATAAGTTAGAATGGTATATCAACCACAGGCACCATGGAACAGCTCTCCACACAGGCCTGGTTTTGTGCATCTTCTCTACATTAAGAACAGAGCGACTGATTCAGACACAATACTTCATCCTGACCGGTTTTTTTGCCATGGAAGATGATTTTGTGCTCTCAGGTCCTTCATAGCTGCCTAAGTCTTCTCCAGGGATCATTTCTGCATGGACCTTTGAGGATTTCAGCAGGTGGAAGATCCCCTACATACCTGTATTGTAAGACCAACTCTGTCGCTGCTCTACTGTAAAGATAGATTGATGGAACAGTGTATGCTTAGGGTTAATAACAAGTTTGATTTGGCTTAGGAATCATTCTGTGCAATGAATAATGGTTTTGGGAACCTGCGATATTTACAAGAATATATAGGTGAAATATAAGTATGAACACAGAAATCTAGGTAAGATTTGACGCCCAGAAGTGCATTGGGCCCTTGATTGAAATACTCAGCTTTGAATTATATTCTGCACAGATGTCTCAGATAAATTGATATACAATGGCATAGGACCTTGTACCTTGGATGATTGAATGTCAAAAAGAACATCCAGTCAGAAGGATAGTCAGTAGGATTAGGAAGATATTCATAGGTTTAGAAAGCAGAGTGAGTATAGGATTTGAACCAAACGTTCTATAACAGTAGGGTTTCGGGTAGAGAATGAATGTAAATATCAACACATGTGAAGAGCCAGTCACATTGATGAACTCTGGAAAGTATGTAGGAAACCATATATCAATAGAGACATTAGGAAATCAGGCAAAGTATAAAGTATGTGATAGGATCAGGCATTTTCAACAGTGTTGAGGTTGAATATATAATCTTAGGAAGAAACAAATATGTAGTCACCAATAAAATTGACATTTGATAGCATTAGGCAACCTGGACATAGATGTTTTTAGTAATCCATACTCACTTTCCATTTAGACTTCGGTACAAACATAAGTGTGACCTTTGCATTTTGTGAAAGAAGTCTCATGAAAAGACCAGTCATGAAACCCTGTGGAAAACATGTTTTCTGAATTAGGAAGTGATGAAAAGTAAAACAAAATGCCTATAAATTTCTGAACTAGTGGATTAAATATATATCCTATCATGTGCATTAACTGAAGAAAAAGAAATGTACCAGTATTGAATAAAAATGAATGACAAAATACACATCACGTCCCATAGGAATTTACTTGCATTGATATAAAACTGTGTCAGTTACTGCAGAAATATTAGGATTTGTATGCACCATTTACTGTTAGTTTTCAGTAATAGGAATCAAATATGTAGTTCAGGTGGATGAATATTTCTCAGAATAATCTTGTGAAAAGTTGATTATTAATCCACATACATGAATATGAATGAATTTACGGAATGTATAATAAGACACATATATTTCATATTTTGAAAAATCTGTAGAGTGTGTGTGTATATATATATAAACATACACACACACACACACACACACACACACACGCACACAAACAGACATTAAAAAGTAGCAATATATGCCAATTGAAATTCACCACGAAATATATGTCATCCACAGATCCAAATAAATTTGTTTTACTGAACATGGATTCATGTATAATTTTATTGTACTAGGAAGCTCATCAATAGTTTGAATTTTCAGTTTCAACAGCATTTAGGAGGAGTGATCTCTTCTCACAATTTGTGTCTGCCAAGTCAGCCACCTCACAAGAATGTACGTGTGGTACCAGGTAGGATTCTATATGTGCATATAAAAATACATGTGCTGAATAGGATACAGAGAAAGGTAGACAGGAATTCACATATTTGTTAACTTTAAAAACACATGGAGAACCATTTCAACAAAAAATTGACTAGATTTATAACTCCTACCCTATATAATGCAAAAGGCAATTCCAATGATACACCATTCCTCCTCTGAACTGCTTGTATTTCTATTCTGTTTGGGTTAATTTTCTCCATCATATTAGAATTAGTAGTCAGAGTCTAGTTGGCATGGGTTTGTGTCAGGGATTCAGTATTTTGAATGAAAATTTGGAAAATGATTCCAATGTTTATGCAAATATATGCTACAGAAGTATCTTCCCACTCTCATCCATAACAATGCCTTGAGATTACCTTGGCCCCAAGTTAGACACAATTAGAGGAGAAGAGTTAGAAAATCTGTGAATACATATCTGGAATCAAATATGCTCACGAGTTCACAAACTTGGAGGTGGTAGAGGAGATTCCAAAAGTAAGGGACAGGGTAAACACCCCACAAACATGGAGCTCTGCTGGACTAAAGACTTCTTGAGGAACTGCCTCTGAGGTTGGGCACTTGAAATATATGTTGTAGTCAGGAGATTCAGCTTCCTTTGTAGTGAGACCATCAAATCTGGGTATGCTTCTATGTGACCTGGAATACATGATTTCTTATTTTCCAATAAACATGAGGAAGCTGTATTTAATTTTCTGTTTGTAGGTAAACTGTGGCCACTGGGGGCTAATTGTCTATTCTTGTGGACTCTGAAGCCATTTGGTCATCCTCCAGTTTTCCTGGTGTTGCTTGCTGCTGCACTGGGAGTTTCGTATTTGCTTCACGAATTACAAGGAATTCACCTGGGACAAAGTGCTGAAGGGAGTTCTGTCACCTGTGGTGAGTCAGGGTCTGCAGAAGAATGTACCAACCAGGCTTCTATTCCACATAGCTTGCCTCCTTGACCATAGCAACCGGATTCTGAACATTGGCCTGAAACCTCTCCATATAACAAGATACCTTTGCATAGAAGCGTCTGCTGGATGCATCATGTCAGTCACAAGCCAATTGGAAGCCAATGGCAGATCCACATGGCCCCACCACAGATGTTTTTTTATCACACACCTGCCCATCACTGCACTAGGCCCACTACTCAGCAGGGTCCAACTTCCTGGAATCTCTGTTATACACCATTTTCATGAAACTCAGTCAATCAAGTCACTGTCCTGCATAATCATGTTCAGCAACAGGACAACCAAAGTTTGTCCAGTGCCATCTGGTCATGGGAATTTCAAAAATTTCATGGTATTTATCTAGCAATTTTTCAAGGATGAATTTGCCAGCATGTGGGTTTCAATTTATTCAGGGACCATTAAATGTTGTGGAAGTTCATTTCAAATGAAGTTCTGGAGAACTCTCACAGGCAAGGTTTCCCAAAGATTGGCCAAAGGGTCACATAAATCCAGGCCCATTGAGGTCTACAATGTAACGTCCATGTGTGTTTTGACTCTCAACTAAGACTGCCAAGTCGTTAAGAATAAAATCATGTGATATCAAGCCTGAGATTCCCAGTGGTCTCTGGAAAGCCACCCTGGGCCTAGATCTCAGTTTCCAAGGGTGACTCTCATGCTTGGCCTTCTAAAATCCCAACTCAATTCATGGCAATACTTCTCTAAGTTCAGTTCCTGTACTCAGTCTCTAAGGGAATCACACCAGAGTTCAAACTCAGGTGGACTCAGTCATCCCTTTCAACTGCCACAAAAATAACCAAAATTAATACCAAAACACTCCCACATGGCCCTCACCTTCTTCCATATAGACACTCATCATAACCTCTGACTGTAGATTTCCATGAGGAATGCAGCCCAAGACAGTGTCCAAAATAGGCTTTCTTGCCCCTCATTTACCTAAATTCTGAGTGACCTGGACACCCTTCCTGTGAACCAGGAGTGATCAAATAGGCCTGCCGTTAATACTGATCCACTTCTCAAATTTGAGACCTACTGACTGTGGGGTTTAGATTCTTTATGTGAATTGGAGTCATGAGAAAACCCAACCACCTATGTGCTAGCCACTGCAGGGAATTGAAGAACTCATTTGACCTAAAGGATCCCTATTCTCACTTGATTGATGTCAGAAACCTTACAGAGGAAGGCGAAAGACTTCATCCACAATGACTGCTCTTTTGCTATTTTGGTTTTGGATGCACACATGGGATCTTTCTTTAGATCCATCAGTTGCTGAGAATCTAAGCTACAGCCTAACACAGGGCCAAGACGCTGATTCAGACACATCTCTTTGCAAAGCAATTAAGCAAAGAGCCCAGCTGATGCCCATTCTTTTTTATTTGAAAAAGGTTTTCTTCAGACTTCACAAAGCGTTTTCCTTAGGCAAAGACCTTCCTGACATTCAGGGAAACAGAACAATAGGTAAGCAAAAGGCCCAAAGCAGGGTTTCTCCAATGAGACTTTACAGGTCACACTGGTATGTGAGTTTTCTGAGATGCTCGCCATTCACTTCAGTTATTCAGTACATTGCCATGTCACAGAGCATGGAGGTGGTACATATCTTGGATACAAAACCATAAGCCTATTATGGAGAGTGACCAGATTTCTGGAAGAAAACAGGAACTTAGGAAGATCGTAGGTGTTGCCCATCATTATGGCAAGCCGCATTCTATTTATAAATTGGGCAGCATGAATGCTGGTAAGCTTTCTAAAAGACAGGACACACCCATTGATGCTTTCTCTTTTCTAATATCTACAATCACGGACACAGTGGGATACAGCGACACAGAAACACTCGCATTGTCAAATGACTTACTAGAAACAATTCCCCCCAAACCAAACAAACCTCATTTCCTACCTCTTCTCAGAACATGAGCCAAAACCACAAACCCACACCCACACCCACAAAGGCACCTCTTTCCTCCAAGTAGGTTGTGACTATTTGGTGTGTCCTCTGACTGTGGGCCATTCTAGGTTCCCCCAAAATGGCCTGTCCTGTCTCAGATTTTGTGTCCTTTGCCAAGTCTCTGAAGTTGTCAGGAGCCAGTAGTGAGCCACTACCTGTTTTCTCAGGAAAGGCCCCTCTTCAGAGTTTTCCTGCCATTTGGCCATCCTAACATCAATAGGTACCAAGAAAGACTGACTCTGTCCTTGGGAAATTCAAAAAGTAAAACCACTGAGACTGGGACTGGGGCTGTCAATGTTTGACTGGCTTCCTGGATCGCAAGTTCACAGAGTTCCATCACCAAGGAAGTGAGGTGAGGTCACTTCCGTCAGGAACTGAATGAGTTCACTGCCTTGGCAACCAATCTGTCCTAAGAGTTGCTTCCAAGCTTCCCATGAGATGGAGGCTGCCCCTGCTTCCTGTGACCCTTTCACAAGTTAGAATGGTATATCACCCATAGGCACCCAGGAGCAGCTCTCCACACAGGTATCATTTGGTCCATCTTCTCTACATTAAGAATGGAGAGGCTGATTCAGACAGAACCCTTCACCCTGACCAGGTTGTTTTCCATGGAAGATGACTTTTGCACTCTCAGGTCCTTCAGAGTTGCCTACATCTTCTCCAGAGATTATATCTGCATGGACCTTTGAGGTTATCAGCAGGTGGAAGATTCCCTATATTCCTGTATTGTAACACCAACTCTGTCCCTGCTCTTCTGTAACGTTAGATTGAGGGAACCATGTATGGTTAGGGTTAATAACATGTTTGATTTGGGTTAGGAATCATTATGCTGAATAAATAATGGTATTGGGAACCTGCAATATGTATAAAAATATATAGGTGAAATATATGTATAAAAACAGAAATCTAAGTAACATTTGAAGCCCAGAAGGGCACTGGGCCCTTGATTGGGATACTTAGCTTTGAAAAAATTGATATACAAAGGCATAGGAGCTTGTACTTTGGATCATAGAATGTAGAAGAGAACATCCAGTCAAAAAGGATAGTCGGTAGTGAAAGGTTAATAAAATAGGTACTTGTCACTTACTGTTTTTCTGTATGCTTAACAAAACACTGTTGAAATCTTGAGAACTGTTTGCTAATCTTGTTCCCAGAATGTGCTGTCCCCAACTGCCAAAGTGTAGAATGTACTCCCTCACCCGGTTGCATGCAAACCGACCACTCGCCCTGACCCATCAGTATACTTCCCTTCCTGCCCTCTCCAAGGAAAATATATATGTTCTGCTTAAACTGTTCTCAGGGCTCTCTGCTCGATTCAAGTGAGCTCCGAGCCCCAGCATGCTGGACCCAGAATAAACCCTTTGCTGTTGGATAAGACAGTCTGTTAGTTGTCTCTTCCTTCCATGCTCACCCGACCTTTACATATGGAGATTCCACCGAGTTTTGGCAGCGGCGGACAAAAGACCCTAACGGGTTCCTCTTGGGTTAAGTAAGGCGCCTCTTTCTTGTTTCAGTGTTAAGGTTAGTGCTGGGCAAAATGGCTGTCGATGAAGAGCGTGAGTTCTCTCCGATGGTGGCTGACAGACGTGTCACAGAGCAACAGGCCACGTCCCTGGGGAACTTCCCAAAGACTCGGGAAATCGAGGAACAATAGTCTCCTCGACTCAGTAATATTTTGTATCTGATTCGGAATTGCCAGCCCATTGGGTTTTGCTGGCTACTCAGTCCTGGTCTCAGTTTTGGATGTCCATTGAATGTCTTTATTTTCTTGTCTTGTCTGTGTCGTGTGTCTTGCATTCACTCTTTGTGTATCTTTCATTATGGGACACAGCACTTCAATGCCCCTGTCCCTGACCCTTGATCACTGGACCAAAGTTCGCTTAAGGGCTCAGAATCTTTCTTTTTTAGTTAAACGCTGGACCTTTCAGAATCTCTGTGCCTCAGAATGGCCCACCTTTGAATTTGGATGGCCCCTAGAAGGATCTTTCTACTTCCCACTAATTTAAGAAGTCAGAGATATTGTCTTTCACCCGGGCACACATAGCTATCCGGATCAACAGCCATATATCTTAACTTTGCTGGACCTCTGCAAATCTCCTCCTCAGTGGGTGAAGCCTTTCTTTGTCCCTTCCCCTGCTCCTACTCCTTCCCCCATGATCTCTCAAACCCTCTGCTCCTCCTCCTCCTCCACCCTTTGTACTCCCTGAGTCAAAAGATTTGACTCTTCTGGACTCTCTTCCCCCTTATTATACCCTGCCTTCGTCCCCCAACCACCAACACCCTCTAAGTGATTCCCCTGCAGCTGACTCAGCCTCTCTACCACTGGAGGAATCTAAGCTGGCCCAGCGCCCTCCAGATAACTCCCCCGCAGCACACACAGCCCCTCCTCCGCAGGAGGAAGCTAGCCCAGCTAAGGAAACTTGATGGTGGTGAATGATTGAAAAGCCTGGAACTCCTGTGATGCTCCCACTATGTCTCTACAGACCATTGATTGACGAAGGCCATGGGGGCAAAATGCAAGCCTACAAATATTGGCCTTTCTCCTCTTCCGACCTATATAACTGGAAATATAACAATCCCCCTTTTTCCGAGGACCCCACAGGGCTCACAGGTCTGGTTGAGTCATTGATATTTTCACATTTGCCTACTTGGGATGACTGTCAACAATTCCTAGGGACTCTCTTCACGACAGAGGAACAAAAGAGAATCTTCCTGGAAGCTATAAAAAAATGTCCTCCGACCAGATTGGAGAGTGATACATCTTCCCAACTTAATCAAAGCTGGTTTTCCTTTGAAACAACCCAACTGGGACACCAACACCATTGAAGTTAGAAAGCATCTGTCCACTTATCGCCAGGTTCTAATAGTGGGCATCCGAGTGGCCACTAGGTGACCAACTAATTTGGCCAAGGTAATAGAGATTATTCAAAGGCCTGATGAATCTCCCTCTATGTTTCTAGAGAGAATTATGGAGGCAAGTAGGAGATATACTCCTTTCGATCCTCAGGCAGAGGATCAAAAGGCATCTGTCATGATGGCCTTTATTGGGCAAGCTACCCTGGATATTAAAAGAAAGTTACAATGCTTAGATGGATTACAAGATATGACTTTGAGAGATTTAGTCAGAGAAGCCAAGAAAATATACCTTAAGAGAGAAACTGAGGAAGAGAATGAAGCAAAGTGAGGATAAAAGAAACAAAAGACAGAATAAGGCGTTGACTAAGGTCCTGGTCACAACAACAAAAGGGCCAGAAATTAAGAAACAGGGAGACAGGAAGGGATACCTGGTCCCATGCCAGAGGCCACCCCTGGCCTCAGATCAATGTACCTACTGTACAAAAAAAAGGACACTGGGCCAAAGAGTGCACTAGAGAGGGACAGCCACGCCAGTCAGCCATTCTGACTCTGGAGGATGACTATGAAAGTCGGGGCTCAGATCTCCTCCCCGAGTTCAGGGTAACTTTTGAAGTGGAGGGGACCCCAGTAATCTTTGAAGTGGATAAAGGGGCAATATACTCATCCCTAGTGTCACATTGGGCCCTCTATCAAATAAAAGGTCTCTAGTTCAAGGGGCTAATGACAGTAAATATCGGGCTTGGACAACTAAGAGGATCATGGACCTGGGGAAAGGAAAAATCCATCACACCTTCCTAGTAATCCCAGAATTCCTAGCCCCATTGATGGGCAGAGATCTGCTCACCATGTACCGGGCCAAAATAACTTTTAACCCTGAAGGCCCCCAAGTGGAATTTCTAAATCCTTCACTAAAAACTCTTATAGTCACAGCTCTAAATATGTCAGTAGAAAATGCACATCAACTCACTCACCTTGGTTCAAAGAAACTGCAGGTATTTCTGAAGTATCAAGAACAGAGTTTTCCACTAACTGACTCACAGCAAAAAGAAATAACTAAATGGGTAAAAAAAGCCTGTCGAGTCCATCAATTGGTAAATGCTTACCCTTCCAAGATTCCTGCAGGAAAGCACCTACGAGGAACCAGACCAGGACAATTCTGGGCAGTTGACTTTACTGAAATTAAGCCAGCAAGGTATGGACATAAATATCTTCTAGTCTTTGTAGATACATTTTTAGGATGGATTGAAGCCTTCCCCACTAAAAGAAAAAAAAAGAAACAGTCAAATGGTGGTCAAGCAGATCCTGAAAGACATTTTTCAAAGATACGGCCTGCCAAAGGTAATACGGTCTGATAATGCACCGGCGTTCGTGGCCCAAGTAAGTCAGGGGTTAGCCAGGAACCTGGGGATTCATTGGAAGTTTTATTGTGCTTACAGACCCTAGAGTTCAGGACAGGTAGAAAGAATGAATAGAACCATTAAAGAGACCTCAACAAAATTAAGCTTAGAGACCAGCATAAATGATTGGACTATGCTCATGCCTTATACAATGTTTCGTGCAAGAAATACGCCCTCTGTTTCTTTGAGTAACCACACCCCCTGTGAATATCTAGGGTGCCTCTCCTCCAGTAATGGACCAAAGCCCAACTCTAAGACCTAACGATCCCTTTCACACCCCCTTGCTTGACAGACTTAAAGCTCTTGAAAGATCTCAGTGATACCTGTGGAAAAAGCTGGCCACTGCCTACCAAACTGGGGACGAGGGGACTCCACATCGTTATCAAGTAAGAGATTCATCTACGTAAGATGATATCAGGTGTCATCCCTGGAACCCCACTGGAAAGGACCATACCAGGTGGTACTTATAACATCTACAGTGGTAAAGGTAGACGGAATCACTTCCTGGATCCATGCCTCTCATCTCAAGCCTGCGCCCTGTCCACACTCTGGCTGGAAACTGGAAAAGACTGGTAACACTTTCAAATTGCATATTCACCATCTGGATAAGCCTATAGACTCTCCCCTTGGCCACAAGTAGTCCTAACCCTCATCAGCCCATTCAGCAGCGTTGGCTGATCACAAATTCTACTGGAAAAGAAGTATAATCTATCTCGCATACAGCCCACTTAGGGACCTGGTGACCATCTCTCCACCCAGACATTTGTCAGCTGGCTATAGGTCTTTCCTAATGGGATATCCCTGATGAAGAGGATCCCACTAAAATTCCATTAAATCCCTTCCTTACCATAGATAATGGAAAAAAACATTATGGATGTAGGGACACACGAGCCAGATGCAGGTTGGCTAGCCTAGATTACTGTGTTTACCCGGCCGACTGTCAAAGCCATAAACAGCCATGGCTATGTGGGGGAAAAGCCGACTTCTTCTGTAAGTCATGGGGATGTGAGCATACAGGGGCTGCCTGATGGAACCCAAACTCCGCATTAAATTTAGTACACAGCATTGGCCATATTACGAATTAGAAAACAAAAACTGATGGCAACCAGAGGGGACTCTAGATCCTCAAATCCTGTGTGACCTTTTTAACATCTGCTGGTGCTCAAAAGGGTAAAAGGAGATTCCACTATGTAGAGGCCTTTTCCCTTCTTCGCTCACATCCTGAACTATGCTTATCCAATAGATCCTCACCTTCAGCCTTCTGCTCCAGAGTCTCTGCTGTCACTCCCACCTCAGCAACCTGATTTCTCCACTACAATTATTAGATCAAAAATCCAAATCTCTGCTGGTTCTCAGACCATTGCCCCCTTGCTGACGTAGCAGGTACTGAGGTACCCCTCCACCCACTCACTCCTCTCTTCTCCTGTCAGTGCCCGCACCGGGTCCCACCAGGTCCTCTTACCAACTAACCCATAGCTCAAACCAGCTGAGGAGAGCCCTCAGACCCATATCCAAGATGTAATGAAAATGGCCTTTAAAGTTGCTTTGTCATCACTGAAAACAGTTTACTAAGAATTTAAAGTCCCTAACATGTGTTTTGGGATACTCACAACCATCTTCTTCTTTGCTCTACCTGTTCTACTGCTCAAATATTTGTTGCTAGGAAAATTCCAAACCACTTTCCAATTATTTTTTTACATCTCTCTTTTCTCATTCTCAGATACTCTGAGCTGCTCTCAGCCCCACCTTCTCCGTCTTTCCCCTCTGTACCAGGCCCACAGAAAAGTCTTTAACTGACCTTCTCCAGAAGTCTTCACCATGGCTGACTTTAGGACTTTCAGCAAAAGAGTCCCTATAAAAAAGTTCAATGTAGTTAAACTTCCTATTTTCATGTTGCCCTGTTCTACTTGGCAACTGGCTAAAAAAATTAGCACTCCTAATCAAGACACCCCCTTACTAGTTTTTCAAAAAAATATGTGAACAAGGCCTCTGGCCTTGACATGGGGCTTCACAGAGATGGCTACATTTCTAAGTTAACAAAGTTAGCAACTGGGCTCCGTGGTAACAGCTGGCAATGGAAAAATAAGAAAGGGAAGAAAAAGCTCTTTCCCTCCCAGGTGTCCTTGAAAAGTTAACTTGCCCAGAACCGAGGAAAAAACAGAAACAAAACTGCTTTTTTCAACTTCTGCAGACTGTGAACTTCTGAACTCCTTCCATTACATGTTGGGTACAAAATTCTGAAACTACCTAAACTTGGGTTTCAGAGGATTACTTGATTACAACAGAATCAATGCCCTCTGAATATGGTTGCCACCAAATAGGACTGTTTCCCTGTCTTCAGTGCTATCTTAGGTGAGTTGCCTTGTCCGTCCCTACTACAGCATGATTCTATATACTTAAACATTGTTAATGTTTTCATGAAATGGTCAACAGATGTGATTAATTGTGTAATCGTGCAGATGTTTCCCAGAGTGCTCTATCACAATGCAGGTTCATTTGAAGATCAAATAGGGGGGCAATCAACCCGGTTCCACTGAAAATATATATCCCTCAACTTAGCCATCATATTAGGAATAGAAATTGCTGCACTGGTGGCCACGGGAACCACTGCCTTTGTCCATGGGACTCAACAAATGACCCAACAAATTACAGCAATAGACCAAAACTAAGATATTAGAAACCTCCATCAGAGCTTTGCATGAGTCTTTTACCTCTCTCTCTGAAGTTGTTTTTCAGACCACTCGAGGGTTGGACCTCTTTGTCATGAGAGAAGGGGCCTCTGTGCTGCATTGAGAGAAGAAAGTTGTTTGTATGCCGAGCATACTGGAGTTGTAATAAAATCTAAGAGTAAATTAAAAAGATTCCTTGAAAAGCATCAAAGAGACAGAGAGGCCCAAAAAAGGTGGTTTGAGTCTTGGTTCACACAGTCTTCCTGGTTAACTACGTTTTTATCAACCCAGGCCGGTCCAATAATAATCCTCATATTATTGCTAACTATTAAACCCTGTTTTCTCAACCATGTAATTTCTTTTCTCCAGGCTCAAATTGGACGAGTTAAACTTATGGTAATACCCCACTAGTATACATAGAATGTGACACCCCCCAATGATCATTTTTATGATTAAAAGTAGCCAGAAGAAGAAGTGGGGAATAAAAGGTTAATAAAATAGGTACTTGTCACTTCCTGTTTTTCTGTATGCTTAACAAAACACTGTTGAAATCTTGAGAAATGCTTGCAAATCTTGTTCCCAGTATGTGCTGTCCCCAACTGCCCAACTGCAGAATGTGCTCCCTCACCCAGCTGCACGCAAATCGCCCACTCGCCCTGATCCATCAATAAACTTCCCTCCCTGCCCTCTCCAGGTAAAGTATATAAGCTCTACTTAAGCGATTCTCAGGGCTATCTGCTCTATTCAAGTGAGCTCTGAGCACCAGCATGCTGGACACTCAATAAACCCTTTGCTGTTGCATGAGATAGTCTGTTGGTGGTTTCCTCCTGCGAAGCTCGCCCGACATTTACTATAATGATTGAAAGTAGAAGAGAACATCCAGTCAAAAAGGGATTGTTGATAGAAATAGGAAGATAGTACGTTTAGGAAGAAGTGTGAGTATAGGATTTGGAACAAAAGTTCGTTAGCTACAGGGTTTCGGTTACAGAGTGATTGTTAAAGTCAGCACAGGTGAAGAGTCAGTCACAATGATGAACTGGGGAAAACATGAAGTAAAGCAGATATAAATAGAGACATTACAAAATAAGGCAAAGTATAAAGTGAGTGATAGGATTAGACATTTTGAACAGGGTTGAGTTTGAATACATAATTTAGGAAGAAACAAATATGTAGTCACCAATAGGATTGACATTTGAGAGCATTAGGCAAATTTCAGGTGGATGAATATTTCTGAGAATAATCTTGTGAATAGTTGATTATAAATCCACATACATGAACATGAATGAATTTAGGGAGTGTACATAAGACACATATATTTCATATTTAGAAAAATCTGGAGAGTACACACAGACAAAAAAAGTAGCAATATATGTCAATCAAAATTCATCATAAAATATATATCATCCACAGATCCAAAAATATTCATTTTACTGAACATGGATTTATGTATAATGTTGTTCAACTAGGAAGCTCACCCATTGTTTCAATATTCAGTACCAACAGGGTTTAGTAGGAGTGATCTCGTCTCACAATTTGTATCTGCCAAGTAAGCCAAATCACAAGAACAAACGTGTGGTACCAGGTAGGATTGTATATGTCCATATTAAAATACACATGCTGAATAGGCTACAGAGAAAGGGAGACAGGAATTCACATGTTTGTTAACTTTAAAAATACATGGAGAACTATTTCAACAAACAATTGACTAGATTTATAACTCCTACTCTGTATCATGCAGAAGGGAAGTCCAACTATACACCGTGCCTCCTCTGAACTACTTGTATTTCTATTCTGTTTGGGTTATTTTTCTCCATCATATTAGGATTAGTAGTCAGAGTCTGGTAGGGTATGGGTTAGTGTCAGGGATTCAGTATTTTGAATGGAAAACAGGAAATTGAATCCAATGTGTATGCAAACATATGCTACAGAAAAATCTTTCCACTCTCATCCAGAACAATGCCTTGACATTACCTTCACCTCAAGAAAAACACAATTAGAGGAGAAGAGTTAAAAAATTTGTGAATACCTATCTGGATTGGAAAATGCTCCCGATTTCACATCATTGGATTTGGTAGAGGAGTTTCTAAAAGTAATGGACAGGGTAAACACTCCACAAACCTCGAGCTCTGCTGGCCTAAATATTTTTGAGGATCTGCCTCTGAGGTTGAGCACTTGAAATATATGCTGTTGTCAGGAGCTTTAGCTTACTTTGTAGTGAGACCATCAAAGCTGGGTCTGCATCTATGTGATCTGGATGACATGGTTACTTACTTTCCAATGAAATGAGGCAACAGTGCTGAATTCTCTCTTTGTAGGTAAACTGTGGCCTCTGAGGGCTAATTGTCTCTTCATGTGGACTGTGAAGCCATTTGGCCATCCTCTAATTTTCGTGGTGTTTTTGCTGCTGCTCTGGGAGTTTCGTATTTGCTTCACAAAATACGAGTTCAAATGGGACACAGTACTGGAGGAGTTCTGTCAGGTGTGGGGGGAAGGGTCTGGAGGAGAATGCGCCAAACAGTATTTTATCCCACGTAGCTTGCCCCCTTGACAATAGCAACATGATTCAGAACATTGCCCTGAAACCTCTCCATATAACAAGATTCCTTTACATATAAGGGTCTGCTGGCTACACCATGTCAGTCACAAGCCATTTGGAATCCAATGGTAGATCCTCATGGCCCTACCACTGATGTTTTATCAAACACCTGCACACCACTGCTCTGGGCCACTACTCAGCAGGATCCAACTTACTGGCATCTCTGTTCTAAACCATTTTCATGAAACCCAGTAAATCAAGGTACTGTCTGGTATACTCATGATCAGCAACAAGACATCCAAAAGTTTTCCAGTGCCACCTGGTCATGGGAATTTCAAAAATTTCATGGTATTTATCTAACCATTTTTCAAAGATGAAGTTGGAGTCACTGTGGGTTTCAATTCATTCAGGAATCATTAAATGGTGAGGAAGCTCATTTCAATGAAAGCTCTAAAGAACTCTCACAGGCAAGGCTTCTGAAAGAGTGCCCAAAGAGGCCACATAAAGCCAGGCCCATTGAGGTCTACAAGGTGAGGCCCATGTGTGTTTTGACTCTCAACTCAGCCTGCCAAGTCTTTAATAATAAAATCATGTTATATCCTGGCGGAGATTCCCAGTGCTCTGTGGAAAGCCACCCTGGGCCTAGATCTCAGTTTCCAATGGCGACTCTCATGCATGGCCTACTAAAATTCCAACAAAATTCATGGCAATATTTCTCTGACTTTAGTTCCACAACTCAGTCTCTAAGGGGAATCACACCAGAGTTCAAGCCCACGTGGACACAGTCATTTTTTCCAACCGACACACAAATGACCAAAATTATAACCAAAACACCTCCACATGACACTAATCCTCTTCCATGTAGAGACTCATCCTCACCTGTGGCGAAGGTTTCTATGAGGGGCGCAGCCAAAGACAGTTTCCAAAAAAAGCTCGCTTGCCCCTCATTTGCCTAAAGTCAGGGTGGCCTGGACACCCTTCCTGTGAACCAGGAGTGACAAAATAAGCATGCCTTTAATACTGCTCTGTTTCTCCAATTTGAGCCCTACTGATTTTCAGATATAGATTCTTTATTTCATTTGGAGTCATGTGAAAACCCAAGCACCACTGCAGGGCTTGGAAGAACTCATTTCATCCAAACAATCCCTATTCTCACTTGATAGAGGTCATGAACCTAACAGAGGAAGGCAAGTGACTTCATCCACAATGACTGATCTTTTTGCAATTATGGTTTTGGATGGACACAAGCGATCATTCTTTAGATCCATCAGGAGCTGAGAATCTAAGTCACAGCCACACATAAGACCAAAAGGCTAATTCAGCCACATCCCTTACCAAAGCAATTAAGCAAAGAGCCACAGATGATGCCCATTCATTTCCATTTCAAAACTGTTTTCCTCAGGCTTCACAGAGGGGTGGCCTGAGGCAAAGGCCTTCCAGACATTCAGGGCAACAGAAAAATAGTTAAGCAAAAGATCCAAAGTAGGGTCTCTCCTCTGAGACTTTCCTGGTCACACTGATATTTGACATTCAGGGCAACAGAACAATAGTTAAGCAAAAGATCCAAAGTAGGGTCTCTCCACTGAGACTTTCCTGGTCACACTGATATCTGAGTTTTCTGAGAATCTCGCCATTGTCTTAAGCTATCCAGTACATGGCCATGTCACAGGGCTTGGAGGTGGTACATATCTTGGAAACAAAACCATGAGCCAATTCTGGAGAATGGCAAGAATTCAGGAAGAAAACAGGAACTTAGGTAGATAGCAGGTGTTGCCCATGGATAAGACAGGTTGCATTCCATTCATTAATTGGCCAGGATGAATTATGGGAAGATTTATACTAGACTAGACATATATTAATGCATTATCTTTTCAAATGTCTACAACAACGGACACAGTGAAATACACAGACATAGGAACACTAGTCTGGTCAAACGACTTACTAGAAATAGTCCACTGCAAACGAAAAAACCGACTTTCCTACCTATTCTCAGAACATGAGACAGAACCACAAACACACACCCACTCCCACAAAGGCACCTCCTTCCCTCAAGTAGGTCTGTGACTATCCAAAGTGTTCTCTGACTTGTGGGCCATACTATCTTCTCCCAAAATGGCCTGTCCTCTATCAGATCTGGTTTCCTTGGCCAACTCTGTGAAGGTGTCAGGAAAAAGTGGTGAGCCACTACCTGCTTTCTCAGGAAAGATCCCTCTTCAGAGCTCTCCTCCATTTGTCCTTCCTAACATCAGTAGGTACCAAAAAAGACTGACTCTGTCCTTGTTAAATCCAACCAAGTGAGCCCACTGATACTGGGACTGGGACTGCTTCTGGGTGCCTGACTTCTTGGATACCAAGTTCAGAGAGTTCCATCACCAAGGAAATGAGCTATGTCACTTTCTTTGGAACTGAATGAGGTCACTGCCTTGGCAAACACTTTGTCCTAAGAGTTGCTTCCAAGGGTCCCATGAGATGAAGCCGGCCTCTACTTCTTGTGACACTTTCACTAGTTAGAATGGTATATCAACCAGAGGAACCTGGGAACAGCTCTTCACCCAGGCCTGGTATTGTCCATCTTCTCTACAATAAGAAGAGAGAGGCTGATTCAGACACATCCCTTCATCCTGACCAGGTTGTTTGCCATGGAAGATGACTTTTGCTCTCTCAGGTCCTTTATACCTGCCTAAATCTTCTCCAGGTATCATTTCTAAATGGACCTTTGAGGTTCTCGCAGGTGGAAGGTACCCTAATTTCCTGTGTTGTAAGAACAACTCTTTCCCTGCTCTTCTGTAAAATGAGATTGAGGGAACAGTGTATGTTTCGGGTTAATAACACGTTCGATTTCAGTTAGGAATCATTCTGTGAGATGAATAATGGTATTGGGTACCTACGATATTTATAAGAATATAGAGTTGAAATAAATGTACAAAAACAGAAATCTAAGTAAGATTTGAAGGCCAGAAATCATTCGGCCCTTGACTGGGATACTTAGCTTTTAATAATGTTCTGCAAAGATGTCTCAGATAATTCAATAATAAATGGCATAGGACCTTGTACCTTGGATGATTGAATGTAGAAGAGAACATCAAGTCAAAAAGGGATAGTAGGTAGGATTAAGAAGATAGTCGGTAGGTTTAGGAAGAAGAGTGAGTATAGGATTTGTATCAAAAGTTCTTTCCTAATAGGGTTTTGGTTAGAGGGTGAATGTTAATGTCAGCACATATGAAGAGTGAGTCACTATGATGAGCTTGGGAAAATATGTAGAAAAGCAGATATCAATAGAGACATTATGAAATCATGCAAAGTATAAAATGAGTGATAGGATTAGACATTTTCTACAAGGTTGAGTTTCAATATATACTCTTATGAAGAAACAAATATGTCGTCACCAATAGGATTGACATATGAGAACATTAGGCAACCTGGACATGGATGTTTTAGTAATCCATGTACAATTTCCCTTTTGGCTTTGGTACAGTCTTAAGTGTGACCTTCACATTTTTAGTTCCAAATATTACTGTGATAAAATGTTTATGTAGATCAGGTGACATGAGTATTTCTACCACCTTTTCTGGGAGCAATATATTGAAGACATAAAATTAGTTTTGGGGGTACAAAGAGGTGTACCCTGTGTCTATGAATATAGAGATAAAGCATGAATAGAGCATAATGTGAATAAATAATATAAGTTGTTCCAAATTTAAATTATGTATTGAACTGATATCTGAAAAATTACAGGAAATCTTATATTGATATACAATCATTCATTCCAACCAATTATACATCAAATGGTAATATTAGTGTTTTGGTTTATCATGAAGAGTGTGTGAGTTTTGCTTCAATAGTGATTATGGAAATTGAAAATAATGTGTTAGGAAAGAATTCTCATGAAAAGACCAGTCAAGAAACCCTGACAATACATGTGTTCTGAAGCAAGAAGTGATTAAAGTTGAAACAAATGCCTATAAATTTGTGAACTTGTGGATGAAATGTATATCCTATGATGTGCAAACCCTGAAGAAATAGTAATGTACCAGTGTTGAATACAAATGAACGTCAAATTACATATCATGTGCCATAGGAATCTACTTGCATTGATGTTAGACTGGGTTAGTTACTGTAGAATTATTAGGATTTGTATGCACCATTCACTGAAGTTAGTTTTCAGTACTAGGAAACAAACATGTATTTCAGTTAAATGAATATGTCTGAGAATAATCTTGTGAAAAGTTGATTATAAATCCAAGTACATGAACATGAATGAATTAAGAGAGTGTATATAAGACACATATTTCATATTTTGAAAAATCTACAGAGTGTATGTATATATACAAAAAAAACACAAATAGACATTAAAAAGTAGCAATATATATGCCAAACAAAATTCATCATTAAATATATATCATCCACAGATGCAAAAATATTTATTTTAATGAACATGAGCTTATGTATAATGTTGTTCTACTAGGAAGCTTGTAGGTTGAATTTTCAGTTCCAACAGCGTTTAAGAGGAGTGAACTCCTCTCACAATTTGTATCTGCCAAGTCAGCCACCTCCCAAAAATGTACATGTGATACCTGGTAGGATTCTATATATGTATATAAATATACATGGGTGAAATGGCTACAGAGAATTGGAAACAAGAATTCACATATCTGTTAACTTTAAAAACACATGGAGAACTATTTCAATTAAAAATTGACTAGATTTATAACTCCTACCTTATATAATGCAAAAGGCAAGTCCAAATATACAACATGCCTCCTCTGAACTGTTGTATTTATATTTGTTTGGGTTTTTTTTCTCCTTTTAATTAGGTTGAGTAGTCTGAGCCTAATAGGTTCGGGTTAGTGTCAGGGATTCACTATTTCAATAGGAAAATTGAAAAATGAATCCAATGTGTATGCAAATATGTGCTGCATAAATATCCTTCCACTCTCATCCAGAGCAATGCCTTGTCAATACCTTTGCCCCAATTAAGACACAATTGGAGGAGAAGAGTTAGAAAATCAGTGAATACATATCTGGAATGGAAATGCTCAGGAGTTCACAATCTTGGAGGTGGTAGAGGAGTTTCCAAAAGAAAGGGACTGGGTTAACACTCCACAAATATGGAGCTCTTCTGGCCTAAAAACGTTTTGAGAAACTTTCTGTGAGGTTGGGCACTTGAAAAATATGTTGTTGTCAGGAGATTTGACTTCTTTGCGTGAGACCATCAAAGCTGGGTCTGCATTTATGTGACCTGGAGGACATGGCTTCTTATATTCCAATAAAGATGAGCAGCAGTGCTGCATTATCTCTTTGTAGGTAAACTGTGACCACTGGGGACTAAGTTTCTCCCCATGTGGACTGTGAAGCCATTTGGTCCTGGTCCACTTTTTGTCGTGTTTTTGCTACTGCACTCAGAGTTTGGTATTTGCTTCATGACATACAAGGAGCTAAACTGGGACACAATGCTGGAGGGAGTTCTGTCACGTGTGGTGTGCCAGGGTATGCAGGAGAATGCACCAACCAGGCTTCGATCCCTCATAGCTTGCCCCATTGCCCCCTTGTCCATATCAACCTAATTCTGAACATTGCCCTGAAACCTCTCCATATAACAAGATGCCTTTACATATAAGGGTCTGCTGGCTGCACCATGTAAGTAACATGCCATTTGGAATTCAATGGTAGATCCTCATGACCCTACCACTGGTGATTTATCACACACCTGCCCAAAACTGCTCTAGGCCCACTACTCAGCAGGCTCTAACTTACTGGCATCTCTGTACTACACCATTTTCATGAAACCCAGTCAATCAAGGCACTGTCTGGTATACTCTTGATCAGCAATAGGACATCCAAAGGTTCTCCAGTGCCACCTGGTCATGGGAATTTCAAAATTTTCATGGTATTTATCTAGCCATTTTTCAAGGATGAAGTTGGAGGCACTGTGGCTTTCAATTCATTCAGTAACCATTAAATGTTGAGGAAGCTCAATTCAATAAAAGCTCTGGAGAACTCTCACAGGCAAGGCTTCTGAAAGAGTGCCAAAATGGTCACATGATGCCAGGCCCATTAAAGTCTACAATGTGAGGCCTATGTATTTTTCGACTCTCAAATATGGCTGCCATGTCTTTGAGAATAAAATCATGTGATATCCTGGCAGAGATTCCCAGTGCTCTGTGGAAAGCCACACTGGCCCTAGATCTCAGTTTACAAGGGCGACTCACATGCGTGGCCTCCTAAAATCCAAACAAAATTCATGGCAATACTTCTCTGAGTTAAGTTTCACAACTCAGTCTCTAAGGGGAATCACACCAAAGTTCAAGCCCAAGTGGACCCAGTCATTTCTTCCAACCGCCAAACAAATGGCCAAAATTAAAACCAAAACATTCCCACATGGCCCTCATCTTCTTCCATATAGTCACTCATCGTAACCTCTGGCTGGAGTTTTCCATCAGGGGCACAGCCCAAGACTGTGTCCAAAAAAAGCTCGCTTGCCCCTCATTTGCCTAAAGTCAGGGTGGCCTTGACAGCCCTCCTGTGAACCAGAAGTGATCAAATAAGCCTGCCGTTAATACTGCTCTGTTTCTACAATTTGAGGCCTACTGACTTTCAGGTATAGATTCTATATGTGATTTGGAGTCATGCGAAAACCCAAGCACCTCATCAGGGCTTTGAAGAACTCATTTGACCCAAAGAATCCCTATTCACACTTGATGGAGGTCAGGAACCTAACAGAGGAAGACGAGAGACTTCATCCACAATGACTGATTTTTTGCCATTATAGTTTTGGACGCACACATGGGATCATTCTTTATATCCGTCATGTGCTGAGAATCTAAATCACAGCCACAAAGAAGGCCAAGAGGCTAATTCAGCCACATCCATTTCCAAAGCAATTAAGCAAAGAGCCACAGGTGATGCCTATTTATTTCCATTTCAAAACTATATTCTTCAGGCTTCACAACGGGGTGCCCTGAAGCAATGACCTTCCAGATATTCAGTGTAACAAAACAGTACTTAAGCAAAAGGTCCAAAGCAGGGTCTCTCCACTGAGAGTTTCTTGGTCACACTGATATCTGAGTTTTCTGAGATGCTCGCCATTCTTTTCAGCTATCCAGTACATGACCATGTCACAGAGCTTGGAGGTGGTACATATCGTGGACACAAAACCATGAGCCTATTCTGGAGACTGGCCAGAATACAGGAAGAAAACATTAACTTGGGAAGATAGCAGGTGTTTCCCTTCGATAAGACAAGCTGCAGTTCATTCATATATTGGGCAGGATGAATTTTGGGAATATTTATACTTTAAAGGACACATTCATTAATGCATTTTCTTTTCTAATGTTTACAACAACGGACACAGTGGAATACACAGACATGGAAATACTTGCCTTGTCAAACGACTTACTAGAACAGTCCACTGAAAACCAAAAACAAAAAAAAAAACAACAAAAAAAACGCCTTTCCTACCTATTCTCAGAACATGAGACAGAACCACAAAGCCATACCCACTCCCACAAAGGCAGCTCCTTCCCCCAAGTATGTCTGTGATTAGAAGGAGTGTCCTATGACTGGTGAGCCATACTATGTTCTCCCAAAATGGCCTGTCCTCTTTCAGATCTGGTTTCCATGGCCAACTCTGTGAAGTTGTCAGGAAAAAGTGGTGAGCCACTACCTGCTTTCTCAGGAAAGGTCCCTCTTCAGAGCTCTTCTGGCATTTGGCCATCCTCACATCAGTAGGTACCAAGAAAGATTGATTTTGTCCTTGGAAAATCCAAACAAGCGAGTCCACTGGGACTGGAACTGGGACTGCCTCTGGGTGCCTGGCTTCTTGGATACCAAGTTCAGAGAGTTCCATCACCAAATAATGACGTATGTCACTTTCTTTGGAACTGAATGAGGTCACTGCCTTGGCAACCACTTTTCCCTAACAGTTGCTTTCAAGGGTCCCATGAGATGGAGCCGGCCCCTACTTCCTGTGACACTTTCACAAGTTAGAATGAAATATCAACGATAGGCACCCAGGAACAGCTCTACACACAGGTCTGGTTTTGTCAGTCTTCTCTACAATAAGAAGAGAGAGGCTGATTAAGACACATCCCTTCATCCTGACCAGGTGTTTTGCCATGGAAGATGAGTTTTGCTCACTCAGGTCCTTTATACCTGCCTACAACTTGTCCAGGTATCATTTCTGCATGGACCTTTGAGGTTCTCAGCAGGTGGACTGTCCCCTTCTTTCCTGTATCGTAAGAACAACTCTGTCCCTGCTCTTCTGTAAAATGAGATTGAGGGAACAGTGTATGTTTCGGGTTAATAACAGGTTCGATTTGTGTTAGGAATCATTCTGTGTGATGAATAATAGTGTTGGGGACCTTCTATATTTAAAAGAATATGGAGGTTAAATATAAGTATGAGAACAGAAATCTAGGTATGATTTGAAGCCCAGAAGGGAATTGGGCCCTTGATTGGGATAATTAGCTTTGAATTATGTTCTGCAAAGATGTCTCAGTTAATTCAATACACAATGGCATAGGACTTTGTACCTTGGATGATTGAATGTAGAAGAGAACATCCAGTCAAAAAGGGATAGTCAGTAAGATTATGAAGCTAGTCGGTAGGTTTAGGAAGAAGAGTGAGTATTTGATTTGGACAAAAGTTCTTTAACAATAGGGTTTCGGTTAGAGAGTGAATGTAAATGTCAGCACATATGAAGAGTCAGTCACTATGATGAGCTGGGAAAAACTGTAGAAAAGCAGATATCAATAGAGACATTATGAAATCAGGCAAAGTATAAAGTGAGTGATAGGATTAGACATTTTCAACAGGGTTGAGTTTGAATACATAATCTTTGGAAGAAAAAAATATGTAGTCACCAATAGGATTGACAGTTAAGAGCATTAGGCAACCTGGACATAGATGTTTTTAGTAATCCATGTTCACTTTTCATTTAGTCCTTCGTGCAATCATAACCGTGACCATTACATTATTTGTCCAGAATATTACTGTGAAAAAATGTATATGTAGATCAGGTGACATGAGTATTTCGTCCACCATTTCTGGAAACAATATGTTGAAGACGTAAAATTAGTATTAGGGTACAAAGAGGTGCACCCTGTGTCTATGAATATAGAGATAAAGCATGAATTGACAATACTGTGAATAAATAATATAACTTGTTCCAACATTAAATAATGGATTGAACTGATATCTGGAAAATTACAGGAAATCTTATATTGATATACAATCATTCATTCCCACCAATTATACATCTAATGGTAATATTAGTGTTTTGGTTTATCATGAACAGTGTGTGAGTTTTGCTTCAAAAGTGATTATGGAAATCGAAAATAATATGTTTGGAAAGAAGTCTCATGAAAAGACCAGTCAGGAAACCTGGAGGAATGCATATATTATAAAGCAGGAAGCGATTGAAATTCAATCAAATGCCTATAAATTTGCTAATTTGTGGATGAAATATATATCCTATGATGTGCATAAACTCATGAAATAGTAATGTACCATTGTTGAATAAAAATGAACGTCAAAATACACATCATGTCCCATAGGAATCTACTGGCATTGATTTTAAACTGTAGAAATATTAGGATTCTCGTGCATTATTAACCGAATTTAGTTATCTCTTTTTTTAAAATTTTATATATGGTTGTTAAAAACATTACATAGTTCTTGTAAATAATATTTCACACTTTGATTTATGTGGGTTATGAACTCCCATTTTTGCCCCATATATAGATTGCAGAATCACATCAGTTACACATCCATTGATTCATATATTGCCATACTAGTGTCTGTTGTATTCTGCTGCCTTTCCTATCCTCTACTATCCCCCCTCCCCTCCAGTCTCCTCCCCTCTTCTCTCTCTACCCCCTATACAGTAATAAATTTCTCCCCCTTGTATTATTTTTCCCTTTCCCCTCACTTCCTCTTGTATTTAATTTTGTATAACCCTGAGGTTCTCCTTCCATTTTCATGCAGTTTCTCTTCTCTCTCCCTTTCCCTTCCACCTCTCATCCCTGTTTAATGTTAATCTTCTTCTCATGCTCCTCGTCCCTACTCTGTTCTTAGTTACTCTCCTTATATCAAAGAAGACATTTGGCATTTGTTTTTTAGGGATTGGCTAGCTTCACTTAGCATAATCTGTTCTAATGCCATCCATTTCCCTGCAAATTCTATGATTCTGTCATTTTTTAATGCCGAGTAATACTCCATTGTGTATAAATGCCACATTTTTTTCATTCATTCTTCTATTGAAGGGCATCTAGGTTGGTTCCACAGTCTTGCTATTGTGAATTGTGCTGCTATGAACATCGATGTAGCAGTGTCCCTGTAGCATGCTCTTTTTAGGTCTTTAGGTTTTAGACCGAGAAGGGGAATAACTGGGTCAAATGGTGGTTCCGTTCCCAGCTTTCCAAGAAATCTCCATACTGCTTTCCCATTTGCCTGCACCAATTTGCAGTCCCACCAGAAATATACAAGTGTACCTGTTTCCCCAGATCCTCGTCAGCACTTGTTATTGTTTGACTTCATAATGGCTGCCAATCTTACTGGAGTGAGATGGTATCTTAGGATGGTTTTGATTCACATTTCTCTGACTGCTGGAGATGGTGACCATTTTTTCATGTACTTGTTGATTGATTGTATGTCCTCCTCTGAGAAGTGTCTGTTCAGGTTCTTGGCCCATTTGTTGTTTTGGTTATTTGTTATCTTATTGACTAATTTTTTGAGTTCTTAGTATACTCTGGATATTAGTGCTCTATCTGAAGTGTTAGCAGGAAAGATTTGTTCCCAGGATGTGGGCTCCCTATTATCCTCTCTTACTGTTTCTTTTGCTGAGAAAAAACCTTTTTAGTTTGAGTAAGTCCCATGTGTTGATTCTAGTTATTAACGCTTGTGCTATGGGTGTCCTATTGAGGAATTTGGAGGCGACCCCACAGTATGTAGATCGTAGCCAACTTTGTCTTCTATCAGACACCATGTCTCTGATTTGATATCAAGCTCCTTGATCCATTTTGAGTTAACTTTTGTGCATGGCGAGAGAAAGGGATTCAGTTTCTTTTTGTTACATATGGATTTCCAGGTTTCCCAGCACCATTTGTTGAAGATGCTATCATTCATCCATTGCATGCTTTTAGCCCCTTTATCAAATGTAAGATAGTTGTATTTTTTGGATTGGTTTCTGTGTCCTTTATTCTGTACCATTGGTCCACCCACCTGTTTTGGTACCAGTACCATGCTATTTTTGTTACTATTGTTCTGCAGTATAGTTTGAAGTCTGGTATCGCTATACCGACTGATTCACACTTCCTGCTTAGTGTTGTTTTTGCTATTCTGGGTCTTTTATTTTTCCATATGAATTTCATGATTGCTTTCTCTATTTCTACAAGAAATGCCGTTGGGTTTTGATTGGCATTGCATTAAACCTATAGAGAACTTTTAGTAATATCGCCATTTTGATGATGTTAGTTCTGTCTATCTATGAACAGGGTACATTTTTACATCTTCTAATATCTTCCTCTATTTTTCTCTTTAGGTTTCTGTAGTTTTCCTTGTATAAAACTTGCACCTCTTTTGTTAGGTTGATTCCCAATTATTTTTTTTTTTACTATATTGTGAATGGAGTGGTTGTCCTCATTTCCGTTTCAGAGGATTTGTCACTGATATTCGGGAATGTCTTTGATTTATGAGTGTTGATTTTATATCCTGCCACTTTGCTGAATTCATTTATTTGCTCTATTAGTTTCTTTGTAGACCCTTTTGGGTCTGCTAGGAATAGAATCATGTCATCTGCAATAGTGATAATTTAAGTTCTTCTTTTCCTATTTATATGCCTTTAATTTCTTTCATCTCTCTAATTGTTCTGGCCAGTGTTTCGAGAACTATGTTGAACAGAAGTGGTGAAAGAGGGCATACCTGTCTTGTTCCAGATTTTAGGGTGAATGCCTTCAATTTTTCTCCATTCAGAAGTATGCTAGCCTGAGACTTAGCATAGATTGCTTTTACAATATTGAGGTATGTTCCTGTTATCCCTAGTTTTTCTAGAATTTTGAACATAAAGGGATGCTGTACTTTGTCGAATGCTTTTTCTGCATCTATCGAGATGATCATATGGTTCTTATTTTTAAGTCTATTGATGTGATGAATAACATTAATTGATTTCTGTATATTGAACCAGCCTTGCATCCCACGGATGAATCCTACTTGATCATGGTGCACAATTTTTTTGATATGCTTTTGTATCTGATTTGCCAGAATTTAATTGAGGATTTTTGCCTCTAGGCTCATTAGAGATATTGGTCTGTAGTTTTCATTCTTTGAAGTGTCTTTGTCTGGTGTAGGAATCAGAGTGATGTTGACCTCATAGAATGAATTTGGAAGTTCTCCCTCTTTGTCAATTTCCTGAAATAGCTTGAAAAGTATTGGTATTAGTTCCCCTTTAAAGGTTTTGTAAAACTCTGCTGTATACCCATCAGGTCCTGGGCTTTTCTTACTTGGTAGTGTTTTGATGGTTTTTTCTATTTCCTCAATTGATATTGGTCTGTTTAGGTTGCCTATATCCTCCTGACTCAATCTGGGCAGATCATATGATTTAAGAAATTTATCGATGCCTTCACTGTCTTCTATTTTATTAGAGTACAAAGATTCAAAATAATTTCGGATTATCTTCTGTATATCTGAAATATCTGTTATGATATTGTCTTTTTCATCCTGTATGCTAGTAATTTGAGTTCTCTCTCTTTTTGTCTTCATTAGCATGGCTAAGGGTCTGTAGATTTTTTTTATTTTTTCAAAGAACCAAATGGGTTGATGTGTCTGCTGTGCTTGCAGGCCGCTAGTCCTGTTCCGCCGGTCAGTTGCAGGTCTGCCTACCTTGCGGGAGCGGGTGGTGGCTCTGCTTTGGCCCTACTGCAATTGGGGTGTCGTGACTACCATGCTGGCAGATCGCTGGGCCTGTTCCGGGTGCGGGCAAAGACTCTGCTCTGCCCCTACTCCAATTGGGTTGACGTGACTACCACGCCGGTGGGCCGTTGTGCTTGTACTGGGTGCGGGAGAAAGCTCTGCTCTGCCACTACTCCAATTGGGGTGTCATTTCTACCATGGTGGCAGGCCGCTGGGCCTGTTCCGAAGGTCAGTCACAGGTCTGCTTTTGTGGCGGGCGTGGGGGGCGGCCTGCTTGGCCCCTACTACAATTTGGGTGACGTGACTACCACACCAGCTGGTGGCTGGGCCTGATCCGGGAGCAGGCAGTGGCACTGCTCTTTCCCTACTCCATTTGGGGTGACGTGGGTACCACGCCTGCAGGCCTGATGAATCTTCCTCTATGTTTCTAGAGAGAATTACGGAGGCATATAGGAGATATACTCCTTTCGATCCTCATGCAGAGGATCAAAAATCATCTGTCACAATGGCCTTTATTGGGCATGCTGCCTTGGATATTTAAAGAAAGTTACAATGCTTAGATGGATTACAAGATATGACTTTGAGAGATTTAGTCAGAGAAGCCGAGAAAGTATACTATAAAAGAGAAACTGAGGAAGAGAAGGGAGCAAAAGGAGGATAAAAGAAACAAAAGACAGACTAAGGAGTTGACTAAGGTCCCGGTCACAATAACAAAAATGCCAGAAATTAAGAAACAGGGAATCAGGAAGGGATACCTGGTCCCACGCCAGAGGCCACCCCTGACCTCAGATCAATGTGCCTACTGTAAAGAAAGAGGACACTGGGTTCAAGAGTGCCCTAGAAAGAGGCAACCACGCCAGCCAGCCATTCTGACTCTTCAGCATGACTACGAAAGTCGGGGCTCAGATCCCCTCCCTGAGCTCAGCGTATCTTTTGAAGTGGAGGATACACCAGTAAACTTTGAAGTGGATACAGGGGCAATAAACTCAGCCCTTAAGGCCCCATTGGGCCCTCTATCAAATAAAAGGTCTCTAGTTCAAGGGGCTAATGGCAGTAAATATCGGACTTGTATAACTAAGAGGATCATGGACCTGGGGAAAGGAAAAATCCATCACTCCTTTTTAGTAATCCCAGAATGCCTGGCAGACTTTTGCTGTACGTCATGGGGATGTGAGCATACAGGGGCTGCCTGATGGAACACAAACTCCTCATCAAATTCAGTACACAGCATTGGCCATATTACCAATTAGATAACCAAAACCGATGGCCCCCAGAGGGGTCTCTTGATCCTCAAATTCTGCGTGACCATTTTTTTTAAAGAGATAGGTGAGAGAGAGAGAGACAGAGAGAATTTTTAATATTTATTTTTTAGTTTTTTGCTGGACACGACATCTTTGTTTGTATGTGGTGCTGAGGATCGAACCCGGGCCGCACGCATGCCAAGCGAGCGTGCTACAATTGAGCCACATCCCCAGCCCTGTGTGACCTTTTTAACTTCTGCTGGTGCTCAAAAGGGTGAAAGGAGATTCCCCTATGGGCATGCCTTTTCCATCCTTCACTATGCTTATCCAATCAATCCTCACCTTCAGCCTTGTGCTCCAGAGTCTCTGCTGTCACTCTCACCTCAGCAACCTGATTTCTCCCCTCCAATTATTAGATCAAAAACCCAAATCTCTGCTGGTTCTCAGACCATCGCCATGTTGCTGAAGTAGCAGGTACTCAGGTTCCCATCCACCGACTCACTCCTCTCTTCTCCTGTCCGTGCCCGCCCCGGGTCCCACCAGGTCCTCTTACCAGCTAACACAAAGCTGAAACTAGCTGAGGAGAGCCCTCAGACTCCTATCAAAGATGTAATGAAAATGGCCTTTAAAGTTGCTTTGTCATTACTGAAAACAGTTTACTAAAAATTAAAAGTCCCTCACATGCATTTTGGGATACTCACTCTTGTCTTCCCCTCTGCTCTACCTGTTGTACAGCTCAAGTTTTTGTTGCTAGGAAAATCCCAAACCCCTTTCCCATTATTCTTTTACATCTCTCCTTCCTTATTCTCAGATCTTCGGAGCTGCTGTCAGCCCCACCTTCCCTGTCTTCCCCTTCTGTACCAGTCCTACAGAAAATTCTTAACTGACTTTCTACAGAAGTCTTCACCATGGCTGACTTTAGGACTTTCAGCAAAAGAGTCCCTATAAAAGAGTTCAATGTAGAAAAACTTCCTCTTTTAGTGTTGCCTTGTTCTACTTGGCCACTGGCTAAAAAAATAAGCACTTCTATGCTAGACACCCCATTACTTGTTTTCCACAAAATATATGAACAAGGCCTCTGGCCATGAGCTGGGGCTTTACAGAGATGGCTATATTTCTAAGATAAAGAAGTTACCATCAGGGCTCCATGGTAACAGCTGTCAGGGGCAAAAAATAAGAAAGGTAGGAAAAAGCTCTTTCCCTCCCAGGTGTCCTTGAAAAGTTAACTTGCCCAGAACTGAGGTAAAAACAGAAACAACAACCCCTTTTTTGAACTTCTGAAGACTGTGAACTTCTGAGCCCCTTCCCTTACATGTTGGGTACAAAATTCTGAAACTACCTAAACTTGAGTTTCAGAAGAATAATTGATTACAACAGAAGCAATGCGCTCTGAATCTGGTTGCAACCAAATAGGACGGTTTCCCTGTCTTCGTTGCTATCTTAGGTGCCTTGCCTTGTCCGTCCCTACAACAGCATAATTGTATATAATTAAACATTGTTTATGTTTTAAAGAAATTGTCAACAGATGTGATTAATTGTGTAATGGTGCAGATGTTTCCCAGAGTGCTCTGTCACGATGCAGGTTCATTTGAAAATGAAATAGAGGGGCATACAACCCGTTTCCACTGGGAACATATATCGCTCACTTTAGCCATCCAATTCGGAATAGGAGTTGCTTCAGGGGTGGGCACAGGAACCACTGCCCTCGTCCATGGGACACAACAAATGACCCAATTAGAAGAAGCAATAGACCAAAACTAAGATATTAGATACCTCCATCAGAGCTTTGCATGAATTTTTAACCTCTCTCTCTGAAGTTGTTTTACAGAACAGGCGAATGACACAAAACACACACACACACACACACAGAAAAAAAAATAGCAAAATATATGTCAATCAAAATTTTCATAAAATATATATCATAAAAAGATCCAAAAATATTCATTTTACTGAATATGGATTTATGTATAATGTTGTTCAACTAGCAAGCTCACCCATTGGTTGAATATTCAGTTCCAACACGGTTAAGTAGGAGTGATCTCTTCTCACAATTTGTATCTGCCAACTCATCCACCTCACAAGAATGTATGTGTGGTACCAGGTATGATTCTATATATCCATATAAAAATATATGTGCTGAATAGGCTACAGAGAAAGGGAGACAGGAATTCACAATTTTTTAACTTTAAAAACACATGGAGAACTATTTCAACAAAAAATTGACTAGATTTAACTCCTACTCTGTATCATGCAAAAGGCAAGTCCAAATATACACCATGCCTCCTCTAAACTGCTTGTATTTCTATTCATGGCAATACTTCTCTGAGTTCAGTTCCAGAACGCAGTCTTTAAGGGAAATCCCAACAGAGTTCAAGCCCAGGTGGACCAAGATATTTCTTACAACCACCACACAAATGACCACAATTAAAAACAAAACACTCAAACATTGTCCTCATCTTCTTCCATATAGTCACTCATCGTAACCTCTGTCTGGAGGTTTCCATGAAGGGCTCACCCAAAGACAGTGTCCAAATAAACTCCCTTGCCCCTCATTTGCCTAAAGTCATGTTGGCCTGGACACCCTTTCTGTGAACCAGGAGTGATCAAATAAGCCTCCCGTTAATACTGCTCTGTTTCTCCAATTTGAGGCCTACTGACTTTCAAGTATAGATTCTTTATGTGATTTGGAGTCATACGAAAACCTAAGCACCTCTGCAGTGATTTGAAGAACTCATTTGACCCAAGGAATACCTATTCTCACTTGATGGAGGTCAGGAACCTAACAGAGGAAGACGAGAGACTTAATCCACAATGACTGATCTTTTGGCAATTATGGTTTTGGATGCACACATGGGATCATTTTTAGATTCATCAGCTGCTGAGAATCAAAGTCACAGCCACATACAAGGCCAAGAGTCTAATTAAGACACATCCCTTTCCAAAGCAACTAAGAAAGAGCCACAAGTGATGCCCATTCATTTCCATTTGAAAACTGTTTCCTTCAGGCTTCACAAAGGGGTGGCCTGATGCAAAGACCTTCCTGATATTCAGGGCAACAGAACAATAGGTAAGCAAAAGGCCAAAAGCAGGGTATATCCACTGAGACTTTCCTGGTCACACTGATATCTGAGTTTTCTGAGATGCTGGCCATTCCCTTCAGCTATCCTGTACATGGCCATGTCACAGACCTTGGAGTTGTTGCATATCTTGGACACAAAACCATGAGCCTATTCTGGAGAGTGGCCAGAATTCAGAAGAAAACAGGGACTTAGGAAGGTAATAGGTATTGCTCATCCATAAGGCAAGCCGCACTCCATTCATAAATTAGGCAGGATGCATAATGGGAAGCTTTCTACTAGACAGGACACATCCATTGTTGCATTCTCTTTTCTCATGTCTACAACCACGGACACAGTGGGATACACAGACATAGAAACACTCATTTTGTCAAACGACTTACTAGAAACAGTTCACTCCAAATCAAACAAACCGCCTTCCCTACCTATTCTCAGAATATGAGACAAAACAACAAACCCACACTCACAAAGGCACCTCCTTCCCTCAAGTAGGCCTGTGACTCTCCGGAGTTAACTCTGACTGGTGGGCCATATTATGTTCCCCCGAAATGGCGTGTCCTCTATCAGATCTGCTTTCCTTGACCAACTCTGTAAAGTTGTCAGGAAAAAGTGGCAAGCCACTACCTGCTTTCTCAGGAAAAGTACCTCTTCAGTGCTCTCCTGGTATTTGGCTATACTCACATCATTAGGTACCGAGAAAGACTGACTCTGTCCTTGGAAAATCCAATCAAGTGAGCCCACAGGGACTTGGACTGGGATTGCCTCTCGGTGTCTTGGTTCTTGGATAGCAAGTTCAGAGAGTTCCATCACCAAGGAAATTAGATATGTCACTTTCTTTGGAACTGAATGAGGCCACTGCCTTGGCACCCCTTTTTCCTAACAGTTGCTTCCAAGGGTCCCATGAGATGGAGGCTGCCCCTACTTCCTGTGACACTTTCACAAGTTAGAATGGTATATCAACCATAGGCACCCGTGAACAGCTTTCCACACAGGCCTGATTTGGTTTATCTTCTCTACAATAAGAAGAGAGAGGCTGATTAAGACACATCCCTTCATCCTGACCAGGTTGTTTGCCATGGAAGATGACTTTTGCTCTCTCAGGTCCTTCATAGCTGCCTATAACTTTTCCGGGTATCATTTCTGTATGGACCTTTCAGGTTTTCAGCAGGTGGAAGGTCCCCTACTTTCCTGTATTGTAAGAACAACTCCGTCCCTGTTCTTCTGTAAAATGAGATTGAGGGAACAGTGTATGTTTAGGGTTAATAACAGGTTCAATTTGGGTTAGGAATCATTCTGTGCGATGAATAATGGTATTGGCAACCTGTGAGATTTACAAGAATGTAGAGGTGAAATATAAGTATGAAAATAAAAATCTAGGTATAATTTGAAACCCAGAAGGGCATTGGGCCCTTGATTGGGATACTTAGCTTGAATTATGTTCTCTAAAGATGTCTCAGATAATTCAATATACAATGGCATAGGACCTTGTACCTTGGATGATTGAACGTAGAAGAGAACATCCAGTAAAAAGCTATAGTCAGTAGGTTTAGAAAGATTGTCGGTAGGTTTAGGAAGAAGAGCGATTATAGGATTTAGATCAAAAGTTCTTTAGCAATATGGTTTCAGTTAGAGAGTGAATGTAAATGTCGGCACATATGAAGAGTCAGTCACTATGATAAACTGGGAAAATATGTAGAAATGCAGATATCAATAGAGACATTATTGCATCAGGCAAAATATAAAGTGAGTGATAGGATTAGACATTTTCAACAGGGTTGAGTTTGAATATATAATCTTAGGAAGAAACAAATATGTTGTCACCAATAGGATTGACATTTGAGAGCATTAGGCAGCATGGACATGGATGTTTCTATTAATCCATGTTCACTTTCCTTTTAGGCTTTGGTACAGTCATAAGTGTGACCTTTACATTTTTTTTCAGAATATTATTGTGATAAAATGTATATGTAGATCAGGTGACATAAGTATTTCTTCCACCATTTCTGGTAGCAATATATTGAAGACGTAAAATTAGTATTGGGGGTCCAAAGAGGTGTACACTGTGTCTATGAATATAAAGATAAAGCATGAATAGAACATACTGTGAATAAATAATATAACTTGTTCCAACTATAAATAATGGATTGAACTGATATCTGAAAAATTACAGGAAATGTTATATTGATATACAATCATTCTTTCCAAAATGGTATACATATAATGGTAATATTAGTGTTTTGGTTTATCACGAAGGGTGTGAGTTTTACTTCACCAGTGATTATGGAAATCGAAAATAACTTGTTTGGAAAGAAGCGTCATGAAAAGACGAGTTCAGAAACCCTGATAATACTTGTGTTCTGAAACAGGAATTGATTAAAGTTGAAACAAATGCCTGTGAATTTGTGAACTTGTGGATGAAATATATATCGTATGATGTGCAAAAACTGAAGAAATAATAATGTACCAGTGTTGAATACAAATGAACCTCAAATTACATATCATGTCCCATAGGAATCTACTTGCATTGGTGGTAAACTGGGTCAGTTACTGTAAAATTATTAGAATTTGTAGGCACCATTCACTGAAGTTTGTTTTCAGTACTAGGAAACAAATATGTATTTCAGGTGGATGAATATTTCGGAAAATACTCTTGTGAAAAGTTGATTATAAATCCATATACATGAACATGAATGAATTTAGAAAGTGTATATAAGACACATATATTTTATATATTGAAAAATCTGAATAGTGTGTGTGTGTATATATATATATATATATATATATATATATATATATATACACACACACACACACACACACACACACACACAAACTACACACAGACATTAAAAAGCAGCAATATATATGAAAATCAAAATTCATCAGTAAATATATATCATCCACAGATGCAAAAATAATTATTTTACTGAACATGAGTATATGTATAATGTTGTTCTACTAGAAAGCTCCCCTATAGTTTGAATCTTCAGTTCTAACAGCGTTTAAGAGGAGTGATCTCTTCTCACAATTTGAATCTGCCAAGTGAGAAACCTCACAAAAATGTACGTGGGATTCCTGGGAGGATTCTATATGTGCATATAAATATACATGTGTGAATTGGCTACAGAGAAAGGGAAACAGGATTTCACACATTTGTTATCTTTAAAAACACATGGAGAACTATTTCAAATAAAAATTGACTAGATTTATAACTCCTACCTTATATAATGCAAAAGGCAAGTCCAACTATACAAGATGCCTCCTCTGAACTGCTTGAATTTCTATTCTGTTTGGGTTATTTTTCTCCATTATATTAGGATGAGTTGTCTGATTCTAGTAGGTATGGGTTAGTGTCAGGGATTCAGTATTTCAAAAGGAAAATTGGAAAATGAATTCAATGTGTAAGCAAATATGTGCTTCACAAATATCTGTTAAGGTCTGATATCCTCTCACTCTCATCCAGAAAAATGCCTTGACATTCCCTTCACCCCAGGTAAAACATAATTAGAGGAGAAGAGTTAGAAAATCAGTGAATACATATCTGGAATGGAAAATGCTCAAGAGTTCATAACCATGGAGGTGGAAGAGGAGTTTCCAAAAGTAAGGGACAGGGTAAACACAACACAAACAGGGAGCTCTGAGAGCCTAAAAACTTTTTGAGAAACTGCCTCTGAGTTTGGGCACTTGAAATATATGTTGTTGTCAGGAGATTTGGCTTCTTTAATAGTGAGACCATCAAAGCTGGTTCTGCATCTATGTGACCTGAAGGACATGGTTTCTTATTTTCCAATGAAGATGAGGCAGCAATGCTGAATCCTCTCTTTGTAGGTAAACTGTGACCACTGAGGACTAAGTGTCTCTCCGTGTTGACTGCAAAGCCATTTGGTCCTCCTACACTTTTTGTGGTGTTTTTCCTGCTGCACTGGGAGTTTGGTATTTGCTTCACGAAATACCAGGAGCTCAACTGGGACATATTGCTGGAGGGAGTTCTGTCACGTGTGTTGGGTCAGGGTCTGCAGGAGAATGCACCAACCAGGCTTCTATCCATCCTAGCTTGGCCCATTGCCCCCTCGTCCATATCAACCTGATTCAGAACATTGACCTGAAACCTCACCAAATAACAAGATGACTTTACATATAAGGGACTCCTGGCTGCACCATGTCAGTCACAAGCCATTTGGAATCCAATGGTAGATCCTCATGGCCCTACCACTGATGTTTCATCACACACCTGCCCACCACTGCTCTAGGCCCACTACTCAGCAGGCTCCAACTTACTGGCATCTCTGTTCTACACCATTTTCATGAAACCCAGTCAATCAAGGCATTGTCTGGTATACTCATGATCAGCAACAGGACATCCAAATGTTCTCCAGTGCCACCTGGTTGTGGGAACTTCCAAAAATTCATGGTATTTATCAAGCCATTTTTCAAGGATGAAGTTGGAGAAACTCTGGGTTTCAATTCATTCAGGAACCACTAAATGTTGAGGAAGCTAATTTAAATGAAACTCTGGAGAACTCTCACAGGCAAGGCTTCCCAAAGAGTGGGGAAAAGGTCACATGAAGCCAGGCACATTGAGGTGTAAAATGTGAGGTCCATGTGTGTTTTGACTCTCAACTATGGCTGCAAGTTTTTCACAATTATATCATGTGATATCCTGGCTGAGATTCCCAGTGCTCTGTGGAAAGCCAGATCTCAGTTTCCAAGGGCAACTCTCATGCGTGGCCTCCTAAAATCCCAAAACAATTCATGGCAATACTTCTCTGAGGTGAGTTCCAGAACTCAGTCTCTATGGGGAATCACACCAGAGTTCAACCCCAGGTGGACCCAGACATTTCTTCCAACCGCCATACAAATGACCACAATTAAAACCAAAACACTCCCACATGGCCCTCATCTTCTTCCATATAGTCACTCATCATGACCTCTGGCTGGAGGTTTCCATGAGGGGTGCAGTCATTGGTAGTGTCCAAAATAAGCTCACTTGCCCCTCATTTGCCTAAATTCAGGGTGGCCTGGACACTCTTAATATGAACCAGGAGTGGTCAAATAAGCCTGCCGTTCATGCTGCTCTGTTTCTCCATTTGAGGCCTACTGACTTTCAGGTATGGAATATTTATGTGAAATAGAGTCATGAGAAAAGCCAAGCACCTCGGCAGAGATTTCAAGAACTCATTTGACCCAAAGGATCAGTATTCTCACTTGATGGATGTCAGGAACCTAACAGAAGAAGGCGAGAGACTTCATTAACAATGACTGATCTTTTGGCAATTTTGGTTTTGGATGCGCACATGCGATCATTCTTTGGATCCATCATGTGCTGAGAATAAAAATCACAGCCACATACAAGGCCAAGAGGCTAATTCAGACACATCCCTTTCCAAAGCAATTAAGCAAAGAGCCACAGGTGATGCCTATTCATTTCAAATTTAAAACTGTTTTCTTCAGGCTTCACAAAGGGGTGGCCTGAGGCAAAGACCTTCCTGACATTCAGGGAAACAGAACATAAGGTAAGCAAAAGGCCCAAAGCAGGGTTTCTCCACTGAGACTTTCCTGGTCACACTGATATCTGAGTTTTCTGAGATGATCTCCATTCTCTTCAGCTATCCAGTGTATGGCCATGTCACAGAGCTTGGAGGTGGTACATATCTTGGACACAAATCCCTGAGCCTATTCTGGAGACTGGCCAGAATTCAGGAAGAAAACAGGAACTTAGGATGATAGCAGGTGTTGCCCATCGATAAGACAAGGTGCAGTCCATTCATAAATTGAGCAGGATGAATTATGGTAAGATTTATACTAGACAGGACACATCCATTAATGCATTCTCTTTTCTAATGTCTACAACAATGGACATAGTCAGATACACAAACATAGAAACACTCACTTTGTCAAATGACTTACTCGAAACAGTCCACTTCAATCCAAACAAACCGCCATTCCTACTTTTTGTTAGAACATGAGGCAAAACCACAAACCCACACCCACTCCCACAATGGCACCTCCTTCCCCCAAGTAGATCTGTGACTATCTGGAGTGTCCTCTAACTGCTCGGCCATACTATATTCCTTCGAAATAGTCTGTCCTCTCTCAGGTCTGGTTTCCTTGGCTAACTCTGTGAAGTTGTCAGGAAATAGTGGTGAGCCACTACTGGCTTTCTCATAAAAGGTACCTCTTCAGTGCTCTCTTGGCATTTGGCCATCCTCACATTAGTAGGTACCAAGAAATACTGACTCTGTCCTTGGTAAATCCAAACAAGTGAGACCACTGTGACTGGGAATGGGATAGCGTCTGGGTGCCTGGCCACTAGGATACAAAGATCATAGAGTTCCATCACCAAGGAAATGAGGTATGTCACTTTCTTTGGAATTGAAAGAATGAGGTCACTGCCTTGGCAACCAGTTTGTCCTAACACTTGCTTCCAAGGGTCCCATGAGATGGAGGCTGCTCCTACTTCCTGGAACACTTGCACAAGTTAGAATGGTATATCAACCATAGGCACCTGGGAACAGCTCTCCACACAGGTCTGGTTTAGTCCATCTTCTCTAACATAAGTAGAGAGAGGCTGATTCAGACACATCCCTTTATCCTGACCAGGTTGTTTGCCATGGAATAGGACTTTTGCTCTCTCAGGTCTTTCATACCTCCCTACAACTTCTCCAGGTATCATTTCTGCATGGACCTTTGAGGTTTTCAGCAGGTGGAAGGTCCCCAAATTCCCTGTATTTTAAGAACAACTCTGTCGCTGCTCTTCTGTAAAATGAGATTGAGGGAACAGTGTATGTTTAGGGTTAATTACAGACTCAATTTGGGTTAGGAATTATTCTGTGCGATGAATAATGGTATTGGGAACTTGGGATAATTACAAGAACATAGAGGTGAAATATAAGTATGGAAACAGAAATCTAGGTATGATTTGAAGCACAGGACCTTGTACCTTGGTAGATTTAATGTAGAAGAGAACATCCAGTCAAAAATGGATAGTCGGTAGGATTAGGAAGATAGTCGGTAGGTTTAGGAAGAAGAGTGAGTATAGTATTTGGACCAAAAGTTCTTTAGCAATAGGGTTTCGGTTAGAGAATGAATGAAAATGTCAGCACATATGAAGAGTCAGTCACAATGATGAACTGGGGAAAATAAGTAGGAAAGCAGGTATCAATAGAGACATTATGAAATCAGGCAAAGTATAAAGTGAGTTATAGGATTAGACATTTTCAACAGGGTTTAATTTGAATATATAATCATTGGAAGAAACAAATATGTTGTCACCAATAGGATTGACATTTGAGAGCATTAGGCAACCTTCACATGGATGTTTTTAGTTAAACATTTTCACTTTTCTTTTAGGCTTCGGTACAATCATAAGTGTGACCTTTACATTTTTTGTTCAGAATTTTACTGTGATAAAATATATATGTGGATCAGGTGACATGAGTATTTCTTCCACCATTTCTGGGAGCAATATTTTGAAGACATATACATTAGTGTTAGGGGTACACAGAGGTGTACCCTGTGTCTATGAATATAGAGATAATGCATGAATAGACCATCCTGTGAATAAATAATATAACTGGTTCCACTTTAAATAATGAATTGAATTGATATCTAAAAATATATAAGAAATCATATATATATATATATATATATATATATATATATATATATATATACACACACACACACACACACGCACACGCACAGACATTAAAAAGTAGCAATATAAGAGATCCAACGTGGTGGCGGACATGGAGAAATCAAGTATCTGACCTCATTAGCTGCGCAGGCATAGGGAGTCGTAAACTGTCTAAATGCTGTTTGTTCAGAATCACTAGGCAATGCTGACCTGACGTGGATCTGGTGCGAACAGTCTGGGCCCCTGAGAAAACACACAGAGCCCGGATCGGCTGCATAGAAGCTCAGATTTGCCTGCTTCTTGTGACTCAGAACTAACGTTCCCTCTGAAATAACTGGTCGGCCCTTCTGAATTTACAGAGGTAAAAGGCCACTGGATTGAAATGGGGCTTTGGAGACACAGTCAGGACCCATCCATTGCATTGGTCACCTGGCAAAAGGAACGAATGGTCACCATTTGCATGGGATACCACCGTGGAAGAGAACTGATGTCATGGGCAGAGGAGATAACTTCATTGAAACCAGTACGACAGGTGTGTAATTCCCTATGCATCTCTCTCCACACAGCGGGGAAACATTAAGGGCCCCTCCCAGCTCTCCCTTAAGGGGCCCTCCCAGGTCTCCCGTGAGAAAGATGGCCAGACCGAGGGAATCATGTGTGCTGTGGGACTTGTGGCGTGGAATTCCTGGCTACCGCTCCTACCAGTGATGACAACTGAGGTCTCTTACACCAGCTAATGTGGGCATGGATACAAGAGAGCAAGCAAATTCGCTGGGGGTTCCCAGCCCCAAGCTCTACAAACTTAGGGTCTGAGGGAGGCAAACAGGGAGAGAGTGCCAAGCGTTGATGAAAACAGGGCTACCAGGAGCAGAGACCTGACGTGTAGCAAGTATTGTGGTGAGCGTCACAGTTGAGCGGAGCCTGGCTTGAGGAAACACTAGAGAAGGTCCTAGGCACTCAGGATTAGAGACCCGCCCAGTCTGGGAGGAAGAGCTGCTGCACAGTGATTGGTTCCCACCTATTGAGAGGAGAAGCTTTGCCCAGTGAGCACAGCTCCACCTACTGGAAGAGAAGTTAATTGAACTCTATGACTGCATGTATTATTATTATTATTATTTTATTTTTATTTTTTTTCTTTCATTTAAATTTTTTGTGTTGTTCTTTAACTTATTTTAATGTTTTTATTTTTTTAACTTTACTATTATTATTATTTTAAATTTTAATTTTCATTTTTTAATTATCATTATTATTTTTAAAAAAATTTATTTCTTTCTTTATTTTCTATTTTTTTCTTCTGTCTTTTCATTTCTTTTCAATTTTCTTATTCCCCCATCCTTGAATTCTACTTGCCTATTCTCATTCTCTTTAGTGACTTCTTCCCATCCCTTCTAATATCTTTCCTCCCAAGCTTCAAATAAATTTATAAGAATAAGAAGTAACTCAGCACTCAAACAGAACAAGAAGTAACATGAGCAGCATCAAAAAGCAAGAAAGAAAAGGAGTACAAACAATGAAGGATAACCTAAATATTCAGGAGGACCTAGAATTATCAGAAAAATGGTCATATAAAGAACTCAAGGAATACCTTAGACAGATGAAATGGAACCTTAAAGAGGATACAAGAGAGCAAATAAATACAGTGAAAGAACACATTGAAAATTAATTACATAAACAGATAAAAGAAGAAGTTAATCTTCTTTATCAGGAGATAGAGATTATAAATATTCAAAGAATATTTCTAGAAATGAAGGAAACGATAAACCAAATTAAAAACTCAATTGAGAGTATCACTAACTGTGTGGAGCAAGTAGAAGACAGAATGTCACATAATGAAGACAAAATATATCATCTTGAAAAGAGTCTAGCCAACACAGAAAGGCTGGTAAAAAATCACGAGAAAAACATCCAAGAGATATGGTATAACATAAAAAAACCAAACTTATGAGTCATCTGGATAGAGGAAGGTACAGAGATTCAAACCATGGGAATGAGTAACCTGTTGAATGAAATAATTACAGAAAATTTTCCAGAAATAAAAAAGGAAATGGATATACAAATTGAAGATGCTTACAGGACACAGAGCACACAAAATCACAGTAGACCAACGCCAAGACACATTGTTATGAAGCTATCCAATATACAGAACAAAGAGAAAACATTAAAAGCTTCAAGAGAAAGGAGGAAGATTACATTCAGGGGTAAACCAATAAGGTTAGCAACCTATTTTTCATCACAGACACTGAAAGTGAGAGGATCCTGGAACAACGTATTTCAAACATTGAAAGACAATGGATGCCAAACAAGAATTCTGTATCCAGCAAAATTCAGCTTCAGGTACGACAACGAAATAAAAATCTTTCATGATAAACAAAAGCTAAAAGAATTTGCAGCCAGAAAACCACCATTGCAAAGTGTCTTGAGCAAAACACTACACGAGAAAGAAATGAAAAACAACAACCAAAACCATCAGTGGGAAGTGCCTCAGTAATGTCAGAGGGCGGGGGAAAAGCTAATCATGGAGAAACAAAGTAAATTTAAAAAAGCGATAAATATTCAAACATGGCTGGCAGTAGAAACCATATATCAATAGTAACACTAAACATTAATGGCTTAAACTCTCCAATAAAGCAACATAGGCTTGTAACTTGGATTCAAAAAACAAATCCAACAATATGTTGCCTCCAGGAGACATATCTGAATGGAAAAGACACACACAGGCTGAAGGTGAAAGGTTGGGAAAAAATATACCATGCACACGGTCCTCATAAGCAAGCAGTGGTGGCCATCCTCAAATCGAATTAAATCGACTTCAAGACTAATTTCATCAAAAGGGATAATGAAGAAAATTATATACTGTTAAAAGGAACCATTCACCAACAAGACATAAAAATTATCAATATTTACGCACCATTAAATGGTGCTGTGACGTTCATAAAACAAATTCTCCTCAAGTTCAAGAATCAAATAGCCCACAACACAATAATTATGGGTGACTTCAACACACCTCTCTCACCATTGGACAGATCCTCCAAATAAAAGTTGAATAAAGAAACTATAGAACTCAATATCACAATCAATAACCTAGACTTAACTGACATATATAGAATATATCAACAATCATCAAGTGGATATAATATTTTTTAGCAGCACATGGATCCTTCTAAAAAATAGACCATATATTATGCCATAGAGCAACCTTCAGTAAATATAAAGGGTGGACTTAATACCATGAATTTTATTGGATTATAATGGAATGAATCTGGAAACCAATGAAAAAGAAGGAAGGAAAAATCCTACATCACATTGAAAATGAACAATATGTTACTGAATGATTAATGTGTTACAGAAGACATAAATGAGAAAATCAAAAAATTCTTCAAGATAAATGAAAATACAGAAACAACATATCGGAGTCTATGGGACACAATGAAAGGTGTTTTAAGAGGGAAATTCACCACCTTGACGTCATTCCTCAAAAATAGGAAAGAACAACAAATAAATGAGCTCACACTTCATCTCAAAGCCCTAGAAAAGGAAGAGCAAAACAACAGCAAATGTAGCAGAAGGCAAGAAATAACTAAAATCAGAGCGGAAAACAACAAAATTGAAACAAAAGAAACTATTGAAAAAATTACAAAACTAAAGCTTGGTTCTGCAAAAAATAAATAAGAAGGATAGACCCTTAGCATCCCTTTATGTTCAAAACATTTGAAAAACTAGAGATAACAGGAATTTACCTCGACATTGTAAAAGCTATCTATGTTAAGCCTCAGGCTAGCATTATTCTGAATGAAGAAAAATTGAAGCATTCCCTCTAAAATCTGGAACAAGACAGAGATGTCCTCTACCACCACTTCTATTCAATATAGTTCTCGAAATACTGGCCAGAGCAATTAGACAGATGAAAGAAATAAAAGGCATGAAAATAGGAAAAGAATAACTTAAATTATCACTACTTGCAGCTGATATGATTCAATATATAGAAGACCCAAAAGGGTCTACAAAAAAAAAACTTCTAGAAGTAAGAAATGATTTCAGCAATGTGGCAGGATATAAAATCAACAATCATAAGTCTAAGGCATTTCTGTATATCAGTGACAAAACTTCTGAAACGGAAATGAGAAAAAAAAACACTCCATTCACAATATCCTCAAAAAATAAAACTAAAATCCTTGGGAATCAACCTAACAAAAGAGGTGAAAGATTTATACAATGCAAACTACAGAACCCTAAAAAGAGAAGTAGAATAAGATCTTAGAAGATGGAAAAATATACACTGTTCATGGATAGGGAGAACTAACATCATCAAAATGGTGATATTCCCAAAAGTTCTCTATAGGTTTAATGCAATGCCAATCAAAATCCTAACGGCATTTCTTGTAGAAATAGAGAAAGCAATCATGAAATTCATATGGAATAATAAAAGATCCAGAATAGCAAAAGCAATTCTAACCAGGATGTGTGAATCAGGCGGTATAGCGATACCAGATTTCAAACTAAATTTCAGAGCAATAGTAACAATGACAGCATGGTACTGGTACCAAAACAGGCGGGTGGACCAATGGTACAGAATGGAGGACACAGAGATTAATCCACAATGCTACAACAATCTTCTATTTGATAAAGGAGCTAAAAGCATGCAATGGAGGAAGGATAGCATCTTCAATAAATGGTGCTGGGAAAACTGGAAATCCATAAGTAACAAAATGAAACTGAATCCCTTTCTCTTGCATGCACAAAAGTTCACTCAAAATGGATCAAGGGCCTTGATATCAAAACAGAGACATGGCGTCTGATAGAAGAAAAAGTTGGCTACGATCTACATACTGTGGGGTCGGGCTTCAAATTCCTCAATAGGACATCCATAGCACAAGAGTTAATAACAAGAGTTAATAACTAGAATCAACACATGGGACTTACTCAAAGCAAAAAGTTTTTTCTCAGCAAAAGAAACAATAAGAGAGGTAAATAGGGAGCCTAAATTCTGGGAACAAATCTTTACTCCTCACACTTCAGATAGAGCCCTAATATCCAGAGTATACAAAGAACTCAAAAAATTAAACAATAAGATAACAAATAACCCAATCAACAAATGGGCCGAGGACCTCAACAGACATCTCAGAGGAGGACATATAATCAACAAGTACATGAAAAAATGCTCACCATCTCCAGTAGTCAGAGAAAGGTGAATCAAAACCACCCTAAGATACCATCTCACTCCAGTAAGATTGACAGCCATTATGAAGTCAAACAACAAGTGTTGGTGAGAATGTGGGGAAAGAGGTACACTTGTACATTGCTGTTGAGACTGCAAATTGGTGCATCCAATTTGGAAAGCAGTATGGAGATTTCTTGGAAAGCTGGGAATGAAACCACCATTTGACCCAGCTATTCCCCTTCTCGGTCAATTCCCTAAAGACCTAAAAAGAGCATGCTGCAGGGACACTGCTACATCGATGTACATAGCAGCACAATTCACAATAGCAAGACTGTGGAACCAACCTATATGCCCTTCAATAGATGAATGGATAAAAAAATGTGGCATTTATACAGAATGTAGTATTACTCTGCATTAAAAAATGACAAAATAATAGAATTTGCAGGGAAATGGATGGCACTAGAGCAGATTATGCTAAGTGAAGCTACCCAATCCCTTCAAAACAAATACCAAATGTCTTCTTTGATATAAGGAGATTAACTAAGAACAGAATAGGTATGAAGAGGATGAGAAGAAGATTAACATTAAAACAGGGATGAGAGGTGGGAGGGAAAGGGAGAGAGAAGGGATATTGCATGGAAATGGAAGGAGACCCTCAGGGTTATACAAAATTACATACAAGAAGAAAGGGAAAAATAATACAAGGGGGAGAAATTTATTACTGTAGAGGGGGTAGAGAGAGAAGAGGGGAGGAGAGGGGAGGGGAGGGGGGATAGTACAGGATAGGTAAGGCAGCAGAATACAACAGACACTAGTATGGCAATATGTGAATCAATGCATGTGAAACTGATGTGATTCTGCAATCTGTATACGGAGTAAAAATGGGAGTTCATAACCCACTTGAATCAAAGTGACAAATATGATGTATCAAGAACTATGTAATGTTTTGAACAAGCATAAATAAAAATTAAAAAAAAAAAAGAAAACTAACTTCGGTGAATGATGCACGCGAATCCTAATATTTTTACAGTAACTGACCCAGTTTAACATCAATGCAAGTAGATTCCAATGGTACATGATGTGTACTTTGACGTTCATTTTCATTCAACACTGGTACATACTATTTCCTCAGTTTATGCACATCACAGGATATATATTTCATGGACAATTTAGCAAATTTATACGCATTTGTTTCACTTTCAATCACTTCCTGCTTCAGAACACATGGATTCCTCCATATTTCTTGACTGGTAATTTAATGAGACTTCTTTCCAAACACATTATTTTCGACTTCCATAATCACTTTTTAAGCAAAACTCACACACACTTCATGATAAACAATAACCCTAAGATGACAATTAGATATATAACTGGTTGGAATTATTGATTGTATGTCAATATATGATTTCTTATATATTTTCAGATAACAATTCAATCCATTATTTAAAGTGGAACCAGTTATATTATTTATTTACAGTATGTTCTATTCATGCATTATCTCTATATTCATAGACACAGGGTACACCACTTTGTACCTCCAATACTAATTTATATGTCTTAAAATATTGCTCACACAAATGGTGGAAAAAATACTCATGTCACATGATCTACATATATATTTTATCACAATTATTTTCTGGGCACAAAATGCAAAGGTCACACTTATGATTGCACCAAATCCTAAATGGAAGTTGAATATGGATTACTAAAAACATCCATTTCCAGTTTGCATAATGCTTTCAAATGTCATTTCTATTGGTGACTACATATTTGTTTCTTCCTAAAATTATGTATTCAATCTCGATCCTGTTGAAAATGTGTAAACCTATCATTCACTTTACAATTGCCTGATTTTGTAATGTCTCTATTGATATCTTCTTTCCTATATTTTCCACAGTTCATCATTGTGACTGACTCTTCGCATGTGCTGACATTTACATTCACTGTGTAAATGAAACCGTATTGCTAAAGAACATTTGATCCAAATTTTATACTCACTCTTCTTCCTAAACCTACCGACTCTCTTCCTAATCCTACCGACTATCCAAATTTGAGTGGATGTTCTCTTCTACAATCAATCTTCCAAGGTACAAGGTCCTATGCCATTGATTATCAATTTATCTGAGACAAACGTGCAGAACATAATTAAAAGCTAAGTATCCCAATAAAGGGCCTCATTCCCTTCTGGGCTATAAATCTTACCTAGATTTCTGTTTTTATACTTATATTTCACCTCTATAGTTTTATAAATATCGCAGGTTCCCAATACCATTATTCATCAATCAGAATGATTCCGAACCCAAATTGAACATGTTATTAACCCTAACCATACACTGTTCCCTCAATCTAACTTTACAAAAGAGAAGGGACAGGGTTCGTCTTGCAATACAGCAATGTAGGGGATCTGCCACCTACTGAGAACCTCAAAGGTCCATGCATATTTGATCCCTGGAGAAGATGTAGGCAGCTATGAAAGACCTGAAAGACCAAAACAACCTGGCAAACAACCTGGTCAGGATGAAGGGTTGTTTCTGAGTAAGCCTCTCTCTTCTTAATGTAGAGAAGATGGACCAAATGAGGCCTATGAGGAGAGCTGTTCCGCAAACTGGTGTGGCCAATTTGGAAAGCAGTATGGAGATTCCTGGGAAAGCTTGGAATGGAACCACAATTTGACCCAGCTATTGCCCTTCTTGGACTATTTCCTGAAGACCTTAAAATAGTGTAACTCTGGGATACTGCCACATCGATGTTCTTAGCAGTACAATTCACAATTGCTGCACTGTGGACCCAACCTAGATGCCCTTCAATAGATGAATGGATAACAAATGTGGCATTTATACACCATGGAGTATTACGCAGCACTAAAATATGACAAAATCATGGAATTTTCAGGGAAATGGATGGTAATAGAGCAGATTATGCTTAGTGAAACTAGCCAATCCCTAAAAAACAAATACCAAATGTCTTCTTGGATATAATGAGAGCAACTAAGAACAGAGCAGGGAGGAAGAGCAGGAAGAAAAGATTTACATTAACAGAGACATGAGGTGGGAGGGAAAGGGAGAGAAAAGGGAAATTGCATGGTAATGAAGGGAGACCCTCATTGTTATACAAAGTTACATATAACAGGTTGTGAAGGGAATGGGAAAATAAACAAGGAGAGAAATTAATTACAGTAGATCGGGTAGAGAGAGAAGATGGGAGGGGGAAAGAGGGGGGATCATAGAGTATAGGAAAGGTAGCAGAATACAACATTAACTAATAGGGCATTATGTAAAAATGTGGATATGTATCCAATGTGATTCTGCAATCTTTATTTGGGGTAAAAATGGGAGTTCATAACCCACTTGAATCTAATGTATGAAATATGATATGTCAAGAGCTTTGTAACGTTTTGAACAACCAAAAAAAGAAAAAAAGTAGCAATATATATGCCAATCGAAATTCATCATGAAATATATGTAATCCACAGATGCAAAAATATTCATTTTACTGAACATGGATTTATGTATAATGTTATTGAACTAGGAAGCTCACCCATAGGTTGAATTTTCAGTTTGAACAGCGTTTAGGAGTAGTGATGTCTTCTCACAATTTGTATCTGCCAATTCAGCCACCTCACAAGTATGTACGTGTGATACCAGGTAGGATTCTCTATGTGCATATAAAAATACATGTGCTACAGAGAAAGGGAGACAGGATTCCCATATTTGTTAACTTTAAAAACACATGTAGAATTATTTCAACAAAAAATTGACTAGATTTATAGCTCCTATACTATATAATGCAAAAGGCAATTCCAACTACACACCATGCCTCCTCTGAACGGCTTGTATTTCTATTCTGCTTGGGTTATGTTTCACCATCATCTTAGGATTATTAGTCAGAGTCTAGTAGGGTATGGGTTAGTGCCAGGAATTCACTATTTCAAATGGAAAATTGGAAAATGAATCCAATGTGTATGCAATATGTGATATACAATAATCTTCCCACTGTCATCCAGAACAATGCTTTGACATTACCTTTGCCCCAAGTAAGATACAATTAGAGGAGAAGAGTTAGACATTCTGTGAATACTTATCTGGAATGGAAAATGCTCAGGAGTTCACAACCTTGGAGGTGGTAGAGGAGTTTCCAAAAGGAAGGGACAGGGGTGATCACTCAACTTGATCTTTCATTAATATTGGGAGCCATCTTGCCACAAAGCCATGGAAAGATAATTTTTGCTTTACTATAAATTACTGCAAATTCTGAACCTGCTTGGAATGCCTGCCCATGCCTTGAACTCACCCATGCCTGTCTTACTGACCAGATCACAGCCCTCTCTGAAACCTTACTGAAACCTCATAAATATTGGCCTTCCCTGGCCAGACAACGACCCTCTCTGAGGCTCTAATGGTCCTCATAATTTCTGATGCTGGGGCCAGCAAATAAAAAATGTAAACTACAATTAGTGTGATGCTTGTCAAAGTTCTGTTTTCTGATACTCCCTTTTTGTGTAACTTTTTGGGCTATAAAGCTGGGGTGTAGGAAAGGTTTGGATGCTGTCTTTTTCCAGCCGTTTTGAGAAGGAGAGTCAGCCTAGCCGGTTGAACTAATAAGCTTGCCTTAATTTGATTTTAATTGGAGTCAGTGGTCTTTTCTTGCATCCTGGTCTAACATTTTGGAGTTCCCCAGCGAGATGACGTGACCAGATCATAAGACCAGACTGCTGGAAATTCTGACGCTGGCCTTTCCTCCAGGGCTCAGGGCTGGAGAGCCAAGTTCCAAAGCCTTGGAGTGAGCATTCGGTCCAGGGAGCACTGCAGTGAACCATCGCACTAAAACTATTAGCAAGCACCTGGTGGAGGAGGCCTCCATAGGTAGGTGGTGCCTTTATAACATCTGATATCCGGTTAAGGGAGATGTCTTCTGATGACAGAGAGGTGGCCTGGGGAGGCTCACATGTACTCCTGTCCAGGACAGTAACAAGAATTGTTCTGTCCTCTGTTCTGTTCTGTATGGAATTTCTCTGAAAGGGTAGAAAGGTGCAGCCGGGCACGCAGGAGCTCCTACCCCTGAGCTTCAGCAAGACATTTCATTGCTCCTCTGTTTTTCTGTATCTTCACCAGGTTTCTGTTTCTTTGTGTTTTGTTCTGTGTTCTATATGTTTTTTTGTTTGTTTGTTTTTGTGCATTTTGTTGTGTGATTTCTGTGGTAAAAACTTAAAGATATTGGACGTAAAAATGGGTAATAAAGCAAGTAAGCCTTACACCCTTTGGACTGTGTTCTAAAAAACTGTGTTGAAGTTTAGCCCCCTTTGTTAAGCAGGATGAGAGAAGCCCCTAGCTGGCAGCCTGGAACTCACCCACTGCAGAGGGCAATGCCTGCTGGCCACCAAAGAACAGAGTATCTCCCAGGTTAACAATGGAAACTCCTTTAAAACCCCTTGTTGCTCCAGTTCAAGAGAGTCACAACCTTTGGGCAGAGTCCCCTGTGTTTCTGCTTTGTTAGCAAAGCAGTAAACCTCCCTTTTTATTTTTCTCAAACCCTGTCCTCATTATTAAATAGGTATTAATTCGCTTCAAGGTCAGAAACCGAAATTTAAGTTACAAATTTTGATAACCCCCCGACCCTGGAACTTTTTGAGAGCTGACTACTGAAATGTTAGGAGATGGAGCGAGATTGGGGTGGAACCAAACCAGAGGAGCTAATCCTATAAGTAAAAGGAGGGACTGAGGGACTCCCAGGATCTACCAAAGCCCTGTTGCTTCAGGGAATTCCTTCCTTCGTTCCCTGCACTGTAAGGATTATGCCACCTCTGTCTTCTTAAAAAAAAAGAAAAAGAAAAAGGAGACACTAAATGCAGTAAAGTCACCATGGAAACCCTTGATATTACATGTCAGGTTGCCCTCTGTGAAAACATCTGATCCCCTTGTGAGGACATCTATCCTGCCACTGGTGTAGGAGATTTTTCTCTTATCTGCTCTGTTTTTAAGGCTTCTGTCTGTCAGCCATAGTCTGGAGCTCCTTTCTGTCTGTCTTGTGTCTTTGTTTCTGGCCCTTTAAGACATGTGCAATAATGTGCTGATATTATAAATTGTTTCTTGGGAATGATATTAGTTCAATGTGTGTCTAAATGATGATGTTTTATTGTAACAATCTGGTATCTGGATGGGTTTTTGTAGCATTGCTCAATCTTGCAGTTAAAAGTTGGGTTTAGGTAATTGTTTAGTTTATGATTTCAGATAATTCATGCCAGATAACTTAAATGCTTAGGATGGAAAACTAAAGCACTCTACTTCCAAGTTGGCAAGTAACTTCCCAAACATTCAGTTTTATTTTTCACCAATTTTGAATTGGGTAGACTGAGAAAATATCACAGTGTGTACCAGTGCATTAATTTGGACAAGGATAGTAAATCATATTATGGTATCTGTTGACAAAACAAGATGTAAAGATATAAAATTTTGTGAATTTCATCTTAAAATTGTATCATAATTTTCAACATCCGAACCTCAAAATTATGGTTAAAATGCCTTAGGCCTGAGGTGTCTGCTCAGAATAGCAGTTTTACCCTGCTCCTTTCAGACCTCAGCAAGGACTTTTGTTGAAATGCAAATGAAAGAAGCCTGCAAGCTCAGTAGGAGACTGATCTGAGGCCTAAGGCAGGAAAAAAGGTAAATTGTATGGTATTTACTAATTACTGGCCAGTCATTTTTTCTAGGACTCTTATTTTTTTCCTTAGATTCTGTATTCTTTTTTTGAGCTCATGATTTTGATCCTACAGACCTAGGTTAATGTTTTTCTGATCAGCTCTATCTTTGACCAACAGTGGAGTTTTTGAAACATTGCAATGGAGATTTCAACTGCAAAAAGCTACAAGGCCTTTACTATTATTATGTGTGCACACTTTTGTTAGTGTTGTATGTCTATATATACATATATCCATATATCATATATATGTTATACAAATTAACACATATAAGGAGCACTCATAAAAAAAAGCACTCATATAAACAAATTTTAAAACGTGGATCCAAAGATCTTAAATTCTCATGATTTAATTGGTACAATTTAAATTGGATAAACAGATAAAAATAAATGTCTTTAAATTTAACCTTACAAGTTTTTCTAGGTGTTCAAAAATCTAATAAAATATTAATGCCGACAAAAGGTCTAATATGCCTTGGTTCTAGAACTTTTTCTTCAACAAAAAATGGTACACTGTTCAATACATTTGTCTAATATTTTGATAAATAAGTAAAGTAAATTTGATATGGGATTACTCATTCATGAGTACTTTTGTTAGATATCTGATTGATTTACTAAGGTCTGTATAAGTTTGTCCTAAAGTCTGTATAAGATTGTAAAAATCAGTCATGTGTTAAAGAGACAAAAATTTCTCAAAACATAAGTTTACCCATAACATTGTGGTTATTAAGTTTTATTTTTCTAGAGCAAGCAACCATAAAAATTAAACAACTGATTAAATAAGAACTGTTATTTTAGAGCACTGTACTGCCATTTCTTTAAAAGCTAAACTTGGTTAATGTAGAAACATCAATGCAATTGTGATGCTATTAATGTGCTCATATCTTCCAGGTATACAAGTCTGTAAGGTAGAAACTTTAAAAGAGCATTATATCAAGGTGGTGTTCTGAAGTTGTATGGTAAAAAATATATATATTGGGATTTATTTACCTGTTGTCAATAAGATATGTAAACTTTTATGTTACTTTTTATATTGGGGAACAATTTAAATGTATTTTAAGTTAATGAGAGCCTAATCTATGTAAAGGTTAAAAACTTTCAGCCTTTTTTTAATTCATGTTTTAAAAGCTATATCATACTGTGTTAGCTAATGTTCATGTGACCTCAAATAATTTATGTAAACTTTGTAAAATGATATTTAAAAAACAAAGATTAGCTTTAGAATTAAAACACTTAAGATTAATAAAGAGCCCTGCCTTACCTGAGATAAGGCTCTGTGTCCCATCTTATTATGTGAGAATGACTGCGAAAGCAGTAGGTCACATGTTATTTCATTTAAAGTTATTTTCAAAAGTTTTTTTTTTTCCTGTCAACATTACTAGCATCTCAAACAGAGGATATAATGTATAACTCAGCCAAAAATTTTAGGGTAGCTATTACACGAACTAAGTTTGTTTACTGTTGTTAATTTTGTTTTGTAATTTCCTTATGGGTGATATAAAGATTCCCTGTTAGTGTTTTACAGCAGTGTTGCTTTAAGAACACAACATTGGTTAATTTAAGATAATTAGCCATCACCTACAAGACAGAAAGAATAATACAGATCCCAAATAATAAAAAGATAAATAATTTTAAATTATAGACATTAAAGCCCAGTATTCTTTATATAAGTCTGTTAAAATTTATTTGATGGATGTTTAAGATTAGGATTTAAAATTAAAGTTATATGAAAAGGGAAAAGAAACCAATATTTGGCTCTTGCCCTCTGAGTCAGTCTGTATCCAGGGAACAGTGGACTTCTCTAAAGAGCTTTGCAACTCTGAACCGCATAACCTCCTGATCAGGGAGATTAATGAGACCACTGGAGAACAGAAAGCCAATCAGTGCATTTGCTAAGAAGAGGAGAGTCATCAGAGAAGGGAAACATCCCTGATGCTTCCGAGGGAAGCCACATGGTCAAGCAAGACCTGGACCCACCTAGCGCAAATGGCACTAGCAGAACTGAGAAGCTGCTCTCAAGTTTCCCCAGGAATGACTCCCATAAAATCTCAGCTGACTGTTCAGAATAGATAGAAACAAAAGTCAGTTTGACTGCTTCATCTTAAACACTTAGAAAAGACAGTTAAAAACAAATTACAGCCATTTCTGGGCATTTTATATAATAATAGTAATAATAATATTTTAAGGTATACACTTTATGTTAGCCTCCCAAAATAAATAAGACTGGAGGCTACAAAGAAGGATTCTCAGACAGGAATGCCTGATAACTATAAAAAGAGGCTATCAAGATTATCTGCCAGTGGCAGAAGTTTTTAGTTGAAGGCCTACAGATATTCTTAACCTAAACACATAGGCTTGGTATTTGTTAGTATGATTATCCAGCAATGAGTAAGAGAATTAAAGGTTTCTCTATTAGACACAGAGGTCATACTAGTAAAAATATTTTGCAAGATCAGATGACATTAAATTATTAAACTGAATCTTATGGGGAGGGACAAATGTAACACTAAAAGTTAAATATTAAGTTGACAGTCCTGATAACTGGGGATATTAAAGACTGGTGAGGGAACTTCTATACAGTGACATGTTCCAGCTGCTGCAACATTTATTAAGTACTCATGTTTTTTTGTTTCTCTCATAGAAGAACCCATTCCCAGATGACTTTACTACCTGTTCTTCCCCATCCAGACTTCAAACCTAACTGACTTCTAAAAGGCGACTAATGTCCCTCAGGCGGTGCCCCCTCACGTCACCCTCTCTCAGCTCAGAAGAAGTCTAAATGAGTGACGCCTCTCTTCTTACAACAATGGAGACAAAAATAAATAGAATATCAATATAAGTAATTAATTAAGTCAGGTAAAATCAGGGTGACCTGTTTTTGGGTGAGTTCAAAAAATCGGGAGACTATTACCTGAGGGATTAAAATTCCCACAGTGCTCTTCCTACCCAATCAAATATATGAAAAAAACACATTAGAAAAGGGGGAAATGATTGACCCAACCTGATCTTTTATTAAAATTGGGAGCCATCTTGCCACAAAGCCGTGAAAAGATAATTTTGGCTTAACTATAAATTGCAGCAAGATCTGAACCTGCTTGGAAAGCCTGCCCGTGCCTTGAACTCACCCATGCCTGGCTCTCTGACCAGATAACAGCCCTCTCTGAAACTTTGTTGACACCTCATAAATATTGGCCTTCCTTGGCCAGACGACACTCTCTGAGGCTCTAATGGTCCTCATGAATTCTGATGTTGGGGCCAGCAAACAAAAATGTAAAATACCATTAGTGTGATGCTTGTCAGAATTCTGTTATTTTTAACCCCACTTTTGTGTAACTTTCTGGGCTATAAAGCTGGGCTGCTCTCCTGTTCCCAACGTTTTGGGAGGGAGAGGCAGCCAGGGTGGTGGAAATAATAAGCTTGCTTTAATCTGATTTTAATTGGAGTCAGTGGTCTTTTCTTGCAACCTGGTCTAAAAGGTAAACACTACACAAACCTGGAGCTCTGCTGGACTAAAGACTTCTTGAGAAACTGCCTTTGACGATGGGCACTCGACATATATGTTGTTGTCAGAAGCTTTAGCTTCCATTCAAATGAGACCATCAAAGCTGGGTCTACATCTATGAGACCTGGAGGATATTGTTTCAATTTTTCCAAAGAACATGAGGAAGCAGTGCTGACTTCTCTCTGTAGGTAAACTGTGGCCACTGAAAGCTAAGTGTCTCCGCATGTGGACTGTGAAGCCATTTGGTCATCCTCCACTTTTCATGGTGTTTCTTTCTACTGCACTGGGAGTTTGGTATTTGCCTCATGAAATACAATGACTTCAACTGGTACACAGTGATGTAGGGAGTCCTGTCACGTGTGGTGGGTCAGGGTCTGCAGGAGAATGCACCAACCAGGCTTCTATCCCACATAGCTTGACCATTTGACCATAGCAACCTGATTCTGAACATTGCCCTGAAACATCTCCATATAACAAAATGCCTTTTATGGAGAGGTTTCAGACATATAAGTGATTCCTGTCTGTAACATGTCAGCCACAAGTCATTTGGAAGTCAATGGCAGAATCACATGTCCCGACGACAGATGTTTTATCACACAGCTGCACACAACAGCTTTTGGCCCACTACTCAGCAGGCCCCAACATACTGGCATCTCTGTTCTACACCATTTTCATAAAACCCAGTCAATCAAGGCACTGTCTGGTTCACTCAGGATCAGCAACTGTACATCCAAAGGTTCTCCAGTGGCAGGTGGCCATGGGAAGTTCAAAAATTTCATGGTATTTATCTAGCCATTTTCAAAGATGAAGTTGGAGAAACTGTGGGTTTCAATTCATTAAGGAACCATTAAATTTAGAGGAAGCACATTTCAATGAATAATCTAGAGAACTCTCACAGGCAAGGGTTCCCAAAGACTGGCCAAAAGGTCACATGAAGCCAGCCCCATTGAGGTCTACAATGTAAGGTCCATGTGTGTTTTGACTCTCAACTATGGCTTCCAAGTCTTTCAGAAAAAAAATCATGTGATATCCTGGCTGAGATTCCCAGTGCTCTGTGGAAAGCCACTCTGGGCTTAGATCTCGGTGTCCAAGGGCGACTCTCATGTGTGGCCTCCTAAAATCCCAACACAATTCATGGCGATACTTCTCTGAAGTCAGTTCCATAACACATTATCTAAGAGGAATCACACCAGAGTTCAAGCCCAGGTGGACCCAGGCATCTCTTACAACCACCACACAAATGACCACAATTAAAACTAAAACACTCCCACATGCTCCTCATCTTCTTCCACATAGACACTCATCTTAAACTCTGGCTAGAGGTTTCCATGAAGGGCACAGCCCAATACACTGTTCAAAATAAGCACCCTTGCCCCTCATTTGCCTAAAGTCAGGGTGGCCTGGACACCCTTGCTGTGAACCAAGAGTGATCAAATAGGCCTGCCCTATATCTGATCTGCTTCTCCAATTTGAGGCCTAATGACTGTCTGGTATAGATTTTTTATGTGAATTGGTATCATAGAAAACCCAAGCCCCTATCGGCTAGGCTCTGCAGGGATTTGAAGAAATGATTTGAGCCAAATGATCCCTATTCTCACTTGATTTAGCTCAGGAAGCTTACAGAGGAAAGTGAGAGACTTCTTCCACAATGACTGCTCTTTTGGCCATTTTGGTTTTGGATGCACACTTGGAAACTTTCTTTAGATCCATCAGGTGCTGAGAATCTAAGCCACTGCCACCCCACCAGGCCAAGTGGCTGTTTCAGACACATCCTTTTCGAAAGCAATTAAGCAAAGAGCCACAGGTGATGCCCATTCATTTCCATTTGAAAACTGTTTTCTTCAGGCTTCACAAAAGGGTGGCCTGAGGCAAAGACCTTCCTGACATTAAGGGTAATAGAATCATAAGTAAGAAAATGGCCCAAAGCAGGGTTTCTCCACTGAGACATTACTGGTCACACTGATATCTGAGTTTTCTGAGATGCTCGCATTCCCTTCAGCTATCCAGTACATGGTCATGTAACAGAGCTTGAATGTGGTACATATCTTGGAAACAAAACCATGAGGATACTCTGGAGAGTGGCCAGTATTCAGGAAGAAAAGAGGAACTTAGGAAGATAGTAGTTGTTCACCATCCATTAGGCAAGCCGCACTCCATTTTTAAATTGGGTGGGAAGAATGCTGGGAAGCTTTATACTAGACAGGACACAACCATTGATGCATTCGCATTTCAAACTTCTACAACCACGGATACAGTGGGATACACAGACATAGAAACACTCGTGTTGTCAAACGACTTTCTAGAAACTTTCTAGTCCAAACCTACAAACCGCCATTCCTACCTATTCTCAGAACATGAGACAAAACAACAAATTCACACCGACACCCACAATGGCACCACCTTCCCCCAAGTATGGCTGTGACTATCCTGAGTGTCCTCTGACTGGTGAGCCATAATATGTTCCCACGAAATGGCCTGTCCAATCTCAGATCTGGTGTTCTTTGCAAACTTTTAGAAGTTGTCAGGAGCCATGGTTGAGCCACTCTTCAGAGCTCTCCTGAAATTTGGCCATCATCACATAAGTAGGTACCAAGAAACACTGATTCTGTCTTTGGTAAATTCAAACAATTGAGACCACTGGGACTGAAACTAAGACTTGCTCTGGGTGCATGGCTTCCTGGATCCCAAGTTCAGAAAGTTCCATCACCAAGGAAGTGTGGTAGGTCACTTCCTTCAGGAACTGAATGAGGTCACTGTGATGGAAAACCACTTTGTTCTAACAGTTGCTTCCAAAGGTCCCATGAGATGGAGGCTGCCCCTACTTCCTGTGACACTTTCACAAGTTAGAATGGTATATCAATCATAGGCATCCGGGAACAGCTCTGTACACAGGCCTGGTTTGGTCCATTTAATCTACATTAAGAAGAGAGAGGCTGATTCAGACACATTCCTTCATTCTGACCAGGATGTTTGACATGGAAGTTGACATGGATTTGACTTTTGCTCTCTCAGGTCCTTCATAGGTAAAAAGGTCGGTCAAAAGTCGGAGGAAAAGACCACCAAGAGACTGTCTCATGCCACAGCAAAAGGTTTATTGGGCGTCCAGCATGCTGCGGCTCAGAGCTAACTTCAGAGGAGCAAAGAACAAAGACCCCCAAAAACAACTTGAGCAGAGTTTATTTACATTCTTTAGAGAGGGCAGGGACTTTGCATACATCATAGCCTTCTTTAGCAAATCAACATACCACGGGAAAATCAAATAACAACCCAAAAACATGATTAGCACATTCATTGGCAGGAAGAGGTCGGACAGGGGGTGATTGGTTAGCCCTGAGAAGGGGTATACGTTTAAACTGATTGGTTGAAGCCCTGAGATGTATACGTGATGAGCTGCACGGTTTCTGGGAAGGGGTTGTTTAGCAACTAGGTGGTCAGGGAAGATTTCAACACACATCTAATTGGCAGTTCCGGGAATTGTCTTAACTGCCACAGGAATTTCAGGTTCTGAGTGCAGCTTGGAAACTTTACAAAACCTGGTTCTTTATGTTTCAATTTTAATTTCTTTTATTCTTTCATTTCCCACTCCTGTTTCTTACTACATTTAATCTTAAAAGTAATGAATCATAATTATTGCGGGGTCTCACACTCTATTTCTGCCAGTGGAGCGTATTTCTGTCTGATTACCATGAGTTTTTCCTGCCCAATTTGAGCCTGGAGAAAGGAAACTATGCGGTTAAGCAAACAAGGTCCCAAAGTTAGAAACACCATAAGGATGATCAGGGGTCAAGCTAAGCCAGATAGGAGTGTAGATAACCAGGGGGACTGGGTAAACCATGACTCAAACCACCCTTGTTGAATCTCCCTTTCTCTCTGGCGCTCTTCAAGGCATTTTATCAATTTACTCATGGATTCTTTTACAACTCCAGTATGGTCAGCATAAAAACAACATTCTTCTCTCAGTGCAGCACAGAGGCCCCACTCCCTCATGAAGAGGAGGTCTAATCCTCGCCTGTCCTGTAAAACAACTTCAGAGAGAGAGTTTAAGGATTCCTACAGCACTGTGATGGAGGTCTCTAATGTCTTCCAGTCTTGATCTATTGCTGTTTCTAATCAGGCCATTTGTTGTGACCCATGGATCATAGCAGCTGTTCCCGTACCCACTCCTGCAGCAGCTCCTATCCTCAATAGGATGGCTATAGTAAGGGACACTGGATGCCAGCAAAATCAGGTTGTTTGTCCCCCTAGTAGACCTTAAAATGATTCTGCATCGTAATAAACCACCCTGGGGAGTATCTGCACCATTAAACAATAATTTACAAAGCTGTCAAATACATGGGTTGAAATGCAAGGAGTTCTGACTGTGTGGAGTTCAGTACAATTAAGGTTCCTTTAATTAGTTCCCAGGGGCAGGAGTCAGCTGTACTCTGGACTGGGGAAGTAGGCAAAGATGGAAACTGGGAAGTATGAGATGGTTGAGGGGTTCTGGTAGATCTAGGCATGGGAGGTTTTGGAGGCTTAATTCCTGGCTTGAGGGGATTGGGCCCTATTGCTGTGGGATTTTCTACCTTTTTAAGCAGGATGGTGAACCAGTGACCAAAGTCATAACGAGGGCCATAAATATAGAATCGCATTTCCCATGTATTTCCCATAGACCATGTTGTTCTGAGGTAGCCCCTTCCTTTGGAAGTGAAAGTTATATTGAGGGGGTAACATAGACTATTCTTTCCACAGTGAGTTTTTGAAACAACTTGGCTAGCAGCACATTTCTTGGGATCAATCCAGGTGTCATTTTTTCCTACCTGAATGATACTGTCTGCGGAGTTTGGGTTCAACCATGTAGCTCCCGTTTGTTCACAACCCCAAGATCTTAAATAAAAGTCACTGGGTCCTCCACAGGTTTGGGCCTGTTTGCGACTTCAGAAATCAGCTGGGCACACATAAAAATCAAGACTGGCTAGTTTACACCTGAGCTGGGGAAGATGATATCCATAATTCATGGGGTAAGGTGGTCTATGTTGCCCTGGTTTGGGTTTGAGTGGGATCTGTGTGAAGTCCTCTATGTCAGGGAGATCCCAGTCAGAGAGGCCTATGGCAAGCTGACAAATGTCCAGGTAGAGAGATGGCCACCAAGTCCATAAGAGGGCTGTATGTGAAATAGACCACACTACTTGCCCAGTAGGATTTATAGCTGCCATTGTTGCTGAACAGGCTGATGGGGATTAGGACTGCTGGTGGTCAGGGGAAGAATCCATAGCCTTACCCACACGACGGACACGCAACTTGAGAGGGTTACCAGTCTGTTCCAGTTTCCAGCCGGAGGCTGGACAGGGCGCAGGCTTGAGATGGGTGGCATGGATCCAGGAAGTGATTCCATCCACTTTCACCACTGTAAGTGTTATAAGCAG